>NC_056522.1:63954101-64008532 GCF_019175285.1 Sceloporus undulatus | reverse complement strand
GTAGGGTTTTCCCCATCAGCCCTACAAAAGGAACTCTCTCCTTCCCAGAAGGCCCTGCTCCATCTGCCTCTGAGGGAAAAGAAGGAAGTTTGGGCTCCCCATCAGCCCTACAAAAGGAACTCTCTCCTTCCCAGAAGGCCCTGCTCCATCTCCCTCTGAGGGAAAAGAAGGAAGTTTGGGCTCCCCATCAGCCCTACACAAAGGAACTCTCTCCTTCCCAGAAGGCCCTGCTCCATCTCACTCTCCTGCTTGTCCCAGAATTCTCCACAGGAAGAAGGTCAAGTATAACCTGTGCTCCCTGGAAGTACTTCCTGCTTGCATTGGACTCCTACCCAGAAGGCCTGAGCTGGCTATATTATTATTGTTTTTGTCATTATTGTTATTGTTGTTGTTGACCTTTAATTGTAAAGCTAGCTTCACCTCTTTCTTTTCTCTGTGAACCCCATCCTTCCCATGGCTCGCCACATTTCTCCTAACCTGATCCCCATCCGGCCTCTCCCTGTCTCCCTGCTTCCCTTCCTCTGTTCCCTCTGGAACTGCCGCTCTGCTGCCCCTAAAGCAACAGCAATTCATGACCTCTTTCTCTCTAAATCCTTTAACCTCCTCGCTCTCACCGAAACCTGGCTCCCAGCCCATGATACTGCAACCTCCGCTGCCCTTTCTTTTGGTGGTCTCTCCTTCACGCACACAAGCCGTCCTGAGGGTCGAGGAGGAGGGGTTGGTATCTTGCTATCTAACTCCTGCCAGTTTCAAGTTCTATCTTTTCCCCCCCAGCTATCACTTCTCTTCCTTTGAGTTTCATCCTATTAGACTCTTTTCTCCTCTACAGCTCCGGGTTGCAGTCATCTATCGCCCTCCTGGTTCTGCCACCCAGTTCCTATCTGACTTTGAATCATGGCTGACATTCTTCCTTTCAGATTCAGTCCCCACTTTGATCCTAGGTGACTTTAATATCCACGTTGACGATTCCAATAACCCTACAACATCTCGCTTTAACTCTCTGCTAGCTTCTTTTGGCCTCCAACCACACTCCAACTCTTCAACTCATTCTCTTGGTCACTGTCTTGACCTAGTTCTTGCTGCAAACTGCGCCATTTCTGACTACCTGGCACTTGACTTTCCACTATCTGACCATCATTTAATCTCCTTTGCTCTCACTTATACTCCTCCTCCTCGCCATACTATTCAACGTCTTTTTCGTGATCTTCAATCTGTTGACTCTAACCAACTTGGTCTGACCCTGGATTCATCTCTCTCTTCCCTAAATCTCGGGGATTCTGCTGATTCAGCTATGTCTTTATTTAACTCCACTCTTTCCTCAACTCTTGACCATTTTGCCCCTGTCTCTGTACGCACTTCTTCCTCTAAGACTAGGCCTCAGCCCTGGCTTACCCCCAACATTAAGTTTCTCCGGTCCTGCTCTAGAGCGGCCGAACGTCTTTGGAGAAAGTCCAAAGAGTGGGCTGATTTTATCCATTTCAAATTTGTTCTTTCTTCCTTCTCACGCGCCCTCTCTATGGCTAAACAGAATTATTACAAATCATTGATCTCTGCCAATGAGAGGTGCCCGCAGCGTTTGTTCTCCACCTTCAACACTTTGCTTAAACCTCCCTCTCCTCCTGTCTCTTCAACATTCTCTCCTAATGACTTTGCTAACTATTTCATCTCTAAGATTTCCACTATTCGCTCTGAGATAGTCCCTCCTGATTCTTCTTCTGCTCTTAATCTTCTATCACCTTCGCCTAACAAATTTTCTGTCTTTCCTCCTGCCTCTTTGGATGAACTCTCTACACTTCTGAACTCTTCCAAACCTGCTACCTGTCCTCTTGATCCTATTCCTACTCGTCTTCTAATCTCTATAGCTCCCTCCTTTCTGCCCTCGCTCCTCCATATCTTCAATCTCTCTCTCTCTACAGGCTCCTTCCCCTCGGACTTCAAACATGCTCTCATTTCCCCAATTCTGAAAAAACCTTCTCTTGACCCCTCCTCTTTGTCTAGCTATCGTCCGATTTCTCTTCTCCCCTTTCTTTCTAAGGTTTTGGAACGGGTTGTCTATTCGCGCTGTCTTGAGTTTCTTGAAGCCAATTCCATCCTTGATCCCTTTCAGTCTGGTTTCCGCCCAAGGCATTCTACAGAGACAGCTCTCACTAAGATCTCGAATGACCTTTTACAGGCCAAGGCTAATGGCCTTTACTCTGTTCTCATTCTTCTCGATCTGTCTGCAGCCTTTGACACTGTTGATCACTGTCTCCTAATTGACATACTCTCTGGCCTTGGGTTCTCAGACTCTGTTCTCGACTGGTTTAGATCTTACTTGTCTGGCAGATCTTTTGCAGTAGTTGCAGGGGGTCTGACTTCTTCTCCTGTTCCCTTATCTGTTGGAGTTCCCCAGGGCTCTGTTCTGGGTCCCCTTCTGTTTTCTCTCTACACACTGTCCTTAGGAAAACTCATCAGCTCTTTTGGTTTTTCCTACCATCTGTATGCCGATGACACCCAGCTGTATCTTTCTGCCCCTGACTTTTCGCCAAGGCTTGAACAGCAAGTCTCATCTTGCCTTACAGCTGTCTCGCAGTGGATGCGCCATCGGCGTTTGAAGCTCAACATGTCCAAGACGGAGCTCCTTGTCTTTCCTCCTAAGCCCAACCTTCAACACTCCTTTTCTGTCTCTGTGGACAACATTTCCATTCAACCAGTCCAGCAAGCCCGCAGTCTTGGCTTTATCTTTGACTCTTCTCTGTCGTGTATCCCTCAGATCCAGACCACAGCCAAGGCTTGTAGATTCTTTTTGTACAATATTGCCAAAATCCGACCATATCTCTCCGCCTCTACTGCCAAGATCCTGGTCCATGCCCTAGTGATCTCACGACTTGATTACTGTAATGTCCTCCTGGCTGGGCTTCCTCTTTCTCACCTCCGTCCTTTAATCTCTGTCCAGCATTCAGCTGCACGCATTATCACTTCCACCCACCGCTCTGACCACATCTCTCCTGTCTTGGCATCCCTTCACTGGCTCCCTCTCCCTTTCCGCATTCAGTATAAGCTCCTGCTGTCGACATTCAAAGCCCTCCATGGACTGGCCCCTCCTTACTTATCAGACCTTCTTTCTCTTCACCTTCCCACCAGGGCCCTCCGTTCTGGTAGTCAAGGGTTCCTGTCTCAGCCCAGGATTTCCTCTGCCCCATCCCGGATTCGCCCCTTTTCACTTGCTGCCCCTCACTCCTGGAACCTTCTTCCTCCACAAGCAAGAGCCATCACTTCTTTAACCAGCTTCAAAACGGAGCTGAAAACCATCCTATTCAGAGAAGCTTTCCCAGGCATCGCATAATTGTCGCTTACTATCTGATGTTCTGTTGTTGGCTGTTTATCGATCCATTTCCTGTATTCCTATGTACTGTATATGTATTATCCTACTTGTGATTATGTATTTTCTCTGGATAATGATTAACCATCCATTATGAAGCCTTGCCCTCCCTCCAGTCCATCTGCCTTGGTCCAGACCTCGGAGGTTGAGAGGAACTGCTGGACCTCTTACCCTTTCCCTCCACCACTCCCTTCTCCTTCTGTGTCATGTCTTTTTAGATTGTAAGCCTGAGGGCAGGGAACCGTCTAACTAAAAGATTGCATGTACAGCGCTGTGTAAATTTACAGCGCTTCATAAATAAAGGTTAATAATAATAATAATAATACAGAGCTCAATCAGATTTACTGAACGTCTTTTGGATTAAAAAAAAAAGAGGAACATCATAACTAATCTGAGAAGGCCTATCATTGAGAAAACAAAGTATGCCTGTTGGAAAACATATAACAAATCCTAGGAGAAAGCTAAAAGGAGTAGTTGTACAAAGTACTGTACCAGAAATTTCAATACAAGGCAGGGGCAGAAAGGCCAGAAAGATACACTATCTGGAAGAAACTGAGGCTGCATCTTCATTGCAGTATTAATGCAGTTTGACAATACTCAATGCTATCAAACTGTAGCTTTCTGAAATATTTAACCTTCTCTGTCAGAGAGCAACAAACTACAAATCCCAGGATTCCATAGGATGGAGCCACACTAGATAAAGGGATATCAAACTGCATTAATTCTGCAATGTCACAGCAACTTGATAGGGCGGACTATTTCTGTGAGTGTTAAAGGTAGCCTCCTTCCTCTTACCATGGTGAGATATCTAATCCCCATTAATCCCCTTTACAATAGGACTAAATATGTGTCTGAAGATGAAAGCTGTTGGTTGATTCTGAGTTTTATTTTTTTGGAGGAACATACTGGAGGGAAGTTCCATTCAGAATTCTCTCACTAGCAAGAAGTGATTTTTGCAGAATTCCTTCCTCTGCGGCCCCAGCACTATATTACCCTGATTGGAGGGCATCCACCAATCTACTTGATACTAAGAATAGGCTTGCCATATTCCACTTCTTAAAATCCAGACACTTAAATTCCATATTATAAAAATACAGTGGAATCCCAGTATCCACAAACTTGCCATCCACGGATTTGAGCATCCATGGACGGCAAGCCCACATTGTCCCCAATGGCTGCATGTGCACGCAGCTGTGCCACCATTAGGAACAACTGCATTGAAGTCCTCCCCCTCCCTCCCTCCCCCCTCCTTCCTCCCTCCCCCCTCCTTCCTCTTTTTATTTTTTATTTTTAAGTCCTTCTCTCTCTCTTTAAAGCAGAAAGAAAACCAACAGGAGGGAGAGAGAAGGTGAAAGAGACACCCTCAATTTCACTGGCCATACAACATCTAAAACCATTTATTTATTTATTTATTTATTTATTTATTTATTTATGGTATTTATACCCCGCCCTTCAGCCCTAAAGGCTATCAGAGTGGCTTACAATTATTATTTTTAATTAGATGGTTCCCTGCCCTCAGAAGGCTAACTTCACCCACTCCCTGGCTTCCTTTCCCCCTCCCAATCAGTTCCTATACTAGAGCAGCCAAGAGAAAGAGACCACCGTCTTTGAGCTACATGGACAAAATCAATGAGCTAGAAGCCCAGCTTCCTGAACTGTGCAAGTGGGTTCAATTTGTGATAGATAGAGGTCGCATAGACTACAGGGTGTGGTTGACAGGCTTCTCATCACAATTGGACCATCCTAGTAAGCTACTCTGGACATTCTGGGGTGCTTCAAGATCATTTTCAAACCTGTCAGCCAGGTTGGACTGAGACTCAAGGACAAAATCTACTGACATTCTTTGCTTCTCTGATACGTGATACTCTAGTTAAACTTGTAATACTGTGTGTTATATGTCTGTTTAACCTTTTCTTTTTCCATTTCTTATACATATCCCATTTAAAACAGTTCAGTTGAAAGTTCCTTAGTCATCCATTCCAGTTTCTTGAGACACCTCCCATTTTTCCTCTTCATTGGAACTGTTTGCAGTTTGTGAGTGAGTGGCTGCAGTACAGACATTTAACCACTGCGCCACCAGGGCTCATCATATCACCTCTTAACCTTCTCTTCTCCAGGCTAAACATCCCCAGCTCCCTGAGTCATTCCTCATAGGCCATGGTTTCCAGACCCTTCACCATTTTAGTCATTATTTATGTGCTAGCCCAGAACACACTACATTTCATGAGACCCAAATATGATCTTCAGGTGCTTCTGCTCACATTAGAAATCATGCTTCTGCACCAGTTTCTAGTGGGAGTGGAAACTCAATTTTTAAAAAACAAACAAAAAAAACACCTCTTTCATCTTTTAATTATTGTACATTTGACTTTACTTAGCGTGGCCATCATCACCATAAAACTTTTCAAATAAACAAGAACGTTTTATTAATTTTTTTTACTACATTTCAGTAAACTACAAAATGAGCAATACCTCTGAAGGATACCTTTTTTTGACAAAACTAGTTCTTTGAATTGGAACAGCTTTGAATTGCAAAGTTAATTCAGTCAAAAGACTTCCCTCATATGCTGCTGAAATTAACATATGAGGGTATCCTTTTGAGTCAATAAAACATTTCTGTCATGTAAATCAATTAAGTGACTTTGATCAGTCTAGGAACAGATCTTACAGTTTTATCATAATATAGCATAACTCTCTAAAACAAGGAATTTTACTTTTTCCTATATTAGGAGCTTGTGGTATAATTAGTATCACAAGAACAATTACAGTATAGAAAGAAGGGAATCCACTAGCTCCTACAATTTGCTATCCTGATCCATACCACTATTGTGCAGTTTGAGCTCTCAATTCTACTCTGACGCTAGCTATCTAGCAGGTCAAGATTCTGTCTGTCAAAAGCACACTAAAGGGCTGTTCAGCCAAAGAGCAACACAAAACAAGCTTTTCCTAAAGCATCAGCACCTAGGTAGCACCTGAGAACTAGTCTTGTTTTTTGCTGCTGAACAGGACTTGGAAACATAAGACATCATGCTGTCAGACAATACACTCTTGCTTCCTAGAGCAGGTTTCTAATCCTGCGAGGATGAAGGTGAATGTAAAGGGCCTGTATCTAGAAAGTGATGAGTCAAGATATGTGAGGTCATCCAGAACTGCAGTCACTGTAAGTGAGGTATCTCCCATGATCTCAGGATGTTCCCTTGGTCCCTGTATGTGATGAGACTAGTGGAGGATTGATTTTCCTACAATGTTTTGTCCACTACTCAATGTAACTCATTTTCTAAGTCCTGGACTGCTATAAACTTAGAAAAGCCCTCAAATGTTTGTAAATGTCTATAATCTTTTAAATTTCCCTCTTCAGTTTGGTTGCTAAATCTTACAATATGCTTTTATTGTTCAGTATACTTGATTTTTTTCTCAATCTTTCTGCAAAGTTCAGAACATTTTTGAACTTTCTCCTTTAAAAAATCTTTTAAGTATTTTTGAAGGAACTAGCAAAGAAGCCTGAACTCTCTAAGAATCCTGAATCTAAGAAACCTGAATTCTACACAAAAGCAACAGATATGCATTTCTCGTATGGCCAGAAATTTAGAATGCTTACATTGGTTGGTAGTGACTAGACTGGTGACTACACTACAAGTAAGGGTTTAATTATTTACTATTGACTTAATTATCTTGTACTTCTAGATTTCCTTACCATACTGTAGAGTGGGCACTCTGTATCCACGAATTCTGTATCCATGGATACAAGCATCCACAACTTGAAAATATTTTTTAAAAATCCAAAAGAAAAACCCTCAATTTTGCCATTTTACAGTGTCATTGTATGTAATGGGATTTGAACATCCATGGATTTTTGTATCCACAGGGGATGCTAGAACCAAATCCCTAGAACCAAAGGGCCCACTGTTTATATCTTGTGGCATTCTTCTAACAGATCTTGACAGAAATGGTCCTAATGCCATTGGTACTGTTAGGGTGGATAAAAATTCTGATTTTCCCAAAATCTTTATTATTTTTTTAAATTAAAATGAAATTTTAACATTACAACAAATACATACCATCAGAAAAAATGAAAAAAATCCAAATACTACTTATTTCACAGATATAAATAAATATATACTAGCAATAAACACAAAAGCATGTTAACAATAAACAATAAAAACTTCCAACTTTCTTCCCTCCCTCCTCTTATCATAAATAGCTAAGCAATTAAATAAATCCTACCTTGGCATTTTTAATCTACAAACTATGACCTAAGCTTTAAACTAAAACACAATAATGTATCTATTTTGACATCAGTAAATATCTATTACCATTGTACCCCTTTCCCCTGATGTATATATTCTATAAATGATTTCTATTTATTTATTTTTTTTAAAATCATTTACAAATTTTTCTCTAATTAGGAAGTTTCAGTTTCTGCATCTCTGTAATTTTCCTCATTTTTTCAACTATTCATAAGTATTTAGAATTTTAAATCTTTTCCAATATTTTTCATAGACTAGTTGAACCATATTGTTTGGTATACCATATACCAAACAATCTTTCCATGTTCTTTTTCTATATTTGAGTTTTCATCAAAAATTCCTAACTAAAACAATTTTGCATTCTGACAATTTCAGTATTTTCTGCATTTGTGATTTAATATGATTTTGTTTTTTGCTTTTTTGCACTTCCACCATAAATGGAAAAATTATCCTACTTTATTGCATTTCCACAGTTTCATAGAGTTGGAAGACACCCCAAAGGTCATCCTGTCCAACCCCCTGCCATGTAGGAAGACGCAATCAAAGCATTCCTAACAGATGGCCATCCAGCCTCTGTTTAAAAACCTCCAAAGAAGGAGTCTCCTCCACCCTCTGAGGGAGTATGTTCCACTGCCAAACAGCTCTTACTGTCAGGAAATTTGTCCTAATGTTAAGGCGGAATCTCTTTTCGTGTAATTTGCATCCATTCCTCCATGTTTATTCTCTGGAGCAGAAGAAAACAAGTTTGCTCCATCCTCAGTAAGACAGACCTTCAAATTTTTAAACAGGGCTATCATATCACCTCTTAATCTTCTCTTCTCCAGGTTAAACAGACCCAGATCCCTAAGTTACTCCCCACAGGTCCTGGTTTCCAGACCCTTTACTATTTTGGTTGCCCTCCTCTGGACATGCTCCAGCTTATCAACATCCTTACTGAACTGAATATAGTTAGGAATTCCAAAAGAGAAATAGACCTAGATAACATAGAGGTCCAGGAGGTGGAAATCCAAGTTTGTGTAAATAAAAAATCAGAATTATTCAGCCAGTTTATCACTGACATGCCTAATGGTTACAGAAGAAGATGAGAATTATTCTTTCCGTTTCACATGTAAAAGCATCTACTGCTGAATTACATGCTACATAACATACAAAACGTAAATTTGCCAGAATCCATATGATACTGGATTCTCATGTTAATGAAATATTACAGTCAAAGTAAATCATGGTTACATACTGTAAAGGTAAAGTACAAGTTCAAATAAGCCTATACAGTATCTTCACTTTGTGGATCTCACCAAACCTTAGTGTAAACCAGCCATCCTATTACTTAAATACTAACAGTGTTTAATATAAATCATTTAAATAAGCCAGTGTCTTTTTGCCTTCTTCCTTAGCAGTGTCTTTGGTCTGAAATTTTAAATCTCTGTCAATTAGGCTTTGTAGTGCAAATCTATACCTTAAACAGTCTTTAAATTGTGATGTCCTTCAGACTGTATTTTGACACTATGGTTGATTTAACATACTACTTCTTTATTTGTATTCATTTTTGATATTAGCAGTTCATGGTCTTTGCTACAATCAGCTCTTGTTCTTGTTTTCTTAGAAAGGATGGAGCTTCTCCATCTACTTCCAATTATGTGCAAGTATGCCTCAGGTAACAATATTTGTTACTTTAAATAGTTAGAATATTTAACTAAGATGTGTGTGTTTGTGTGTGTTTTCAAGTAGCCTGTCAACCTGACCCCATGAGTTTTACAGGATTTTCACAGGGTGACCCCATGAGTTTCTTAGGCAAGGAATACTTAGAGGTAGTTTTGCCAGTTACATCATCTGAAATATAACCAGCAGCATCTGGCATTTGTTGTCCGTCTCCCATCTAAGTACTAACTGGAGCTGACCTTGCTTAACTTCCAAGATCAGACAGGATCTGGTATCTTTACAGCAAAGAACTAAGGTATACCTTTAGTCAAGAAATGATGCAGGAGAGTGAGTTATTGAATTTTGTGAGTGCAACAGTATATTCAATGCACACATATTCTTCAGGTAAGTGAGGAAACACTGTGATATTACTGGATGGACAACATAGAAATCAAATAGAACTGAGATATACCTGTACTCTTATGTGATTTCTGCACTGTCCATCACATCCATTTGTTCAGTTATCTGAAGAATGTGTTTGCACTGAGTAAACTGTTGGCTTCACAACATCAAATAATTCATTCTCCTGCATCATTTTTTGATCCTAGGCCAAATTGTCCAACAATTTTTGGTTCTGCTCTTTTTCCTACGTTTGCATTCCAACCACATATGATTATCAAATGACCTATCTTAGTGTGTGATCAATATCTTTCTGAATGTCCACACAGAATCTTTTTACTTTTTCCTCTTCTGCCTCGCTGGTGGGAACATAAACTTGCATCCAGGTTATATTGATAGATTTTCCATGGAGCCTTAATGACATAATTTGGTCAGACTATTAATGCCACCCCATTTCTTCTTAAATTGACATTTCCTTCCACATCGCAGCATGTCAGCAGCTGAATGTCCTTTGTGTCAACAGAAGAGGGATTACACCTGGTTGGTTCCCTGCCCCCCATGGGGCCTTCCCGGGGCTTTGAGCCCTCTCTCCCAACCACTGCAAGGCTTTCTTGGCTGCCATGGGAGCATGCATATGATTTTCCGGTGCACCGGAGGTCCTACCCCCAGAAACCCTCCTCCCCGCATTGGGCGACACCAAGTTGGGGTAAGCCACTGTTTCCAGAACTACCTCTTGCTTCATTTTTGGGTTGGTTTATTATATTGTTTTTGAAGATAAAATTAATTCAATAGTAGTTTACTAAATACCAAGTTAAATAGTACCCAGTTTATATTTTTTTAAAAAGCAATGAACAGATTTGTAATTTAATTTTAGATAGACTGAAATACCATTTTCCTGTTTTAAAGATATAACAAATAGATTATTTTTCCAATATAGCCAGGGAAACAAAACAAGTGAACAAACAAAAAACCCAGAAAAAATAACAACAGAAGCAAAATATCCAGAGTCATCTAAGGCAGGAATGGGAATGGTATAACCTTCCACATGTAGTTCCTAGAACTCTTCACCATTGCCCTCTATCTATCTATCTACAGTATTGCCTTTGTCTGAGTTCAGGACTAAAGTCAGCTTGCAACAGATGGCAAAATAGGATAAAATTTACAAAATGCAAAAGTTAAAATGTGATGAAACTATTTTTAAAAATTGCAACATTTTAAAAACAACAGCAGAACAAAGTAACAGATCTCTCTAGGGCTTCTGGATGTTGCAGTTAAATATCCGATGGGCTACATAATTCCCACTCTTGATATAAGCGGAATGTTGTGGAGTCCACAACTCCCTCCTTTTTCAAAGTATTCAAGTTACAAGAATTTTCTGTACTGCAACCTACAAACTACAAGTTGCCAAACTGGCTTATGTAGTGCACAGTGTTACAACGCAGAAGACAATTTCTTCCTCCTTGTTTTTATATGATAAATTAATGTACCACACGTTCTGCAAAACCAGTTCTGTTGTGTAGTTTTCAATTAGTCACAGTTTATTTGAATAGGCATTCTAGATTATCAGTTTCAGAGTGTAAACTGGATAGGTTTTGCAAAAGAGATTTGTCAGTATTTAAAAACAGAAATAAATTTTACAATGAAAAAAACTGATTAATTCATTCATGTAAATCTGTAAATTCAAATGGAAAACAAATCACTTGCTACTGCACTTTTCTCACCATGATTTGCTTTCTTCTAGTGCAATTCTTTAACTTTTGAGTGAGATTCAGGCCTCACTGACTTTAATATAACTTATTCACAAGTATGTACAGAACTGAAGTCAATCACACTGCACGTTGCATCATGTTAGTAACATACACAAGCTTAACTAAAAGTCACCCTGGCATATGTAACTTTTTGATATAGCAAAAAGGAGGAACTCAGCACCTCTATCCACTCCCTGTTTTCTGGCTAGGCACTGGACTTTTAGTGGCCAAGTGAGGATGGGAGGGGGGGAGAAGGAGCAGACAGACAGATACATTCCTGCAGCTGCCCACTCCTGCAGGCTGCAAAAAAAGAGCCAGCAGGTTATCTGGATAACCTCTGTCTTCCCCCGTCCATGCACATCCATTCTATTGGGGGAAAGGGACTAGCCAGAAAACAGGTACGTTGAGCATGCAGGGAAGGGGAATGGAAATGACCTGAAGGCATAAAACAACAAATGCCTGATAGAACTTTATGATCCACCAGTGCAATGCAGGAATTTAGCCCATGACTTTTAAGTAAGGAGTGCATAGAAGTGGAAAAAGTCCAACCAACTCAGTAATCCCTAATAGCTTCTGTGGTGTATCAGGCTTTCTTATGCAAGAACCCAAGTGGGGTGGGGACTTCAAATGTATGAATTTTTCCCACAATTCATGAACTTACCAAAAAACTTGAAAAAAAAAACAATAAATAGTAGGACAGTTACATTGGAATTGTTTCTAGGATACACTATTGACGTGTCAAATCTATTTACTTAACACAGAATGGAACTATCCTTATTATGTTTCCAGAAGAAAAAAAAATGGAAGTGTATTAAATAAATGGTGATGTCATTTTCATAGAAGCATACGAGCCAATACCACCAGCAAGCATCAACAACTCTGCACACACTCTAGAGGGGAAAAGCTAGCCACATAAATCCAACAATAAAAGTATTATAAAACAAATTTATAATAAAAAATCAGTTTTTTAAAAAAACAAATAACAGGGTTGGCTGGTTTAAACCAGGTTGGATTAAAAACTTTCGTTTAAACCAGACCTAAACAACTTAGCATTAGGCAGGAGCCACAATTAAAATAGATTACCTTCTTTGGGCCGCAGATAGGTCAAGGGGCAGGGAGTGGCAGTGCCTTTGGAATCCCATGCAGCAGTAGCCATGCAGGACTTCAAGGGCCTTTAGGGGACAGAAGTGCCTTTGGAGTTCCATGATGCAGCAGCCAAATGGAGCTCTGAAAGCCCTGGTGGTCTGGCTGAGCAGCGGGGAGGGTAAGGCAACTCACCCCCCTCCGTTCCAGCTGGCACCAACTCTACTGGCATCACTGCCCCACAGCTCAGCTTTGTCCCGAGGAGATGCTGGGCTGTGGAAGAGGATGGGTGAACATGCACCCCAAGTCTCCTACATATCAGTCGAATCCTTGGGACAAAGCTGGGCTGTGGAGGAGGCTTGGGTGAGTGTTTGCCCATCCTCCTCCTCCGCAGCCCAACTGTCTCCACAGGCTGAGTGGCAGAGGAAGCTTGGGGATGAGCTTGAGGAAGCGGGCCACAGGAAATGGTTTGGCGGGCCACTTGTGGCCATATGTTGTGCAGGCCTAGTTTAAACCAAGTGACTTTTTAATATAAAAACACTCCTGTGTTGTTCTTTTAAACTGATTATTCATATATATTTTTTAAATGGCTGGCTATTATAACTCTTTTACAACACTGTTACTGGAAGAACAATTACTGAATTTAAACATTTGAACTTTAAGAGTTTATTGGCAATTGTTCATTGTAAGACTAGTATCCAATGTCAGTTGCTTCTTTTTAATCACTTTATCTTATAGTGCTAGAAATGCCACTCAGAATCAAATCCTTCAATTAACATGCGTTCAACCAAAACTACTCATTTTAAAAGAGCACTTTTTTTAAAGAACCAAAATTATTTAAGCTTGTGGTCATAACATTAAAACATCTGAAAGGCCTCTAAATTAGTGTTTTTATTCAACATGCTTAATGCCAATGCTAATGCTTAACTTCTTTCGTGTGTGTGTGTGTGTGTGTGTTCTCTCTGATAAGTGCTTTTGCATTTTTCCAATACTATTTGTTCAGATTTAATTACTGTATAGGTAATAACTAAGAGATTAACATATTCTTAATTTCATCTGTCTCTGAGAGTAGTTTGTATGTTTTATTATGTATAATGTATATATATTCAGATTTAATAGGAATAATAAAAACTGGTGTTTTATTGGATGTAAATCATATCAAAGCCTAATAATTTTGGATTGTTAATATTAGAAATCATTAAAACAAGGTTAAAGTAGCTTTTTAATACATAAAATAATTTTAACAGTATTAATATAATAAGGAGAATCTTTTTGATTACCAGTAATTCATTAATGCAAAAACTGTTTTAAACAAAAAATGATTTGGGGTGATTTTTAAAAAACAACATTTTTTTTCCTACTCCTGAAAAATAATATAGTGGATTCTTGGTACTGTATTGGCAAGATATTTGTTCCAAAAAACACACACACCTGTGGATACCAAAATCCATGGATGGTAAAGTCCCACTGTCTCCAATAGTGGTGAAGGCACGTCACCACTGGGGACAATGGGACTTCACCTGATGTATTCACCTTCCCTCCCTGCTTTCACCTAAGTTGGTGGGCGGCAAGGGACCGCCACCATCGCCACCACTGATTCCTCCCACTCCTTCTTCCTCCTTATACTCCACAGTTTCCTTTCACCCAGTGAGAGGACTTCCGGGGCAGGACTTCTGGACCTGGGGGAAATGGCTGTGCAAGTCAGAGGAAGCACCACACGGGCTGGGAATGTGCCTGCATGGATTAAGAAAATGGGCACGTGGGCAGGGGAAGTGACATGCAGGCCACAGAAACAGCTGCTCACCACCTGCCTGGACCAGAAACTCCCCCAAGGCCTGGAGTAGCACCTGCACAGCCCCAAGGAGCACCTGCAGGGGGTGGGGGGCTGCACCCTCCCAAGCGCACCACTCCTCCCACCTCCTCCTGCCTCTTCCTGTCTCCTTTGCCCTCTTACTCCTTTCACCTCCACCTCCTCCTCCTCCTACATCTCCTCTTCCTTTCTCCTTCGCCCTCTTCTTCCTACTCCTTCCTTCTCCTCTTCTGCGGCTTCTTCCTTCCTCCTCCTCCCATCTCTTCCTTCCTCTTCCTCCTCTGATACCCCCCCCCACTGGCTTGCCATCCGCAGATGCTTAAATCCTTGGTCCATGGATATCGAGGGCCCACTGTATTTTTAAAAAGGCCTTCAAAGGGTGGAGGGGATCAGTAAAAGCATTAAGATTACAATTCCAAGACATTTTTATCTTCATTCCCCTACCGATAATACAGCTATTCATTTCAAAACATTTTTTTTACTGGCATGACAGCTACAGGTTTTAATCACTAAAGTACAGATAATAGGGGCTGCTTTTGTCAGTATGAAGCTAAACAAAAGCAAGAAATTTGATCTCCAAAGGAAAGATGCTTGATTTCTCCAGTTAAGGCTACAATTGACATTTTAAAAAATCAGCATGCCTAATAACTGTACTCTGTCTCTCCATTATGTAATAGTTCTTTAGCATAACACCATCCACCCTGACAAGTGAGTTGCTTTGCCAGGGTGGCTCTATCTAAATCCTAAAGTAGTACTTGGCTATGCACTCAGCCCAATAGCTGCCTGTGATATGAATGCCAATTAACTGTGCTCTCCCTGTTGTCTGTGTTGTCTGACAAGCCAGAGACTAAAAGGTCTATTTGAGGTCAAACAACTGTCTGGACTACTTTCATAAGCCTAAAAGACTGGAAACAAAGCCAACACAGCTTCCTCTTTCTTAAAAAGGTGACAGTAAAGAAATAACACTGACTGTACTAATCTATTTATGTGTTATTTGCAGCAGGAAAAGAAATACTCTGGGGTTACTGGACTTCTATTTAGGACTTTTAGAGCTCTACCAAAATAATTTTACAAACTGAGACTTTATAGTACCTTATTTATACTAGCCTTAA
The DNA here is from genome assembly GCF_019175285.1 of Sceloporus undulatus. Taxonomy (NCBI): domain Eukaryota; kingdom Metazoa; phylum Chordata; class Lepidosauria; order Squamata; family Phrynosomatidae; genus Sceloporus; species Sceloporus undulatus. Next base: position 63,993,134 of record NC_056522.1, on the reverse strand, counting down.
TTCACTGTTCTAAGATTTTTTAAAAAAAAATTCTTAGTATTCTAGGAAAAATTCATGAAATAATGGAGTGGTGATAATCAACCTTTCTGATTTTAGAACTTATTTAAACAAAACTGAGGAGTTTTCAGCTTTCTTCATGGTGGCATCATGGTGGCATACAAGGGAATGCAGTTATAGAAAGAACAAGAAAGTATTTTAAATACAGTATATGCCAAGGTAAAGGGGGAACAAAGGCGCTGAATCACATCTGAGTGGTGATGCTAGTGCATGGCTGTACACAGGCAGTCACAGTCCAAACAGGATTTGCAGTAGTAATGGGTAGCTGAGGAAGAAATTGATTTTTTTTTTCAATTATGGAATTTAGTAATTTACGTTCTGAGAAAAATTGTAACATCTGCACATCAGAAGGAAGGTACTAGAATCCTATGGAAGCACTGAGCATTTATTGTGTTGACAAATATTCATCTAAAATGGGACATTTCACAAATCCCTATCCATCTACTGAATTCAAAGAGTATTCCCTTACTGAATCACCCCCTTTCCCCACAGAAAGCAGAATGTAAAAGCACTAACTATTCCCTGGAATATGATAATTTACAGACCTCCATGAACCCAGTGCCCATGCATGCAGACTAGACTAACCAAAAACAATAAGCTGCATATAAGCAAAACCTAGACATCATGTTATCTTGTGGAGAGAAGACCTTGAGAAGTAGAGCATCTGGCAAGCAGGATGGGGTAGAAGGGGGAGGAAGTAGACAGAGGTACCCTCCTCTCCACACATGCCATTCAAGAGCAGCAGTCCAGATGGGGTGGCAGCTGTCACCATCTGCTGCTGATCAACAAGCAATGAGAGAGGGCCAAAAAGAGGGGGGGGGGGAGAAGTAGAATACTCTAATCTGTTTCTGCTTTCTCACCCACAGAAAATAGAAGAAAAGCCCTGTAGACCAAAGGTCTACCCTGTCCAGCATCCTGCTTCTCACTGTGGCTAACCAGATTTATCAAGAACCCTTATGGATCTCCTTGGACTAACCCGGAAGTCACTATATTGCTCCCAAAATATTAAAAACAAACCAGTTCCAAATCCAACCCAAGGGCTCACTAAGTGAACAACCCTTCTATCACTCTTCCCTTTACATATACCAAAGCCTATACGTAGCTTTTTAAAAACGTTCTCCCTTCATCTTGATGTGCATCTTTGGTTTCTGCATTTCTGTCCAGGATACCTGTTACACATGGTCAAACACATAAATATCTGACATTATTTGAAGCACTAAGCAGAGATGGTGAAGGGAGCATGTAATTATCTCTGAACTCATGTGAAGCACAGTACAAGACCAGGAACAGGGAATGAGCAACATCCTAGATACAACACATATTATGACATCAGGTCAAAAAATGCTGCTACTCAACCACCCTATGTTTGTATATAGGCATTAGAATATTTGTTGTTGTTGTGTGCTTTCAAATCATTTCCAACTTTTGGCAACCTTAAGGAGAACCTATCATAGGGTTTTCTGGGATCGAGTGTGTGACTCACCCAACATCACAGGGTAGGTTTCCATGGACAAGCAGGGAATCAAACTCTGATCTTCAGAGTTGTAGTCCAATGTTCAAACCACTACACCATACTGCATCTCTCATTATGATATTGCAACACCCTTTTCAAACTATCCTGTGGATTTTTCCCCACAGCTTAGACACACAAAGATGACATTTTTATTGAGCTGTCCTCCAAATAAATAAATAAATACAATTAAAATTTGCTCTCCTGATCAAACACTGTTTGTTCTGACCCAATCAGTGCTTATTGGCTTATATGGCTTATCAGAATATTTTGTTCCAAATGTGCATCATATTACATTCACTCACGTTAATTTGAAGTAATGCTTTTGAAACTCTTCACAGTCCAGTTGACCTTTCACTTTTCTAAATAATTTGGTGCCATCTGGAAACTTGGTGATTACAAACTCTGACTGATCATTTATTATGGAATTTAACAGTCTAAATCTCTTTGAGATGTCAGCTGCTCACCTTCCTCCATAATCTGTAATAAAAAGTGCTTGTTTGTATGTATGTTTTACTGTCTCTATCAAAACTCCAAGACTATAGACACCTGAAATGTGAACTATTATTATTATTATTATTATTATTATTATTATTATTATTAGCTTTTATTTATAAAGTGCTGTGAGGATCTCTGAAGGTGTACATCTCAGTCTTATTTTTAAAATAATTTAGAAGTAATATAATTAGTTGAAATTATTTAATAACTGTTTTTAGCATGTAATAACATATTGAGTCTGCCACTCGAGCTGCATATGCACTGCAGAAATAATCTGGTTTGATACCACTTTAACTGCTACGGCTCAATGCTATGGAATTCTGGGAACTGTAGTTTGGTGGGGGACCAGAGCAGAACATAGATGTATCCAGGAGTGCATCTACATTGTAGAAAAAATGCAGCTTGACACCATTTTAACTGCCATGTCGCCATCTTACAAAATCCTGAAATTTGTAGTTTTGTGATGCACCAGCACTCTTTGGCAGCGAAGGCTAAAGACCTTGTAAAACTACAAAGGAATAACAAGATTCCATGCGATGGGAGTACAGTACTTAAAGTGGCATCAAACTGCATTATTTCTACTGCATCCTAGGTGGCAAACACTAGTAGAAGTAGGAGAACATCCCAGAAGTACAATTCTACTCAAGAGTAAGCATCCTTGGGATTTATTCCAAAGACCTGCAGATGGTTTTGACTGGAGCTAGAACTAGGTTACCTAAAAATGGTCTCTTAACTTTTTATTTTTAATACAGTTTTTTTTTTTTTTTGGTGTACAATAGATTTCCCCTGAATTCTGGAAAATGTAATTTAAAAAAAAAAACTTTTCCACTGTTTGGTTAGCCTGCCAAACCCAAACTAGGGAACTAAAATATGGCAACCCAGGGGCGTGGGGAGAATGCCCTACACACATACTGCTCAGAAGCTCTCCTTTTTAAAATGTTATATTTTACTGGTTTTTGATAAAACAGACACAATTGATTGTCAGTCCCATTCCACCCACTCCTGCCAAATATTACTTTTCTCCACTCTTCTTGATGACTCTTTATCCATGGATTCAACCATCCATGGCTTGAAAATATTTTAAATACAGTATATATCAGTTCCAAAAAGCAACTCTTGATTTTGCCTTTTTATACAAGGGACACCATTTTACTATGCCACTGTATTTAATGAGACTTGAGCATCCACAAATTTTGGTATCCTTGGGTGCTGCTGGAACCAAATCTCAGCAGATACAAAGGGCCCACTGTGTAGCCTACAGTATCTAGATTTGTTGCTGGCATCCCATCCAAGTATTAACCAGAGCATTTTCTTCACTTCCAAGATCAGATGGGATCTGGTGTTTTGAGAGGATAGAGTGGGTGGAAGCAACACCAGTTCCTTTTTATTATTTTATCTAAAGTAAATTTCCAGATATATTATTGCAAAATATTTTCCCACTCATGCAACGGATTTTTCAAAACCATAATTTTTCCACACTGTCTCCAAATACACATGTTTATACAACAGGTTTTGATACTGTTATTAATTTTTTTATGAGACACATTCGATAGTTTACTTAACAGTTCTTTGATCTTCAAAATGTTTGTATTATTTTATAATTTATCTACTTAATGCTTTCTGTCAGGAATAGAGATGAGAATGTTTGGAGGAACATAAAGTCTGCCAAAAATAATACTGCCTCCATCTACCTCTCTATGAATGCATAGAAAGGTTACCTTCCTCTACTAGCTCCTACCCCCCAAAAGGATTTAGTAGTCTAGGAAGAGCAATGGGCAACCATAGAGCTTCTGGCTGTGTTCCATTCAGATGCCTGATGACAAAGATATCCTTTGCTGTCATGTTGCCAGCACACACACACACACACACACTTCACTAAATGGATTATACATCTGAGGTGCCCCACTGGAGAAAGGTGAGTTCTCTGTGAAGGGTGCACAGAGCATGGAGGAAGACTTTCCGCCATGACAGCAAAGGGACTTACATGGAAATAATTTAAAATTATGCCTGTGTATATCACAAAAAATATGTCAGCATCAGTCATATTTTTTACATGATGTATTATTGTTGTGCTGTCAAGTTTGCTTTGACTTATAGTACATCAGAGACTGAAAGCACCCTGATTATCAACATCCCTGCTCAGGTCCTGCAATCTCGGGGCCATGGCTTCTTGACTGAGTCAATCCATCTGTAATGTGATATCAATCCATCTGTAATTTGTTTTTCCACTGCCTTCCATTTTACCAAGCATTTTCACCTTTTCCATATTATATAACTATCATCTTCTGGCCTGGAGAGAGTGAAAAGACAGGCCCAACGCCATCAGGCCCAGCCTAGATTAAGAAGAAGAGCCCTCCCTCCAGTCCATCTGCCTTGGTCCAGGCCTCAGAGGGAGAGAAGAACTGCAGGACCTCATCCCCTTCCCCACCACCATTCCCTTCTCCTTTTGTTTCGTGTCTTTTTAGATTGTAAGCCTGAGGGCAGGGAACCGTCTAATTAAAATAAGAATTGTAAGCCGCTCTGAGAGCCATTAGGGCTGAAGGGCGGATATAAACACCGTAAATAAATAAAAATAAATAAATAAATAAATATTGACACTTGACACATCCATTATTCTGCTCTGTTCTATTCTACTGCAATGAATCAGGTGTGTTTGGAAAAATGTACCTGGTAATTACAGTTAATGCAGATCAGCCATCTCTTTAGGTCAGTCACACATCACATGTAAGAGTACAACCCCTTTCACATTCTTTCCTGTATGTTCCTGTCCCACTTCTATGAAGTTAAGTTCTACCTCAGTGTTCATTTAGACATCTCGCAAAATTATACAAATAGAAAAGATCTGCCCAGTCCTGCAAACAGACTTCAAAATATATTTTCAGAATTGTCAACTTCAATTTTCTAGTCCCAGTTTTCCTTATATTTTTATTTTGACATCAATGTTTTGTATGTTTTAGACATCCTTCCCCAAGACTAGGGTCTACCAAACCTCATTTGCTATATTTTAAGAAATGTTTCTGTTAGCCCAGGGTCCTATAAAATCTGTTGTTCATTTATGGAGATGCTATTGTAGCAATGTGCTTTTGTCATAATGCCTTACTTGGTGATACTGAAACAGGACAAGGTTTGCCATGCTTGTTTAACAGTAATAAGTAAGGTTATTAATAGTAGTACTACATTATATGTCATATTTTCACCTTCTCACCTTTCCATTGCAGTAAACTGATATAAGCCAAGTAGTGCCAACTGAAAGCAGAGATGACACATCCAGGCACTGGGGAAGCAGAGAAGAAGGCATGGGGAAGGGGTCCATAGAAAAGGCTTCATGCCCCAGGACAACCCAACAGGTGCAGCCATGGGAGAAAGGGGCCACCCGTGTAGATGGGAGGCCACCACAATGACGCTACCGCTACGTACTAGGGTTGTGGGGCGTGCGGATGCTCCGCCTCCAGGCAACCCTAGTACGTGGCCAGTCTGGACCAGGCCCTACTTTGTGTTGGTCCGCAGTAAATCAGGTATGCAGTCTGGCACAGAATTAGTTCAAAGGAGATAGCTTAGTTTCCCTAAGTTTTTCGGGGAAATGGCTAAAGTTATGGTGCCATCACAGCATATATGTCCTTGAAATTCATGATGGAAGACCCTTTATAAATACCGTATTTTCTGGCGTTTAAGGCGACTGGGGGTATAAGACAACCCCCAAGTTGCCTGCCGGCAGCGTCCCTGGCCTCCTATAAGGGGGTCTCACGCCGGCTTGAGGGGGCCTCTCTGGAGGCCTGAGGGAGGCCATTGTTGCTGCAAAAGGCGGTGGGGGAAGCGGCTCCAGAGCCAGTCAGGCCGAGGTAAAGAGCCGGCCCCTTATTCCTCGCCGCTGCCACCACCGCTGCCCGGGATACTCCGCTTCTCAAGCGCTTCAGAAGTCCGACGCCACCACTGCTGCCGCCACCCAGCATACTCTGCTTCTCCAGCGGCTTCCACGGTGAACTTCTGAAGCCACTGGAGAAGCGAAGTATCCTGGGCGGCGGCGGTGGCGGCAAGGAATAAGGGGCCAGCTCTTTACCTCGGCCCGGCCGGCTCTGGAGCCGCTTTCCCACCACCTTTTGCAGCAACAATGGCGTCGAGAGAGCCCAGCCGCAGTACCTCCCTCAGGCCTCCAGAGAGGCCCCCTCAAGCCGGCGCGAGTGCCTGCTGGGAGAGGACCCAGCAAGGACCCCAAAGACAGAGAGGTGGCTATGCCATTCGCCTGTCTCTGGAGTCAAAATCCAGCGCATAAGACAGACGTAAAAAGTCGCCTTATATGTCGGAAAATATGGTAATTAGTGATAAGATTCATTCAAGAAGGTCTGCTCCTCCCTGCCTTTGTAATTCCATATACTTTTCAGTGATGTTCCAAGTCAATCCTAAATTTTAATTCTTATTTATTATTTATACCTGACTCTTCAGCCATAAAGACTCTCCGAGCAGCTTACAAATTTTTCTTCTTCTTTTGCAGGTCTTACTGGTCTAGCAAGTTTAACTTCTTGTCTGAAGTTCCACTGAGATATTTTGTTTAATAAAGATCTCCAACAACTTAGTGATGCCTCCACTCAGATGTTGCTTTAATGAATTATACATACTGACCCACTCAGTACCCGGTTCTTGCCTAATGTCTCAATTGTTCCATTAGTTGTGACACTAGGGTCAGAGGGACCAGCTGCATCTGCATCTGCATCTATAGATGAGTTGCTTTCTACAATGAATTTATTCTTCAGTGGTAATGCAAGAGCACAGATGAAGCTATGTCAGTGTAAATTTGATCAGTGTCTGTCAGCTATTGCTTGCTAGCTCTTCACTCTATATCCTGATCTGTCCTTCAAGTCTGTTTTTATCTTTGATGCTATTACTTCTGATTTGCTCCTCATTTCTAATTTCTGGGTTTCACTCTCTACTCTGATGTCAACTCCGAGCTCTACAGCTCCTTTGTTGCTGTTAGCTGCCCTTGAGTCAGTTCCGACTCATGGTGACCTCGTGGGTAAGACATCTCCAAGAATCTCTATCCTCCACTGTCCTTCCCAGATCCTGCAAGCCCTTGCCCACAACTCCTCTGATTGAGTCTATCCATCTGGTTTGTGGTCTTCCTCTCTTTCTTCTGCCCTCTACCTTTCCTAGCATTATTGTTTTTTCTAGTGATCCATACCTTCTCATTATGTGGCCAAATTACAATAGTCTCAACTTAATTTTTGCTTCCATGGAGAGCCCTAATCTGACCTGTTCAAGAACCCATTTGTTTGTCTTCTTTGCTGTCCATGGTATCCTAAGTACTCTTCTCCAGCACCACATTTCAAATGAGTTTACACTGGACCCTTGTTATATGCTGGAGTTTGGTTCCAAGATCCAAGTGGATAACAAAATCTGTGTATGCTCAAGTCCCATTAAATATAATGACATAGCAAAATGGTGTCCCTTATAAAAATGCAAAATCAAGGTTTGATATTTGAAATTTACTGTATACTTTTTTGAACATTTTCGAACTGTGGATGCTTGACTCCATTTATACGAAATCCGTGTATAAGAAGGGCCAACTGTATTTTCTTTCTGTCTGCTTTCTTCGCTATCCAGCTCTCATATCCATACATGATAATTGGGAATACAATGGCTTGAACGATTCTGACTTTAGTGCTTAGTTGCATGTCTTTGCTCTTCAGTATCTTTTCTAGTTCTTTCATAGCTGCCTTTCCCATTCTTGGTCTTCATATTTCTTGAATGCAGTCTCCATTCTGGTCAATGTTTCATCCTAGATATGGGAATTTTTTAAACTATTTCAATTTCCTTGTCGTCTAACTTGAATTTGTGTATTTCTTCTGTGGTCATTATTTTTGTTTACTTTATGTTCAGCATCAGATCTTCCTTTGCACTTTGATCTTTGACCTTTCTTATTAACTATTCCAATTCCTGATTCTCTTCTGCTAATATTACGGTGTCATCTGCATATCTTAGGTTGTTAATCTTGCTTCACTCCTTTTTCTGATTTTAATTCTGCCTTTCTTATTATGTTTTCAGCATATAAGTTAAACAAGTAAGGTGATAGGATGCAGCCTTGCCTGACTCCTTTGCCTATTGGGAACCACTTTGTTTCCCCAAATTCTGTTCTGACGTCTCTTGCCCTTGGTTCAGATTCCTCATCAGGACTATCAGATGTAGTGGCACGCCCATGTCTTTGAGTGCATTCCCTAGCTTTTTGTGATCTATACAATCAAATGCTTTGCTGTAGTCTATAAAACATATGCTGATTCTTTTTTAGAATTCTTTGGTGCACTTCATTAGCCACTACTACATTAGCTACAACTCGTAGTTTATCGGAAATCTCTGTCTAGGGCCCAGTCCTGACAATGGCCTGTTACAGACAGGCCAAAATAAAGCTGCTTCGAGTCACTTTGGAGGTATGGTATTTCAATGATGCATGCATCCTAAGATTCCAAAAGCCGCACCAAAGGCACACTCCAGTCCTAAGGACTGCAGTGCAGCTTTGGTGCGGTTTTTGGACTCTTAGGACGCATGCATCACTGAAATACCATACCTCCAAAGTGATTCGAAGCAGCTTTATTTTGGCCTGTCTGTAACAGGCCAATGTCTACATATGAGACAACTTGAAGCCCTATTTAAACTGCTGCAAGCTTTTATAAGGAAAAACAGAATACATATATATGCATTTGAATGCATGGATGGATTAAATGTGCATAATTACTGTGAAAGATATGAATATTGTCATAAATTGTTAGTGAATGCAAGTCACACCTTTAATTGGGTTGGTGTCTGTGCATACTCAAGCTGAGACAGGTATCACCAAAAGATAAATATCTAATTGGTCTTCATGTCCTAGACACCACAGTGGAGGAGAGAGGAGGGTTTTTTTAAAATAAAAGTACAAGGAAAGGATTAGAAACATCACCAAAGACTAAGGAATTAATATGGATAACCTCCCAAGAATGGAACTTAAAATAAGTAATTGCAGGTGCTAAGCAGACACCTGCTTGCACAAGGATGTAATGAGAGAAAGAAAGCAACACAAGATTGAAGGCAACTAGAATAAAGATGAGTATACACAAGTTTTCCCAAACCTGGCTCCTTCAAACAAGTATAATGATTCTGTTGTTGCTGACTGGAACAACTTACAGAAATCATGTATCAGTAAGCTTTGAAGAAATGCACTTGCTGCTAATACTTTTCCAGCCTGAATTCAAATGTCTACAAATGACATTTAAAACCTGAAATGGCTTCAGACCTCAGTATTTCAAGACCATCATCAATCTATATATGCCTGATGAAGAACTGAGGTGTGTTGGGGGGACCTTCTTTGTGTTTCATTAATGAGAGCAATGAACTGTGTGAACATGTAGAAGAGGACCTTCATTATGGCACCCCAGTTGTGGAATGCCCTCCCCTTGTGGCCAAATTGGTTTTGGCATTTGGTCACATTCCAGTGCCAAGTTAAAAGCATGGCTTTTATTGACATTATGGGGGCCTAATAATTTCAAACAAATCCCGACACATAAATGTTTTGAAAGAAGCCTTGGATGTCCTAAAAACAGCAAGAATAATTCCCTCTTGGTTCTTCAAACACCATTACTCAGAAAAGCCTAATTAACTCAATTACACATAAATGTTCTAAATAACTATTGCATTTTTGCTATCTAGAAAATTTTGTTATGTAGTGCAATGTTTTATTACTGTTGATCTATCCAAGGGTTTATATTTTAAAAAACATTAATAATATTTAGTATATGAATATATTATTTTAGATGTTTATTATGCTGTTACAATTTCTTCTGAGCTTATCACATCAAGAAAAACATAAAAATAGCAAATAGGCAGAAATGGTGGTTTAAGCCTCCAGTGCAACACTCTGGAATGGTACAGTATTTCTAGGAAGACCACACATCACATTCATTGGACAGACTTAAAACTATATAGGCGCCCATGACCCTTCTTCCATAAAACAACAATGAGGGAATTCTCCTAGGTGAATTCAAAGCCTTGTCTGCAAGAGTTTTAGGGGAGATGGCAAGGCCTTGCCTGTTTCTGAGAGACTTCTTCCAGCCTGAAATGTCTGTCAGTTCTTCACACAAATGCTTCTGTATACATGAATCAAATAAATTTTCCCATGAGAATGGTAGTTCCCAGCATCATCCACGGCTGAGCACCATTTGGATAAAGCTGTGAGCATACTCACACTCCACCAAAATAAACAAGGATCACTCTACTGATAGCATTTGTCACATAATGCTACTGGATTTTTATTTTGGCAATTAGGGTTTAGCTTGGCTACTCTATTACAACTGAGTTCAAGATCTAGATTTTTATTTGGTAAAAGAAAATTACATTTACCAAACAGGTTGGTTAACAGGAGCCCAAAATCAGCATTGCCCCTGACAGAGATCTAAGCTTTGCAAATAGTTCACAGTAATCAAAAAGAGCTCTATCAAGATCAAAAGGCTAAAAGTAAAGAGTTTTATTTAATGTGTGAGACAAAAATGCAAACCAGCTGGCTAAATGCTTGCTATGCAAGTGAAGACTCTTGATTTATATTCTAAGTGAGAAAAAATGCCCTAGGAGTACAGCTTTCAACTTATACAGGTAAGCATCACAAGTATGTTTATGTACACATAACACATATAAGGATAAACTAAGTAGATTGAACCACTGAACAGCAAAGTCAGGATTGTCTATATATTTGCATTTCTTTTTTTTTTTTTCATTTTATTTTTTTTCTTTTATTATTGAGATAATACAAATACATATGTAATATTTAACATAAAATATCTCTTATTCCAAATGATCTTGCACCCTGATATTTATACAGAAAGCTTATTTTCCCATAGTTTTGCAACCTCTTTCCATTTTGCTTTATATTGCTGAACCGTTCTATCATTTTTGGACATTGAGATCATGTCCAAGATTCCTAACTCATTCAAAATCCATTCTTCTAAGGATGGGATAGAGTTGGCTTTCCAGTATTTGGCTAATAATATTCGAGCAGCAGTTATTGCATATAGTAAAACACTCAACTCATCCTGAACTAGATTGTCCCAAATCCCATCAGTAATATTTAACAAAAATAACTCAGGGGTAAATGGAATATTTTCCCCATTGCATTTGTTAAAGATCTGTGTATCATTATCCAAATTTTTTTAGCCGATTTACACTGCCACCAAAGGTGATATAAGGTGCCTCCTTTTTGATTACATTTCCAACAGTAAGAAACACCGTGTTTAGCCAATCTAGCAATCTTAATTGGGGTCAAGTACCACCTAAAAAATAACTTATACTGTAATAGTTTTCTCTTAATTTAACACATTTAGTAAAACGGAGGTTTCTTTTCCACACATTTTCCCAACTGTCCATAGGGATAACTCTGCCAATGTCTTGGGACCATCGTATCATGTTAGACTTAACAGTTTCTTCCATCATTTCCATATTCAACAGAAATTTATACAATTTTGTAATTAATTTTAGCCTTGAACCTCTAATAATTTTATCAAAGTCTGTCTCTTTACCCTCTATCCCATCTCCAGAGTGATCTCTTTTCCAATCATCTCGAATTTGCCAATATTTAAACCAATTTAAATAAGGATCCATCTCCTTTAATTCCTCATTAGTTTTTAGTTCTTCATTATCTCCCCTCCTTATTAGAATGTCATCATACCTCCACCATTTATAAGACTTTTCTTTCTTATGAAAAGCCTCTTGCGAGGAAGTCCATCTTGGTAAGTGTCTGTAAAATAGTTTTTTATATTTAGTCCAAATAGAGAACAATGCATTTCTCACAAAATGCTGTTTGAATACTTTAAGACTGTGAACACTATTATAGCACAGATATGCATGCCAGCCTAGCTCTAATCCATAAGATTCTAAATACATCATTTTCTCATCAGATAATAGAATCCAGTCTCTGATCCAGGACATAGCACAAGCATTATGATAAATTTCAAAGTTGGGTAAACCTAATCCTCCCCTGTCTCTACTATCTTGCATAATCTTAAATTTTATACTGGGTTTCTTATTATGTCACAAAAATTTTGATATATCTTGTTCCCATGATTTAAAGATACCCTTAGTTGTCACGATTGGTAAGGTCTGAAATAAAAACATCATTCTCGGCAGAACATTCATTTGAATAATAGCAGTTTTCCCTAACAATGAGATATTTTGAGAATCCCACCTTTTTAAATCAACTTTAATTTTCTCCCACGTTGGTGTGTAATTGTTCTTAAAAAGGTCAGAATTATCCTTTGTCAAATTTACACCTAAATATTTAATTTTAGTTATCAGGTGAAACTCCATAATAGATTTCAGTTCTTCCTCTTCCTTTGCTGTAAGGTTTTTAACCAAAAGACCACTTTTTTTCTTATTAACTTTAAATCCTGCCAGAGTACCAAACTTTGTTAGGACTTCCTCAAGTTCTTTAATTGTTTTCCTAGGATTCTCCAGTATAATAACAAGGTCATCTGCAAAAACTCAAATTTTAAAGGAAAATTTAGAAATGTTCAGACCTTGAATTTTATTATCATTTCTGATTTTGTCGTTTACTACTTCCATTACCATTAGGAAAAGTAGGGGTGACAGGGGACAACCCTGTCGCGTACCCTTCTCAATATTAATCGTATCTGTTTTCTCTCCATTTATATTAATCTTGGTATATTGTTTGTTATATATTTTCATTATCCAGTTCTTCATTCTACCTTTTATACCCCATTCATCCAATAGGATTTCTAAAAAGTTCCAATTAACGTTGTCAAAAGCTTTCTCTATATCCCCAAAAACCAACCCTATCTTCCTTTCCTTATAGATTTCACCAAGATCAAGTAAGTACAATACCGTTCTAATATTATCTTTAAGATGTCTCTGTGGAAGGAAGCCAGATTGGTCAGAATGAATATTAATAACTAATAATTTTTTCAGTCGTTCCACTATAATGGATGCATATATTTTATAATCCAAGTTCAGTAAAGAAATTGGACGATAGTTCTCAATTAAATCAGGGTCTTTGTTCTCCTTTGGGATTAAAGTAGTTAACGAGTGGGACCATGATTCTGGGTAATTACCGAAGTCAATCTGTACTATAGTTTCCAACAGTGGAGGAATAAGCTCTTTTTTAAAAGTCTTATAAAATTTTGCTGTAAAGCCATCAGGCCCTGGAGCTTTATTGTCTTTTAGTCTTTTAATTGCAAAATCTAATTCCTCTACAGAAATTGGCTCATTTAGAGCCTTAGATTGTTGATCTGTCATACTTATATTAATGACTTTCTTTATATATTCTCGAATATTTACTCTTTTTTCATCCGTGATCTCTTCCGCTTTGTATAAGTTCTTAAAGTAGTTAGTAACTATATCCTTTAACTTATCTTGTTGGGTGGTGGTAATAGTTCCCTCTCTTAGTCTTAATATAGCTCTTTCTTCTTTTTTCTTTTTCAGCTTCCATGCAAGCCATTTCCCCACCTTATTAGCATTTTCAAATTCATTGAATTTGAAATATTTAATTTTATCCTTCGTTTCCTGCATTATATTTTTGTTAATTTTGTTCTTAATTAACTGTAGAACCTGGAAAATACCCTTATCTTTAGGATTTTTCTTGGCCTCTTGTTCTTTTTCTTTCAGCATTTTCAATAATTCTTGCTCTTTTTTCCTAGTCTTTCTTTTCTTAATCATATGCTGTTGCATTAATATCCCCCTAAAAACCGCTTTACCTGCGTCCCAAATTACGTGCATCGGCATTCCCTTTTTAATATTTTCCTGAAAAAATAATTTTATTTGTTTCTTAACTTTGTTAATTACATCTTCATCCTCTAAAAGGTAATTATTCAATCTCCATATAAATTCTTTTGATCTTTGATGCAACATTAAAAGGACTGGACAGTGATCTGAAAGTGTCATTGGTAAAATTTCCACTCTATTGATATCCTTATACATAAGTTTTGATGATAGTATCATATCTATTCTTGACCAGGATCTGTATCTATTTGAGAAGAAAGTAAAGTCTTTATCCTTAGGATGAAACCATCTCCATACATCCATTAAACTCAAATCCTCTACTAGGTCAAAAGCAGATATAGGAAGCTTACCTTGATTTTTTTTAAACTGGCTTGACTTATCATCTTTAGTATTCATAACCCCATTCCAGTCTCCAGTGATAATTATATCTTCATAACTTAACTCCTTAACTTTAGCATGCAAATTCTTGAAGAAATTAGATTTATTTTGTTGTGGCGCATACAGGTTAATAATCAACAAAGGTTTATTTTGGATATTTATTTCAATAGCCAAATATTGGCCTTGATTATCTTTAAAGATTTCTTTAGCTCCCAGATTATTACTTACATAAGTTGCAACCCCTCTTTTCTTTTCAGTTGGACTGGAAGCTGAAAATAAATTGCCTAATCTCTTATTTTTCAGCATTGTCAAATCTTTCATATGTATGTGCGTTTCTTGTAGGCAAATTGTTGAAGCTTTCTGTTTGATTAAATAATGGAATATTTTCTCCCTTTTGCTTTTAGAGTTTAGTCCATTAACATTCCATGAAAATACAGTGGTACCCCGGGATACGAATGCGCCGCCTTACGAAATTTCCGGGTTACGAAAAAAATCCATTGAAAAAAAACTGTTCCGGGTTACGAAGGTTATTTCGGGTTACGAAAAAATTTTTGGTGCTTTTCGGCGCTTTTTCGCACGAAATCGCGGCTTTCGCTATTAGCGCCTATGGCTTTTTCGGCTTACGAAGATTTTCGGGTTACGAACGCGGCGGCGGAACGAATTAAATTCGTAACCCGGGGTACCACTGTAATAGATACATCATCTCAGAACTGGGTTCTTTATTAGATAATCAAAAGTTAATTCTTTTTTTTTTCGTACTTTATTAAAATCTTTTTGTTTCCCCTTTTTCTTTTTTGTTGTTCCCTTGTGTTTCCTCTTTGAAGATTTCCCCCTAGGTGCTGTAGCTCCTTTAACTTGTTCTCCTGATTATTCTTGTTCAGAATCCTCATTGGAAACTTCCGATGAGTCATCATCTATTCTTTTTTCTCCTTCTATCTCCAATTCCTGCCCCTCTTCTGACTCAGCTTGGTCTTGTCTATTTATGTGTTTCCTTTTATTTGTTAAGTTACTGAGATTTAGATTCTTTTCATGAAATTTATCATCTGTTCTTGTTCTCATCTTCATCTTCCTCTCTGGACTTTGTTGTTTAAAAGGATCTGGCTTCTTGCTATGATGTTCACCCTTATTATCTTTAATCTTTTCTAGGAATTCCTGCATCTTCTCTTGTGAATTAATTATGAATTTTTGTCCTTTTAGTGTAAAAATAAGGCCTTCGAGCTTATCCCATTTATATTTTATTTCTTCTTTTTTTAAGTACTGAACTAAAGGCTCATAAGCTTTCCTTTTTTGAAATATAGATGAGGGAATTTCTTTAAAGATCTTTATCTCTTGATTTTCAATAAATAATTTTTCCCTAAAGCTTAATTCGTAGATAAGATTCTTAGCTCTTTCTCTTACAAAAAAAAACTACAATATCTCTAGGAAGTCTTCTGTTTGTTGCTATTTTAGAATTCACCCTGTACAGTTTATCAACCTCTGAATCTAATAATTCTTGGGACCAATCTATATACTGTGCTAGGGCTGGTATTATCCTCTCGCTCTTGCATTTCTAATTTGTATGTATGGTTGTGAAAGCTGGACAGTGAAGAAAGCTGACAGGAAAGGAATACATTTATTTGAAATGTGCAGGAGAGTTCTGAAGATACAATGGACTGCCAAAAAGACATATAAATGGTTCCCAGAGCAAAACAAGCTTGAACTCTCCCTAGAAGCCAAGATGGCTAATCTGAGACTGCCATACTTTGGACAAATCATTAGCATATATGACTCACTAGAAAAGACAATATTGCTTGGGAAAGAAGGCAGCAGTGGGAAAACAGAAAGGCCCCATTAGAGGTAGCCCTGAGCCTGCAAGACCTGAGCAGGGTAGTTGATAACAGGGTGGCTTGGAGGCTTCTCATTCAAAGGGTTGCCATAAATTGACCTAACAGCAGTTATCAACAATAATTTCCACTTCTAAGATTGGAAGGTGAGTTTTGGAGAACAGAGGACAAGACCTTAATAATGCATGGAAGAGAGTGGGAAAAGCAAGGTTACAAAAGGTTAGAAATCTTAGTTCCATTAAAGCTGTTGAACTCCAGATCTTAAACTAAAAGAGAATATGCTTAAAGGAACAGAACATTTTTACTTCCAATTTTTAAAAAAGACTTTCCTCAATATTTTCTACATAAAAACTCTATATATTACACAGAAAATTATCCCAACAGTGCACAGACCACATAAAAAGGTACTATCAATGCTTTGATTTCATAATTCCATTACAACCATGAGGAAGTAAAGTGAACATACAATGAAATAAAGTGTAGTTAAATATAATATAAACAAAGAACTAGTACTGAAAAGCAAAAACTTCTATTTTTAATTTGCTCTTCAGTCATTAGAAAGGTGTCCCATAACGACCATATGTTACTCAAATATGTTATCACACCTACTATTTCATCATATGTCTCCCAAGAAATTAATTAGCTCCAACTTCTTCAACTTTGACAAAAATGTCTTCAGTAAGTCATATTACTAGTTGTTGCAAACATTTCAGATATTCAAAGCTTTTCCAGCTTTTATTTAACCTTTTAATTATTATCATTTAGCAACATTTTAAAAACCAGATGTCCTTTTGCTTATCAAGTACTTAAACATGGTATTTACACTTCCTCTAAAAATCCACATTGTTTAGCACATTCAAAAGTTCTTCATTAATATAGTTATAATTTTCTTTATATAATTATTTGTACACCAGCATTTAAAATAATGTGTGGCTGCAAGGTGTGTGAGAGAGAGTACAGTAGCCTCTTCTTCAACTCTTCCTATCCTTAACAGAAGGAAAGAACATGCACGTTTGTGGATCTTGGACTTGACTGAAGCCTGCTATGTACTCTGGAAGTGAGGGATCTGAAACCATTATAAATATCATGCATGGAAGAGGATGGTAGTAGAGGATGCTGCAACAGTGAAAAATACTATGACTTGTTTTGCTACCATTTCGCCCCCCATCCTCAATAATCTTAGGGACTTGCCTGCAATCCCCTGTATCCTATGGATGGTCATGATGATGGCTAGGTCAGTTTATGAGAGTTTTACCTTGGGCCCAATCTGGCTTGAATTTTCAAAAAATTGTTGAAATATCTCTACCTTATGCTGCCATCTTGAGACACATTTTCAAGTCTGTTGCTGTAATAGCCAACTTGTAGTTTTTGTCTAGTCAGCCTCAACTGATGATGACCCTGCCAATGAGACACTTCCAGGTCCTGCAGGATCAATGCTGTGATTTCCTTGATTGAGTCTCTCCATCTGCTGTGTGGTCTACCTTTCTTTCTACTGCCCTTCCTTTGTCTGCTCCATTAGCCATTGTATGTTTGTAATGTGATCCCTAGTGCCTCTTCCTTTCCTGAAACCAGTTTGGACCTCTGGGATTTCTCTCTCCATGTATGACTGGAGTCTATGTTGCAGAATTTTGAGTAGAATTTTGCTTGCATGCTAAATTAGTGCTATGGTCCTATATTTGCTACGGCCATTTGTGTCTCCTTTTTGTGCATGTGTGCCAATTTAGATGTAATTATTCTAGCAGAAACAGCAGTGCTCAGAGTGCCACCTAATATTATCGTGAATATCTTTCTGTTTGTACAGCCTACAGATGTGGATAAATTGCTGAGAGATTTGAGGCCCAGTATATACTCATCCTACTTTTCAAATCAGATTCAAACCAATGTATTGAATTAGTCTAGTGACCATTTCAAAGAATTGCAAATAATAAAACAATACAATTATAAATGCTACACATACAATGCAAACATTGCCTTGTCACATTATGTTAAGGTTACATAATCACCTTAAATCAGCAAGAACTGATCTGGTCAATTTAAGCTTGAGCAATCAGAAAAGTGTGGAGCCCACTAGCTTCAAACAAACAGGGCTGAGATAACTCTTGAAGCTAGCTTAGAGACATGGATTCCTGATTATTACCTCCCAGTTTCAAATGTGCCATTCATTGAATCATAGAATCATAGAATTGTAGAATCATAGAGTTGGAAGAGACCACTAGGGCCATCCAGTCCAACCCCCTGCCATGCAGGAACTCTCAATCAAAGCATCCCCGACAGATGGCCATCCAGCCTCTGTTTAAAGACCTCCAAGGAAGGAGACTCTGGCAGGTTACAGACTGCCCGTTTGGGGCGAGGTGCACCCGCCCCTTTCCCTGTTGTATCGGGGCCTCAGCTGCCAGACCAGCAGCCTCTGAGGCCCCGATCCGCCGCTTTCCAGGCTGCGGCCTGGAAAGGGGTGTCTTTTCTCCTCTGTGTCGCTGGCGCAGCCGTCTGAAGGCTGCGCCCAGCGACGCAAACCCAGAAGGAGCTCCGAAACGGAGCTCCTTCCGGGGTCGCGGAAAGGGCGTCCTAGGCGCCCTGGCGCAGCCCCAATACTTCACAACAGCGCCGCCTCGTTTGGAGGCGGCACGGTCGTGATGTAGTGATGGCGGCGGCCGTGTGGAATGGCCGCCGCCATTTTCTCCGCGCGGAGCGCATACTAGGGTTAGGGGTATGTGGAAGCACCGCCCCTTCCTAACCCTAGTACGTGCTCTGCGCGTACTTTCTGGCGGTCTCTAACCCGCCTCTATCACCCTCCGAGGGAGTGCGTTCCACTGTCAAACAGCCCTTACTGTCAGGAAGATCCTCCTAATGTTGAGGTGGAATCTCATTTCCTGTAGCTTGCATCCATTGCTCTGGGTCCTGTTCCCTGGAACAGCAAAAATAAGCTTGCTCCCTCCTCAACATGATATCCCTTCAAATATTTAAACAGGGCTATCATATCACCTCTTAACCTTCTCTTCTCCAGGCTAAACATCCCCAGCTCCCTAAGTCGTTCCTCA
Source organism: Sceloporus undulatus (assembly GCF_019175285.1). NCBI lineage: Eukaryota > Metazoa > Chordata > Lepidosauria > Squamata > Phrynosomatidae > Sceloporus > Sceloporus undulatus. The sequence goes on along the minus strand of NC_056522.1, from coordinate 63,974,085 downwards.
TAGGACATGTTTCCAGACCCTTCACCATTTTAGTCGCCCTCCTTTGGACATGTTCCAGTTTCTCAATGTCCTTTCTGAATTGTGGCACCCAGAACTGCACACAATATTCTAGGTGGGGTCTGACCAAAGCAGAATACAGTGGCACTATTACTTCTCTTGATCTAGACACTATACTTTTATTGATGCAGCCTAAAATTGCATTGGCCTTTTTAGCTGCCGCATCACACTGTTCACTCATGTTCAACTTGTCGTCTACTTGGACTCCTAGATCCCTTTCACATGTAGTTTCATTCAGCCAGGTGTCCCCAATCCTATATTTGTGCATTTTATTTTTCCACCCTAAGTGCTATACCTTACATTTCTCCGTGTTGAATTTCATTTTGTTAGCTTTGGCCCAGCTTTCTAGTCTATTCAGGTCATTTTGAATTTTGATACTGTCCTCTGGGGTATTAGCTATTCCTCCTAATTTGGTGTCATCTGCAAATCTGATAACTATGCTCCCAATTCTGTCATCCAGGTCATTGATAAAGATGTTGAATAGCACTGGGCCCAGGACAGAGCCCTGTGAGACACTGGTCACTTCTCTCCAGGATGAAAAGGAGCCACTGTTGAACACCCTTTGCATTCAGCCAGTCAACCAGTTACAAATCCATGTAACAGTTACCTTGTCTAGTCCACATTTTACCAGCTTGTTTGCAAGAATGTCATGGGAAACCTTGTCAAAGGCCTTACTGAAATCAAGATATACTATATCCACAGCATTCCCTTCATCTAACAAGCTGGTCATTTTATCAAAGAAAGAGATTAGATTTGTCTGGCATGACTTGTTTTTCTGAAACCCATGTTGAGTTTTTGTGATTATGTAAGTGCCATCTAGATCTTCACAGACTCTTTGTTTAATTATCTGCTCTAGAATCTTTCCTGGTATTGATGTCAGACTAACTGGATGATAATTGTTGGGTTCCTCTTTTTTTCCCTTTTTGAAGATGGGGACAACATTTGCCCTCCTCCAGTCTGCTGGGACTTCTCCTCTTCTCCAGGAGTTTTCAAAGATTATTGCCAATGGCTCCGATATTACATTTGCCAGTTCTTTTAATACCCTTGGATGGAGTTCATCTGGTCCTGGAGACTTAAATTCATTTAGATTAACAAGGTATTCCTCTACTATCTCTTTACTTATTCTGTGCTGAAATTCCCCTATTCTGTCCTCTGCTCCATTATCCTCAGGTTGAGCACCCTTTTCCTTTTCTGAGAAGACTGAGGCAAAGAAGGTATTGAGTAATTCTGCCTTTTCTCTGTCCCCTGTTAACATTTTGCCATCTTCTCGACGCAGTGGCCCTACCGTTTCCTTCTTCTTCCTTTTGCTGCGGACATATCCAAAAAAGCCCTTTTTGTTGTTCTTAACCTCTCTAGCAAGTCTGAGTTCATTCTGTGCTTTAGCTTTTCTGATTTTACCCCTACACATGCCTGCTATTTCTTTGAATTCCTTTTTCGTGATTTCCCCCTTTTTCCATTTCTTATACATGCTCCGTTTAAAACTTAGTTCAGTTGAAAGTTCCTTAGTCATCCATCCTGGTTTCTTGAGACACCTCCCATTTTTCTTTCTCACTGGAACTGTTTGAAATTGTGTCTTCAGTATCTCTCTTTTGAGAAACTCCCATCCGGCCTGAACTCCTTTATCTTTTAGTATTTCTGACCACGGGATCACCCTCAATACTTCTCTAAGTTTACTGAAATCCGCTCTCCTAAAGTCTAGAATGCGTGTTTGACTATGCCTGGCTTCTCCTTTCCATTGTATTACAAACTCCAAGAGAAAGTGGTCACTTCCACCTAATGATCCCACCGCTTGCACCCCATTAACCAAGTCATCCTTGTTGGTTAGGATCAGATCTAAAATAGATGATCCCCTTGTTGCCTCTTCCACCTTTTGGACCATGAAATTGTCTTCCAGGCAAGTGAGGAATTTGCTAGACCTTGGGGATTTTGCTGAGTTTGACTTCCAGCAAATATCAGGATAGTTGAAGTCGCCCATCACTACTACATCTCTCCTTTCTGAATGTGTGGTCATCTGTTCTAGAAAGGCATCATCCAATTCCTCAGTCTGACTTGGGGGTCTGTAGTAGACTCCCACCGTAACATCCTTGTTGTTTCCCTCCCCTTTAATTTTTATCCAGATGCTCTGCACCTGGCTTCCATGACTGATGTCCTGGATCTCTTCACTGGTGTAAATATCTCTGACATACAGTGCTATTCCTCCTCCTTTCCTGTTTGGCCTATTTCTCTTAAAAAGGTTATAACCCTCTATTTCCATATTCCAATTATGAGACTCATCCCACCAGGTTTCGGTGATGCCTATTATATCATATTTGCTTTGCTGTACTAGGAGTTCGAGTTCATCTTGCTTATTTCCCATGCTCTGTGCATTAGTGTAGAGACATCGCAGACCATGGGTCCCTTTTACTTGCTGCCTGTGCAAGTTTTTTTGCCTCCCACTGTTGGGTCCTTGCACTTTTTTTCTTGTTTCCTCTATGTCAGTTTGACTATTTTTGCCATCCCTTTCACCTTCCTTAATATTGTCTCCCTTCCCCGAGAACTCTGTTTAAAGTCCTCCTGATCAAGTTCTTGAGACTGTTGGCAAAACCATTTCTTCCAACTGGTGTGAGATGCAACCCATCTGTTGCAAGAAGTCCCTCCTCATGGAACCGCAGCCCATGATCGAAGAATCCAAATCGTTCTCGGTGGCACCATCTGCGAAGCCAGTTGTTCAAATCCGCTATTTTCCTCTCCCTTCCTGGACCACGCCCTTCGACTGGCAGAAGAGACGAGATGACAACCTGTACATCCATTCCTTTCAGCTTCCTACCAAGCGCCTCGTAATCCCTTTTGATGTTCTGAAGGCTGTGTCTTGCAGTATCATTAGTTCCCACGTGGACCAAAAGGAAGGGGTATTTGTCAGTAGGCTTGATCAGTCTTGTCAGTCTCTCTGTCACATCACGGATCTTTGCACCTGGAAGACAACACACCTCTCGAGATATTTTGTCAGGCCTACAAATCACTGCTTCTGTACCCCTCAGCAAGGAGTCCCCCACTACGACCACACGCCTCCTCCGAGGCTTAGTAGCGACTGTTCCCTCGGGTGGAACTCTCAGTCTCCCCTGCTCTGTCCCTGAAGTCTGTCCATGCTGCTCTTCTTCATCCTCCTTGATAAGGGAAAGAGCTTCAAATTGATTCTCTAGCTGCAAGCTCCCAGAACAATCTCTTCTTGGCTTACTTCTTTGTGTGACATTCCTCCAGCTGTCTGCCTCCTGTGTATGGGAAGTGACCTCCTCCGCCCTAGCATCTTCCTCTGCGTGGTACTCATCCAAGATCGTTAGTTCTGTTGTGTCCAGGAAATCCTCTTGTTCCCTAATATGCTGAAGTGTAGCTACTCTGGACTCCAGCTGCTGCACTTTCTCCTCCAAGAGTGCTACCAACTTGCACTTGGTGCATGTGAAGTTCTCCACTTCTGTAGGCAAGAAGACAAACATCCCACAAGAGTTGCAGGTGACTGCAGCAGATCCCTCGGCGTCCATACTGCAAATCTTTAGTAATGACTGAAACAGGACTGTGGGCTTCCTCCTCAAAAAATTCTCTGGTAAACACCAATGTTAAGGCCCCTGATGACTTGGCCTTTTCACCAGTCTGTGGAAGCAAGCTCAATCTACTGGGAATACAACTTTATAGGAATGTCCTGGCTGCTATATTATACTTAAAGGCAAGGTTCTGTTTCAATTTCTGCTTCTAACTTGATGTCACTTGTGTAGAGTTGTTGAGTTAAAAAAATTAAAATTTGTGTGCCTTTAGGTGCGTGGCTCTGGAAGGAGTTATATAGAGCTAGTCTGCTAGCTCCGCCCCCTTGTGACTCACAGATGTGACTCACAGAAGCTCCGCCCCTTCAGCAACAAGCACACGTTCTCAATATGGCTGCCCAGCTACTCCTCTCCTTCTCCTCTCTCTGGCCATTCTTGGGCAAAGTGTTACAGCATGCAGAGACTTCTCAATTTCAAGTAGTGCTAGAGGATTCTGGTTTTTTGAATTCACTCTAATCTGATTTTGGAAAGAAACAGCCTTGATTGCAATATACCAAAAAGAATGGACAGTGGGCAAGGCAACTCTGTTGTTTCTGCTGGACAATTCAGTGGCTTTTGATATCATTTACTATGGATGCAGTGAGCAAAGTAATATAGTGGCTCTGGATGAATGGACTCAGAAGATGGTGCTTGGGGACGTCAGCCCCATCCCATGGCCAATGGTGTGCTACAAGGATCTATCTTGTTCCCCAAACTTATGAATACTAACATCAAACCATTTGAAAGGATTTCAAGTACTGGACTAAAATGTCATCACTACATGAGTGGTATTCAATTCTACCTGTTGCTTTGATTTCGTGAGCCCATGGAGTCTACTGTATTCCTGAACTGATGCCTGGAACCAGTTTTGAGAAAGATGAAGGATAACATGCTAGGGACTAATCAAAAGAAGATAACCACCTTGGACAGGAGAAAAGCAGGGCATAAATTAATTATTAAATAAATAAATAGAGGTGTTGTGGATAGGGAGATTGATCAATCTGGCAGGAGGAATGCCTGAAGGACCAAGTGTGCCATTTAAGGTGCTTCTGGGCTTAGTCAAAACTATCTGGACTATGATGATGCAGACATTTCAGGAGGTGTAGAATATGGCATCAGGATACTAGTGAGGGCTCCTGAGTTGGTACTAGTTATAACAATATTGTGCCAGCTACAGTAATTGCTGGAGCATTTGTAGGCCCAATTTAAAGTGATCGTTTTAAATTTCAAAGAATTCAGCAGTTTAGGTCCAAGTTTGTTGTAGAACCATCTTCATCATTGCCATCAGCAGTAGGATGGTGAATACAAGCCGCCTCGATTGCAAAGCCGCCTCGATTGCATTTTGTAAAGAGGCGGGATATAAATACATTTTATTATTTTATTATTATTATTACAAGAGATTACTTTTTTCAGGGATTATTTCCCCTTCCATTTTTTACAGACCAACTTCAAAGATATTAAAAGTCTTTCTGACTTTTTCTTGAACTGTATTTTTTGACTGCTAGCTTTACTTTTACCCTAAATACCCTAAAAGCACCAGATTGCAACTGATTTTGGAAGCTAAGCACCGTCAGTTCTGGTTTGTACTTGCATGGGAGACCACCAACAAATACCAGGTGTTGTAGGCTATATTTCAGAGGAAGGAACTTGCAAAACCACGTCTGAGTAATCCTTGCCTAAGAAAACTCTATAAGTTCATGGAGGCACTGTATCAACAAACTATTTGAACACACACACACACACTCTACTTTTAATTGTTGTTTTTATTATTTTTTATTATTATGTTATATTATTTCTTATGTATGACATCCTTAGGAGAATTCTACTAGGAAGTGTGGGCTAGAATCATTCTTTATCCTATTCCTGGCAGCCACTCTTCTGGTTATCTGCAAAATTCACAAATATTATAATTTCCATAAATAAGAAAGTATTTCCTTTCCTTCACATATATAAACAATATCAACTGGAACTGGCTGGCATGACTTCACTGAATGCTGTTACCTTCTCACCAGAGTGGTACCTATTTATCTACTTGCATTTGCATGCTTTTGAACTGCTAGGTGGCCAGAAGGTGAGACTAGCGACAGGAGCTCACCCCATCATGCAGCTCTCAGGCCTCGAACTGCCAACCTTCCAATCATCAGAATTGGCATCTTAACCACTAAGCCACTGCATCCCCCATTTATTTATAACTGCCTCTAAAATACATGCAAACAAGAACAGGTTGCTTCTTTGGTTGTGAACATGTCACTACATTTCAACCTTCCTAACAAAATAACAGTAGTAGCAAGGAGGAAATGTTTGCAATAAATTTATTTTATCTAACTTTACAGATTGAAACGTAGTGACCACTCAGTTCAGACAAGGGGGGCATACAACCAGATCTTGCATTATTGAGCACTCGTATGAGGCGCACCAGCCAGCCATGTCTGCTTCTACAATACTTTATTCTGCCCATAATGCCACCAGGTTTTCTGTCCTTAATCCCACCACAATCAGTAAGCATTCCATGCCCACAGAGGATACTCAATATTTAATGGGCTCTTTACAGTATTTTTCAAACATATATTTTTGTAGTTGAGCATACTTTGGGGTTTCCTGAAACTTGTTGGTACCTCCTTCTTGTATATGGATGGTGCTGTTTTGAAGTATAATAATTCATCTGACAATTCTCTTTTGTGACAGAAACTACTATAAATTAATTACTTTTTTATAGTCAGGTGGCTTAACAATAAATTTAAATGTGGAAGGGGGACTAGTGTAGAATAATACATTAATACTAGTATAATGATTAGACTTTTATTCAAAAGTGCAATGACTGAATAATAAACATTCAATGGGATAAAAAAGTATATCAACAATCAGAAACTGGAAACAAATAAGGTTTTTCCCTCTTAAATATTTTGCAATCACTACCTATAACAGTGGTTATTCAAATCTAGAAGTCAAAAATAAATTAGTATTATCATTTGCACTAATACTGAATTCATCTACGGTAGTTTATTAGTTTAAAAAGTGCAACTAAGCAACAAATTAAAAGGTGGTATGGTGCATTGTCCAACTACTGAAAAATTCACAGAAATCAACATAAAGCCCCCCCCACCCAAATAGCTGCTACCACCAAACAGGTGTTAGTAGTGGATCATAGTCTCACTGTTTTATGTGAGACTGTAACTCAGAGTGGAGGAAACGGTTTCTTTTTTTCCATTGCATTTTTTCTAATATAGGAGAGAACAAAATATAGTTTCCAAATTGTTTTCTCCACCTTGCATTGCAATAACTAGTCCCAGGACAATGGACTTATTTCAGCCCTGCTACAGCCACAAAATTCTAGGAAAAATCAAATGACCTCTATATCACTCATCTTAATCCCATTTTGGGAGAAAGACAGGATATAAATCAAATAAAGAATCCTCTCTCCCAAATCTTCTGAACATGAAGGGTCATAGAATCATAGAATCACAGAATCATAGAGTTGGAAGAGACCACAAGGGCCATCCAGCCCAACCCCCTGCCATGCAGGAAATCCAAGTCAAAGCATCCCCGACAGATGGCCATCCAGCCTCTGCTTAAAGACCTCCAAGGAAGGAGACTCCACTACACTAGGCAGCTTAGATGAATTCCTACCAATCAGAGTAGAACTACCTTTGGTCTGAAATAGATGGGCAAAATAGAGCTGCAGGAGACCAAGCGAGTGCCATTTGTGTCACGACTGCAGGAACCACACATGCCCAGTCATAATCCCGGCTACCACCATGATCCTGGACTGGGCTGCCAGAAGGAGCAGATTTTACCCTCTCTTTCTTGGCCCAGTTCCTTGCAAATGATGTGACCCCAGTGCATCTTCAGTCCACGTTCAGGACATGCGTCATGCCCTCAATGTGGTCTGAAGCTGTGTCATTTTGCTCATGTGCTTTAGGCCTAAATCATTGTCTATACTGCCTCAGAACTGATTATTCAGATAGACATTGTTGATTGATACATCCACATGTCACATCACCCTCCTCATCTGTAATCAAAACATGAATTATTGTGGTTTTACTATGGACTAGTCTGGCATATAAAAACACTTACAGTATTTGGTTGGAAATGTAAGAATAAAGTTGAATTTTTTTTCATATATGGTAAACTTGAATTGAAGCACAGAAATGTTGGTCTCTGATACACAAAATGATGGAAGGTGTCTTTAAGATAAAAATTTCAGTGGAAGCTAGAGACTTTCTTGCTGGGACTTTTGGATAATGTTCTAAAGAAGAATTATGGAAACACCATCGAGAAATGTTTATGCTCAGAGACGGAAGGAAACTGTAACCCCAGCTCAAGAAGATTGGCTGATAAATATAGTTGAACTTGCTGAAATGGACAAACTGACAACCCTAAGTAGAAATCCTTTACAAATTTTTTTAAAAGACTGGGAAATGTTTATTTCTTATGTGCATTCTTATTGGGGTCAGTTATCACCTCTAGGTTCTGTAAAGTAAACTGAGTTTGCTTATATCATACAAGCCTTATGTAGTATAAACTAAAATAAGGCTAGTAATAAGGGGACATAACCATCTTTTTTTTTTAGCAAGGGAGTCAGAATGTTTGTTAATTTTTGTGTTATATTAGGATTGTTGTTTGTTTGTGGTTTTTGTATGGTGGTTTTTTTGTCATGTAGATATAGATATAGATATATATGAAACAGAAATAACACAACAGCAAAAACGTGTGTGTTTGCTGTTGTGTTACTTGTATTTAATAAAAATGAATTTAAAAGATAAAAACACTTTTTGGTTGACAAAAAGAAAAGAAAAACTTTTTCCAAACACAACATCTTGCCCTTCTGGCCCCCTGCATCATACTTCACTCAGTCAAAACAAATTTTATCATTACAATAAGACTGGAAATTTTAAAAACTTTTTACTTTTTGAACTTTGTGACTTTATTCCAATTGGCTAAAAGTTCCTTTCGATATATGGACACCCATTTCTTCTTCTTTATCACAGAAGAAATTTCATGGCATCTCTAACCCAACCTGTGTAGTGTATCTTCATAGAGACCCTCAGGAAAGCCTATCAATAGGGCTGTCTTGGCCAGATTTGTTCAGAGGGTTTTCCACTGCCTTCCTCTAAGGCTGTGAGACTGTGGCTTAGCCAAGGTCACCTAGTGGGTTTCCATGGTCGAGTGGTGATTCAAACCATTGTTTCCTGGAGTCTTGTCCACTACACCATTCTGGCTCTCTACTATGCTATATTTGTAATTAAGTTGATATTTTGAAAATATGTGTACCCTTCCCATTTCTTTAACTTTTACAGAAATGAATCCATTGGTTAATATCAGAAAAAGGTACTAAAGTTTTAATTCCAGTGAAATCACTGGAAAAATATCAGCCATGACTAACAGGTCCAGGATTTCACTGGGTTTAAAATGTGACTTCTTTCTCTGGATTCAGGTTCTTTGACCAACATTCAAAATTTTCTCAAAAAATATTGCAATAACGTAGTCACAGAAATTAAGAAGGGAAATATGAGAAACAAGGTTTGAGGATATCAGTGGCATCACTAGGGTTGGCATTGCCTTGTGCAGTAACTCATGGTGTCATGGCCTCCTCCTATATCGCAGTATATATAATCCTTAGTAATTTTTTTGTACTAATGTTACTCTTAAATTGTAATTCCCATATAGCACTGCATGTAATGACAATAGATATGACACAAACAACTAGAAAAATTAAAATTACACTTTTAAATTACAGTATCATATACACAGCCTTAATGTATTTACTTGTATATAATTTCATGTGATCAAGGTGAAAATATGGTAAGATGTGTTTTTTAAAGAAAAATGTTAAAGAATTTTACATTTTTTTTTAAAAAAAACTGATACCGCTCCTTCCTTCTCCCACTGAAACGTATTCACAGACACCATCTGCAGCATTTTAAAGGGATGCAAAAGCAAATGTTTGGGGAGAAGTGGCATCACCCCCCCCCCATAGGGTGTGACCTGGTGTGGAACACATCCTTTGCACCACCTTGTGACACCCCTAAAGGACTTTAATTTTTACAGCTACCATACTTGTAGTTCAAGATAACTGTAATGAATTGTGACCAGTGGTGGCTGGACCTCAGGTCCACAGATCCCTAAGAAATCTGTACACATGCTTCAGGGAGTTCATGAACTTGGTGCAAAATTTAGTGTTTACCTAATATCTGTGTCATAATAAAAATATTTTACACGTTCATATTGTTCATATCTTGTGTGTATCAAGTGTAACAATGACAAATACATCAATTTCCAGCTGATGGTGTGTGTGTGTGTGTGTGTGTCTGTGTGTTAATACAAAGTGCAAAGCACTACACATAACAGAAACTTTATATCTATCTACATATGTAAATCCAGAATGTATCGCTTTTCCATTTAAAGTTATAATAGCAAAGCAAAATTTTCACAGCCACATACAACAACAAAAAAGAAAGAACAAGTTTTAAATGGCAAAAGTTATCAAAAAAGGTTTAGTGGTAGAACAGACCTCATCATTTTATGTTTATGCATTTTGGTATAACCTTTCTGTACTGGTTTTGTCAACAATGATTTTTCTGCCTCTAGTTCCATTTTAATAGTGAAAAGTTATAAAACTAATTAAACACTCTGTGCTAGTTAAAACATTTTATTACTAGGAGAACATTACACTGAGCTTAGTGTTCTTTGATAATATTAGAATAAACATTATGGGATGCCATGTTGCTAAAGCAAAGTCACAGAATGATCAAGAGTTGTTTACTGATTCAAATGTTTTTGAAAACAAGAAAAATAAAGTGAGATTTTACCAGACATGGCTGGTGCCTTCTATGTCAGTAGGGTAGTGAATGTACCCTGGGAGTCAGTCTGTACTTTAAAAGCAGCACTCCAAGGTACTGAATACTATTCTCAAAATATGTTCAAATATTCAATGATCAGACTGAAACCCATAGTTCACTGGCATGGGAGACACTTGCTGTCACTAACTCTTTCATTTCCACAGTGCACTGATTTAAAGTAAAAGATGTTGAAGCACAAGTTACTGAGCAAGATGGTATATAATATTTTTCAGCATACCAACTGATTGTTATGTGAAAGGAAATAGAAGGGATTCCTTCTTTTAAAAAAAAATTGGAAAGAGATTAACATTCATCTGTTTTATTTTGTTTGTGTAATAGGGTTCCCCCCCCCCCCCCCCCCGAAACAGCTTAAACACAGCTATAATCAAAGCTGGAAATTCCAGTGTGGTCATGCCCCACAAATCATACAGCAGCCATAGTAGCTATGTTCTGATATCACAGGCACCTATCCAACTTCGAGGCTTGATTGATTACCATGGAGAGTGAAATTTCCCATAATAATACAACCAAAACCAACAATCACTTTGTAAATCCAGAAGGTACAAGTACTGCAATCTGAAGAGCAAAATGAACAGTTATGCTGGACAAAATATTCATATGTGTCCCAATGGAAAAGAAGCAAAGGCACACATTGTAGATGAAATGAGAAGAAAAAGGTTCATAGAGAAATCCATGTTGTTTGGCTATCAGAACTATTTCAACATAAATACAAAAATCATATAATACTTTTATTAATATGCTTATGCTATATTTTCATTCAGTCTGTCTCCTTCAGACTGAAGAAGTAACTGCACAGAAAAAGAAGGATAAGCAAAAACTGGCTGTTTAGTGTGCCATGCTTTTTTGTCCTTAGCTGTAAAACAGCTAAGAAGGATTTCTGCTACCATGCGGAAATATGAATTCTTTCCTAAGGAGGAAAAAATGTTTCAACCACGGCCCTTGTTTTTTATATTGTTTTTAAAAATCATTATGTTCCTTTTTTTTTTACAATGAGATCAGCCTCGTTGAATCAGACTAACGATTTCTCTGGTACAGAAATCTGTTTTTCACAGTGGTTAATAAGACACTTCTGAGAAGCCCATAAGCAGATCCACATGATGGATATAACTGCTAGTCCAACACCCGGCATTCAGAGATGCAATGTGTCTGAATTTAGACACAGAGTACAGAGTATAGCTATGCTGAGCAGCAGCCACTGATAGCATCCTTTTATTGTTGTTGCTCTTACAACCTATTATTGTCCTCCTGCTATGTTTTATGGTTGTTGATATGAATTAAAACATATCAACGAACAGGTATTGAGCATTCTGTGAAAAGCATTCCAGGAGATAAAGTGAAAGATCGTTAAATTGATGAATACCACTGATACATAGGTCTAAATACCCTAAAGGCAGCTGATCCTGTCTAAGCCTGGAAGCTAGGTAGGATCAGCTTTCAGCCAGTGCTTGAATGAAAAACCACCAATGACAACCTGATGGTATAGGTGATATTTTGGAGAAATGAACTGGCAAAACCCTATGAAATTTAAGAAAACCCTATGAAATGCATGGGGTTGCCATGGCATGACATGTACATAGACACACACACTGATACCTAGGTTGGAATTCTTTTGAGACACTACACTAGCATAAATTTATTGCTCATTGCAGCTCCACTTTCTCAGAGATTGCATACCTACAGTTTCTAGTGCTTATTTCACAAGACAGAGCGCTCTCTAACACTCTCTAACCAGCAGGAGATTCATAGTGAAGAAAGTTCTCTATTCTGTCCACTGTGAAGGGCTTCAATACACAGAACATTGATGCTTTTGTTGTTGTTGTGTTCCTTCAATTGTTTCTGACTTATGGAGACTCCAAGACAAAACTATCATAGGGTTTTCTTGACAATATCTCTACCCTCCGTACAGGGCCTTTGCCTTCCTCCGAGTCTGAGAGAGTGTGATTTGCCCAAGGTCACCCTATGGATTTCCACAGTGGAGCAGGAATTCAAAATCTGGTCTCCAGTCTCACAGTCCAACACTCAAACCACTACTGTCATTTTCTAAACCCATGTCTGCACCTCCTCACTTTGGGGAGATGCCAAAGATGTGGTTGAAACTAAGGGCTTATATGTTGTTGTTGCTGTATGCCTTCAAGACATTTCTGACTTATGGTGATCCTAAGGCAAACATATCATGGCGTTTTCTTGACAAGATTTGTTCAGAGTAGGTTTATAATATTGAGTGCCCAAATAACAAGAAAAAGGTAACACTTCTTTCTTGTAGAAGCTCCAAGAATGGAAAACAGAGCAATTATAGCAAAATCCTCTACAAAGGTCTCTTTCCCAATGAAAAGTGAATAATCTCAGTCCTTTAGCTCCTGCAGTATTCAGACTTAAAATGAGAAGTTTGTTGTGGCTTTTCTGCCTTGTTGATTGCAAAGTCTACCTACAAAATAACATTTTAAGCCTGTTTTAGGCTGTGCCATAAACAATGTGGACACAATGTAGGTACACATCATAATCCCCTCTGGTCACATCCACCTCTGAGAGAAGGCATTTTTTACCATTTTCCTATAATGCCTAATCCCATCTATGGATGCATGGGCTACAGGATGGTAGGCAAGCATCTGCACCTCTTCCTTCAGCCAGAAATGCACCTACTGACAGGACCAAACACTTAGACTCAACCCAATGACGGGGTTTTACAGGGTTTTACATTTTTATACTTTGTCAATCTAATAGTTTCCATTTTTCTTCGTATTAAATTACTGCACCATGGATTTTTTTTAGCAACCTGCTATCAAACTTTAAGTCAAACATTTGTAAAGGAACCTGCATGATGAATTTGATACAGAAATTATGGCCAACTGAAAAAAATGAATAAAAATATGTTCTTTATTTTCTTCTGGTTACTACACATATCTACCACAAATTCCCCCCAAAAATGCACAGGACAAGTACTTCCTGGATTATAGGAGACACACACAACAGTAAAAGATTTATTTAAAATGGTTATTTATACCTCTCAAATTTCATGTCTCCAGTTGACAGAACAAACTGCTTATCCACATATACTTGAACTGTAGACATTACTGTACCAAATTCCTTCCATAAGCTCTTCAATTCAATTTAAGGCATATGTTCTCTAACATAATACCAAGAAAACAACACATGAAACTCAACAGCAATTCCCAACTCAACCAAATTCCCAACTATTTCCATTTATCTATTAAAAGATTCAGTTAAAATTACTGATCTCTATCATTCCACAAGCTCCCATTCAATGATAACCATACAATTCTGAAATGCAGCAGAACATCTACATGACAAAATTCTTATGGGGAAAAACTAGGATTTACCTATCCCCCACAGTATTATCACAACCCATTTTTTAAAAATACGCAAAATAGCATCCTTAGTTGGCTCAATACATCATAGAAACTAAACTGAAAACATGACTGTTTGTCCCAATACAAATTTACTCTACAACTTTAACAGCAGTAGAACAAGCCTATAACCTTTCCTAATTTATTCACTCACAACTGAATGTTGTTATTTGTCAAATGCCCAAGTGAGAGCAACAAATAAAGTCTATAAAAAGAATAATTTTGAATGAATTATGAACAAAAAACTGCCCATAACACACATAGCATAAATTGTTCTCTGTTTTTCAACAAAATATGCATCCAAAGTTGCATTTATTTCTCAACAAATATGTATAAATTTTGAAGGAAATGTCTAGGAGACTTATTAGTTGATGATTTCATAGATTTTGTGGAACTTTCTTTTTTCAAATAAGCACAATTACTCTTCACTATGGCTGCAGTATAATTTCTGCATACTCTAGATTTAAATGGGCAACAAATCAGCAAAGAACTTGAGATACATTCTCAATATTACGTTTGCCCCAAACCACTAATGCTTTTAGAGTCATACATACAAGCACTATTACAAATAAATTACTACACAAGACAAAGAACACAGTTAAAGAACTCAATGTAGTTTTTAAAACCTATGGTATTGAACATTCTCTCTTAAATATTTTCAGGTAATATTACCCTTTAATACTTAATAAGATAAATATATAGTAATATATCACTTAGTAAAAATAAATAATAACAATTAATGTCCTAATTCTTACTGTACAGCATATTTCATTTTACACTTACCCCTTTTTTGAACCCATCCTTCTTTCACAATTGTTACATCGCTCATGGTGGCTCCACACTGAGCCCTTAATTCAGAAAAAATGCAAGTCTTTTGCTTTATTATTTTCAGAATTTCACGTTTCTTCTGGCTTTTCAGTTTCTTAAATCAATCTGCAAATATAAGATACAAAATAGAAATTAATTATCTCAGTGAAACCTCAAGTTCTCAAAACCATTTATTTATTTATTTATTTATTAAAATCGTGTCAAACTGCTTTATTTCTTCAGTATGGAAGCGTCAAAATCGCTCATATTGGCTCTGTGGATGTCATCTTGACACCTGCTTGTCCTATATTACTAAATATGTTACTATTTGTGCAGCCTGAGGACATAGACAGGATCCTTGGAGAGATTAGAGCCATCACATTTATACTGGATCCTTGCCCTTCTGAAACCAGGTAGAGGGGGTGATGCGTAAAGGAGGCTGTGGTAAAGCAGGCTTATAGCTTGCATGTCCTCCTGGACTCAACTCTGAGTCAGGATGCCCAGGTTTCAGTAGTGGCCAGGAGTGCATTTGCACAGCTAAAACTAGTGTGCCAGGTGCACCTATTCCTTGAGATGTCAGATCTGGCAACAGGGACACATGCTTTGATTATATTCCATTTGGACAACTATAACACACTCCACATGGGGCTGCCTTTGGAAACTGTTGGGAAACTTCACCAGGTCGAAAATACTGTGGCCAGAATGCTGACTGGGAGGCACATAACTACTCATTAAAACTTCACTGGCTACTGATTTTTTTTCTGGACACAATTCAATGTGTTGGTCATAACCTACAAAGCCCTATACAGCTTAGGTCCAGACTATCTGAAAGACCATATTTCCCCATACAATCCTGCCACAGTTCTAAGATCTATAGGGGCAGGCTGCATCCCAGTCAATGGAAGAGCACACCTGTTTTGCTCACAGTAGTTCTTGCCTGTTAAATCCAGATGTGTGTGTGTGGGGGGGTGAATCAGGCTGTGAGACACTACTAAGCTATGTAACATAACTATGTAACTGATCAAGAATCATATCTATCAATTACAAAGGACATTTTTACTTCAAAGCCATTTTTGAGTTCATAGCAAATATAAGCAGATTTACTCATATGTGATTAACATTGACTACTGGTTTTTAAAGTTAAGCAGCAGACATAGTTGTGCAAAGATCAACCTTCAGGCTCTTCATCATGTGCAAAACATTATTTTGTGAATGAAGAAAGTACACCCATCAAGAAAGTATGCTTCTGTTTCAAACCATATATGCAACTGAAAAAATTATGAGAACTATTAAATCTGGTTCTTAAAACTAAAGACCAAATCCAAATATTGACTTTCTTTTCTCTCCCACCTGTCAAATAAGCAAACTGACAGTTGTTGTGTGCCTTCAAGTTGTTCTCAACTTATGAGGCTTTCTTGGAAAGACTTATTCACAAGGGGTTTGACAATGCTGTCCTCTGGAGCTGAGAGAACATGACTTGCCCAAAGGCACCCTGTGGGTTGCCATGGCTTAGTGGGAATTCAAATCCTGGTCTCCAGAGTTGACAGTACTAATCTTTACTCTGTGGATAGAAGTGCAGGGAGGGAATAATCATAACTTTCTCCAGCTTGACATGCTTAAACAATTCTTAGATCATGCCCTCGTGTTGTAGTGGTTTGAATGCTGGACTAGGACTCTGTGAGACCAGATTTCCAATCCCTACTCAGCCATGGAAACCCATGATAGGTTAATGTTAGAAGCACCATAACCAAGAAACAATTTGAAGACATACAACAACAACCTTCTTATAATGCAGCAGTAATCAATGCTGCTCCCATTACTTTAAGCTAAAGATGATTTGGGCAAATTGAACAGACAACATAAATTTCTTAGTGTTCACAGAGTATCTATCAATGGTACAACTACATGGAAGCAATTCTAAACTTTATCAGAAATTATTTCTTAGAAATTACTCAAAATGATGTCATTACAAATTGTTTATGAAGACACAGGCTCTGAAAAATTACCACTTCTTTGGATATCAAGAAATGTAATATAAATTAAATTTATTTTTCTCCTTATTTTTAAAAACAATCAGAAATAAAAAGCCTGTGACAGTTATTAATGATTTCTATTATTCATACACAGTACCAGCTTATGTGGTTCCATACAAGCAGTAAAACAGTACTCTGGCCTGAATACCTTAAAGGCATCAGATCCCATCTGATCTTGGAACCTCAGTAGGGTCACCTCTGGTTAGAACTTGGATGGGAGACTGCCGATTAATACCTGATGCTGTATGGTAGATTTCACAGGAAGGAACTGGCAAAACCACCTCTGAGTATTCCTTCCCTGAGAAAACCCTATGAAATTCATGGGGTCGCCATAAGTCAACAGGCAATTTGAAGTCATATACACAGTAAAACAGCAGCTTTTCAGGAAGAAGAACAAAATAATGAATTTTCAGGGAGGGTCATTCCATCATAAGAGAAAGTAGCAAAGGATCTTGAATTTCTTTCCTTCAGTCAAAAACACTTCTATATTTGAACTATCCCGGCAGTCTTTCATTGTACTATCAAATGGTCCAGGAGAAACAACACTACCACATTAGAGACAACCATATTTTGCATGGGCATTAGAAGACTGCCATACTGACAGGTTGCTGACTATAGCTCTGCCACTATGTCATGGAGCAGCAAAACTTTTATAATCAAAGAAAAGATAGGGAAAACCTCTGCTGTCACCTCTAATAATTAAGCTCCCAACCACACAAACTGATTTTACCCTACCTTGCCCTGCAAAATATGTTTGGTTTTTTGTTGTTTTGAAAACTTTTTTAAAGTATCCATTATGTACCATGAAACAGAGCATCTCAATACTTAATGCAATGCTTAAAACAAGAAGAGTCAATCCAAAAAGTGCAACACTCTAAGGAGCAAGAAAATAACTATTTTATTATATGATGTGGGGGTGTACACGTATGTGTGCAGGACTGCCTGTTTGCATGTGAGATACAAAGGTTTCCAGACCTGTTCTGGAAGGGGAGTGGGTCAACAGCAGCTAGGTCTGGGTCAAATTTCCAACAAACTATGATAATAAAACAATAATATGATACAAATACAATATTGGTCACAGGCATATTGGGAGGAAAATGCTGCCACTCTGCCACATCATTTTCTGCTACATCAGAAAACTTGGGAAGCATTAAATAAATAATAATAAATAAAACTTTTATTTATATCCCGCTTTTCTGTTACAAGAAAATCAATGCGGCTCACAACATATTAAAATCCACATTTACAAAATTATGTCCCAAATTCCCCCCCCTTAAAACAGAATTAAACATGTACAATTAAAATATCTATTAAAAACAATAATAATAATAATAATAATAATAATAATAATAATAATAATAAAAAATACGAGGACAGAGCAATGGGCTAATACATTTTGGGGGGGGGGGGTAGTCATTCTGTGGCCGGGCACTTTTATTTATTCAGGAAAGGCCTGCCGGAAGAGATCCGTCTTGACAGCTTTTTTAAAGCTGTCTAAGCTGGCAATTTGACGGATCTCGTCTGGCAGGCCGTTCCATAGTTTGGGAGCAATTGCAGAGAAGGCCCTGTGCGAGGTAGCAGTTAGTCTGGTTTTTAAAGGCTGCAAAAGATTCCTGCGTGTGCGGGGCGGATTATATGGGAACAGGCGATCCCTCAAATAGGTTGTACCCAAGCCATGTAGGGCTTTAAAGGTTATAACCAACACCATGTACTGTGCCCGGAAACTAATAGGCAGCCAGTGAAGAGATTTTAAGATGGGTGTAATTCGGTCACTCCTAGGTTTTCCGGCGACCTGCCTGGCTGCCATATTTTGCACTAGTTGAAGTTTCCGGACTAGGCACAAGGGTAGCCCCATGTAGCGCATGTTACAGAAATCAAGTCGTGAAGTTACAAGTGAATGTACAACAGTTTCTAGGTCTTTTACTTCCAGGAAAGGGCGCAGCTGGTGTATCAGCCGCAGCTGATAGCAGGCGCTCCTGATTGTCGCATTCACTTGGTTTGTAGAGCTTAAAAAAATGGAATTGTTTAAGGTCTAGAATTTTTGTTCAGGAGTTACTCAAAATAATTGATAGACTGATTCTAAAATCTTATGTGTTTCCAAGCCTTTTCTGACTTATCACAACCCTAAAGAGAACCTATTGTAAGGTTTTCTTTGCATGGTTTTTCTGAAGGGTTTGCCATTGCCATCATCAGAGAGTGAGAGCGTGTGATTTGCCCAAGGTCACCCAGTGGGTTTTTATGCTTGGGCTGGGAATTGAACCCTGGTTTCCAGACTTGTAGTCCAATGCTCAAACACGACACCATGCTGGCTCTTCTAATATCTTACTATAGTCTTTGTTTTGATCTTATTGGTGGTGCAGTGGTTAAACGCCTGTATTGTATCCACTCACACACAAACCACAAGGTTATGGGTTCAATACCAGCCAGAGGCTCATGCTCGACTCAGCCTTGCATCCATTCAAGTCGCTAAAATGAGTACCCAGATTGTTGGAGGCAATTAGCTTACAGTTGTAAACTGCTTAGACACCACTTAGTGTGGTATGAAGCAGTATACACTGGTGCCTCGGGATACGAAATGATCGGGTTACGAAATTTCCGGGATACGAAAAAGTTGGATTGGAAAAACTGTTTCGGGTTACGAAATATTTTTCGGGTTACGAAATTCATTTCGGCGCGAAATTCAAACGATGCAAAGTGCAGCTATAGGCTTTCCAGGGCTAACGGAAAGCTAAGGGGGCTGAGTTAGGGGTTAGCTTTGGCGCGAATTTTGAATTTCGTTAGCAGCAGTGATTGGCTTGAGAAATCAAGCTGATCATCTGGATTGGCTAACGAAATTGGGGGGGTGGCTTGGCTTGAGAAACAAAAGCCGGCTTCCATTGATCTGCCCCCTTTGTCTGGCCTTGTGGACTGTGTGAGGAAGAGTTTCTTCTGAGCTCTAACTCGTGGTTCCACTGGAGGTTTGGACTTTTCCTGGCTTTCTGCCTTTGGACTTGTTCTGGCTTTGCCAGGTGTACCTTCGGATCAAGACCGGCCATCAGGAATTTCTCTACAGGTAGGTGGATGGATTTTACAGTGTGAGCATGCTTTTGCTGTGGGGTGCTGCTTTGCTTTCTTCATGGCTCTGCTGTTTTCAAAGTGTGGGTTTGAGTTTTAAAAGTTTGCACATGGTCCCCTGTGGGCCAGAGAGTCTCACCATAGGGTTGCATTTTAAGATTTGTGGATTCTGGGTTTCAGGTGCTGCTTTGCTTTCTTCATGGCTCTGCTGTTTTCAAAGTGTGGGTTTGAGTTTTAAAAGTTTGCACATGGTCCCC
>NC_056522.1:63920816-63954001 GCF_019175285.1 Sceloporus undulatus | reverse complement strand
GTGTGGGTTTGAGTTTTAAAAGTTTGCACATGGTCCCCTGTGGGCCAGAGAGTCTCACCATAGGGTTGCATTTTAAGATTTGTGGATTCTGGGCTTCAGGTGCTGCTTTGCTTTCTTCATGGCTCTGCTGTTTTCAAAGTGTGGGTTTGAGTTTTAAAAGTTTGCACATGGTCCCCTGTGGGCCAGAGAGTCTCACCATAGGGTTGCATTTTAAGATTTGTGGATTCTGGGTTTCAGGTGCTGCTTTGCTTTCTTCATGGCTCTGCTGTTTTCAAAGTCTCACCATAGGGTTGCATTTTCAGATTTGGGGGTTTTGGCCTATGGGTTTGTGTTCTGGGGTGCTTTGGCCATGGCTGTGATGATTTGAGAGTGTGGGGTGTGAGTTTTGCAAGTTTGGGCCAGAGAGTGTGACCATAGGGGTGGGGGTGGTTTCCAATTGTGGCTTTTGCTCAGTGCCTGTGCCTTTTGTCCTTTTTAGGCTTGAGCTATGGCTCCCAAGAAAGCCACAGATAAAAGCGGCGGTGAGAAAAAGAAGAGGGCTCCCTTGTCCTTGGAGGACAAGAAGGAAATCATTGCCAAGCATGAGAGGGGCGTGCGCTTGGTGGACATTGCCAAGGAGTATGGACGAAACCCTTCGACAATTGGCACTGTCCTCAAGCAGAAGGAGGCCATCAGAGCCGTTGTGGCTCCAGCGAAAGGCGTGACAACGATTGCCAAGCAGAGGACACCAAAGCACGAGGAGATGGAGCGCCTGCTGCTCCTCTGGATTAAGGAAAAGGAGCGAGTCGGGGACACTGTGACCACCTCGGTCATCTGTGAGAAGGCCACCACCATTTTCGAAGACCTGGCCAGCAAGGAGGCAGGCGAAGGAACTTCTTCCCAGGAGGAGCCAGCCACCCCGGAATTCAAAGCATCACGTGGCTGGTTTGAAAGGTTCAAGAGGAGGACCGGGATCCACTCTGTCGTCCATCACAGCGAGGCGTCCAGCGCAGACCACCAGGCCGCCGAAGCATTTGTCATCGAGTTCAAGGCCATGGTGGAGGAGGAAGGCTACGTCCCGCAGCAAGTGTTCAATTGCGACGAGACGGGCCTCTTCTGGAAGAAGATGCCTCGCCGCACCTACATCACCCAGGAGGAGAGGAGATTGCCAGGCCACAAGCCTATGAAGGACCGCTTCACACTTGCGTTGTGTGCGAATGCCAGCGGGGACTGTAAGGTCAAGCCCCTGTTGGTGTACCACTCTGAAAATCCAAGGGCCTTCAAGGCACACAACATTCAAAAGGACAGGTTGCCAGTGATGTGGCGTTCCAATGGCCGCGCATGGGTCACACGCCTCCTTTTCGTGGAATGGATCAACAGTGTCTTCGCCCCGACTGTGAAGCGGTACCTGGAGGAAGAGGATTTGCCCTTGAAGTGCCTCCTCCTCTTGGACAATGCTCCTGCGCACCCGCCTGGCCTGGAAAAGGACATCCTTGCAGAGTTCTCCTTCATCAAGGTCCAGTTTCTGCCACCCAACACGACCTCCCTCTTGCAACCCATGGACCAGCAGGTCATTGCCAACTTCAAGAAGATCTACACCAAGCACCTGTTCAAGCGTTGTTTTGATGTTACGGAGAGCACACAGCTGATCCTTCGAGAGTTCTGGAAGCAGCATTTTGATATCGTCGTGTGCTTGAAGATGGTGGACTTGGCCTGGCAGGAGATCACCAGGCGCAACCTGATTGCTGCGTGGAGGAAGCTGTGGCCTGATGCTTCTTCCTTGGAAGGGTCACAGACCGAGGGTGCTGAGCCAGGTGAAGAAGAAGAGGTGCATGAGATTGTCTCCATCGCAAGGTCCCTGGGACTTGACGTGGACAACGAGGACGTGGAGGAACTCATCGAGGAGCACAACGAGGACCTGACAACAGAGGACCTGAAGGCCTTGGCAGCCATGCAACACTCGGCCGTGGATGAGGACGTGCTCCATTTCGACAGGGGCCAGGAGGAGGAGGCTGCGGGGGCATTTTTGCCAACGGCAGAAATTAAAGACATTTTGCGGCAATTCCACAATGTGTCTTCTTATGTTGAGAAGCACCACCCTGAGAAGGTGCTCACCAGCCATGCCATTGCACATTTTGATAATGTCTGCCTTAGCCATTTTAGGAACCTGCTTAAGGCCCGGCAAAAGCAGACATCCTTGGACCAGTTCTTCACCAGAGAGGGAGAACCGTCATCCAAGAAGGGAAAAGGTGACCCTTAAAAAAAAGGTGACCCTTAAAAAAAACACCAAATTTAAAAAAAAAATTGTTATTAAAATGGTTAACTTTGTTAAATTGGTTGCATTGGCTACATTGGCTGAATTGGTTAAATTGGTTGAATTGCCTAAATTGGCTGAATTGGTTAAATTGCCTAAATTGGCTGAATTTGTTAAATTGCCTAAATTGGCTGAATTGGTTAAATTGGTTGAATTGGTTTAAATTTGGCTTTTTTTGGCTGCCCCTCTCCTCCTCCTCCTGCCTCACTCTGAGATGCCAGGACCAGCAAAGATAAGTCAAAAACATTTTTTTTCTTTATCCTTTAGAAACTTTAGAATGGACCTGCAAGTCATTGTTAAGCTCTTTAGTGCCTCAGGCAACTTGTATTGTAGGGTACTTAGCTTAATGGGCCTCTATTGTACCTTTGTTTTGACTTGCAGGTTCAGTCTGAGGTCATAGAACGCATTAGTTATTTTCAATGGAAAATGTGTTTCGGGTTACGAAATTTTCGGGTTACGAAAGGAATAGCGGAACGAATTAATTTCGTAACCCGAGGTAGCAGTGTATAAATGAAGCTGCTATTGCTATGGTAACTCTGACATCAAGTATTTGTACAGCATAATAGGCAGGCAAACAGACAAATTAACACTTTTAAACTCAAAGACTTGCAAAGCTGAACCAGATTTTAGTAATCTTTTAGGACTCATATTGTGCCCACAAGAAAATAATTATTAAATGAAAGCACAGATGAAGATTTAGCCCTGCCCCATAAAATGATATAAACTCAATTAAAGATGAAAATGTGAAGAAAACATAGGCTTCAAATTTGAAATCTTTGCCGTTATTAACTGTAAAATGTCTAGCTTCAGTATATTGAAATAGGTCTTCCATATCCATTCTTCTGAGATGCTGTGTAATATTTATTAACATTTCAACATGTAAAGACCTTTAGGGAGTATTCAAAGGAACTACTGTAAAAAAGTAATTATTTCTGAGTCAGAAAAGGGCAATGTTTGCCCATTATCAATATATAACAGCAGATTCTGTAACATCTCTCTCAATAATTCTTCCTAGAGGACTGGTGCCTTTGATTCTCAGCTCAAATTTCTGCATATTTTTTTAAAAAGTCAAAAGGAAAAAGGTTTTCTTTTCCTCAGTGTTGACTCATGAACAGACTGATCTGAAGTGTGCTACATAAGCAATCACTGAATACCAGTAATGTATCCCCTAGCATTAGGCCTTTATGCAATGACAGAAAGAAACAGTACTTGACTTAGTGCATATGCAAGATGACTGAAGAAAATTTAACTTACTTCAGTACAAACTATACAGCCCCCTATAAACTATAAAAACTGTCCCGGCACTGAACTGTTTTCAGTGAAGGGGAGCAAGTACTTCACCATTCAGTAACAGAAAGTTCCAAGGTACAATTGCCACTCATCTCTCTTGAGTTTGGAGTGCATTAGTGTGAAGAGGCTATGGGAAGAGCCATGGCATCTTAACAGGCAGAAATTGCATCCACAAATCAACCTGCGCAGAACCTATGCAACTTTCAAAACACCTATGTCCATTGTCTATACCATGTTAAACAAAGTGACTTGTCTCATATCTGTCAGACTGGAAGAAGAAAAAAAGTTAGAAGGAAAAAAAATAGCCTCTCAACTACTTTTTCAAGGCTACTATCAAGAAGTGGCATATCTGATAAAAGCTCACATTCTAGCAAGGGCTCACTATCACTGCCAAATTGCTGTGTGTCTTCAAGTTGTTTTCTTGTCAGATTTGTTCATAGGAAGTTTGCCACTGCCTTTCCCTGAGGCTGAAAGCCCCTCAAAATTATTTATTTGCTTACCTGCCTCTTGCTCTAATCTATACAATGGAGAGGGTGAGAAGGATCCTGCTTCTTCATAGGCTCTTTACCAGGCAAGCAAGTGCAGCAATTATGAGACAGAGGAGAAGGATCAGCAGCAGCTGGTGACAATGGCAGTGAGTTGCTCTTCTAAAAAAGAGCTAAAATTTGGTGTACCCCAGGGCGCAATATTGTCTCCTATGCTGTTTAACATTTACATGAAGCCGCTGGGAAAAATCATCCGGAGACATGGGGCAGGATGTTATCAGTACGCTGATGACACCCAAATATATTTCTCTATGTCTCAAACTGATGCAGTGACTATGGATGGCATCTCTCCTCTGAATGCCTGTCTTGAGGCGGTAATGGACTGGATGAGGGAAAACCGACTCAAGCTGAATCCAGGTAAGACGGAGGTACTCGTTATAGGAAACCCAAGCCCAGGTATGGAATTATGTCAGCCAGTTCTGGATAGGGTCACACTTCCCCTGAAAGACTCTGTCCACAGCTTAGGGGTGCTCCTTGACTCGTCGCTTCACCTGACAGCTCAGGTAGATGCGACAGTCAGGAGCACTTGTTATCAGCTTCAGCTGATACGCCAGCTGCGCCCCTTCCTGGAGCAGGGAGACCTTGAAACAGTTGTACATGCGCTGGTCACCTCTCGATTGGACTTCTGTAATGCGCTCTACATGGGGCTACCCTTGTGCCAAGTTCAGAAACTTCAACTTGTACAAAATATGGCAGCCAGGTTAATTACAGGTACTTGTCGTACCGATCACATAACACCGGTTTTGAAATCCCTTCACTGGCTGCCAATTAGTTTCCGGGCAAGGTACAAGGTGTTGGTGATTACCTTCAAAGCCCTACATGGCTTGGGTCCAGAATACTTAAGAGATCGCCTACTTCCATACTGTCCGTCCCGCACTCTAAGGTCCTCGGGGAAGAATCTACTTCAGCCAATAAAATCTAGGCTAAGTTCAGTCACCCAGAGGGCCTTTTCCATCGCAGCTCCGAAGCTATGGAATGACCTGCAGAAGGAGATCCGTGACATTTCTACTCTTACAGCCTTTAAGAAGGCTCTTAAGATGGATCTCTTCCGGCAGGCCTTCCCTACCTAGTTCTACTCCCCATTTACTGTGACTTATGTCACTCTGTCCACCAATTCTTCTCTTAAATTTAATGAGAAGAATTAAATTAAAATTAATTAAAATAAAATCCTTGCCTCAAGAAGAAGAGCCCTCCCTCCATGACATCATCATCAGACCTGAGAGGGAGTGAAAAAGAGAGGCCCAACTTCCATCAGGCCTAACTGTGAATGTACTCACTTTGCTCTCTTTAATTTTATTGTATTTTATTTATTTATTGTATTTTATTTTATTCTCTTTATTTT
Source organism: Sceloporus undulatus (assembly GCF_019175285.1). Lineage (NCBI taxonomy): Eukaryota > Metazoa > Chordata > Lepidosauria > Squamata > Phrynosomatidae > Sceloporus > Sceloporus undulatus. The sequence goes on along the minus strand of NC_056522.1, from coordinate 63,948,531 downwards.
TACTGTTGTAACCCGCCTGGATTCCTTGTGATTGGGCGGGCTATAAATTATTATTATTATTATTATTATTATTATTATTATTATTATTATTATTATTAAGGTAGACCATGGAGGGGCTCAATAAAAATAACCTAAAGATCTTAATACATCTGAAACCAGCTCAGTATCCTTCAAAGCAACTAGGTCTAAGTACAAAATACTGTAGAAGTCCACAGTAAGACAGAGAAATATTCTGTGGCTAGAAAAGAGGGGAAGCTGTATAGAGAATATCCAGAAAAAGCTTCCATAAAGTCTGCCTTGTACTGGTGAGAACTTTACTCATTACATAAAAGCACCCCCCCAAAAATGATGCCACTATCAATATCTCTGTATTTTCTGTAAAAGTGTTAATAAAGCAATTTAATACCATCTCTATACATCTATGAGGACAATCCAAATGGCCAAGAAGTGTTAAGATTCTGTGTCCTACAACGAAATATTTATGGAAACTGCGCGATAACAATTTCCACAATCTGCTAGTAATTCACTCAGTTGTGACTACTGCTACTGAGGCCTGCTCTCCTATATGTAAGTCTGACAGAAATATAGACTCTCTTGCCATGGAAAACTATAAAGTAACTTAGCTTCAAAATATGACAGAGATTTTAAGGAAAAATATATAACAGTATGAAATCTCTAGGACTTTGAAATTATAATCTCGGAGGCTTCCCAAAAATTACACAGGAATGACACAGTAGCTTTACGCCTAACATCCATACTCATGATTTATATTAAAAAAACATTGGATACAGAGAGGCAAAACACACCAGAGAAATAATCCAGTTTGAGACCAGTTTGACTGTCCGGAATCAGTGCTAGGGAATTCTGGGAAATGTAGCTTGTTATGGCATCAGAGCTCTCTGACAGAGGCAGCTAAATGTCTCACAAAACTACAGTTCCCAGAATTCCCTAGCAATGAGCCAGGGCAGTTAAAGCAGTCTCAAACTAGATTATTTCTCCAGTGTGTTTTGGTCCACAGTTTCCTTCTGTGAACTGAACAGGACTCACATTCACAGAACAGAGCCTTCCACACCCCTCCCCATTAGCAATCTTTAGCATTTTCAGGCACTCCCTGAAAATGACTGTGAGCATGGGGAGCCTTGGGAATGGCACAGAATACGATGTAAGAATTTTGGGGAGAACTGGCAAAAATCATGCCTCTTACCTAAATGAAGGAGCCAAAAATAATCCAAGCCAATACATTTTTAATTTCTGAAATCATCAAAATCTGTTTTTACATTTTTCTTACCGTGTTTGTTTACAACGCTGTAGTCATGCCTAAGATAGTGAAAATGATTTATAAACAAATGTGATCAAACATCCAGTGTTCTTCTTGTGCCAGATAATGTTTGGCAAAAAAAAAAAAAAAAAAAGAATTTTTGAGAATTGAAAAATATGATTGTTCATTTAATGACCAGCAGTTGAGATCCTGCACCATCAGATGTCATCACAATGACAGAGCTCTGAGTCTCTTTATCCAACTCCTGCACCCTATCATATAAGCCTGGCACTTCTGCTAATGGAGGGTTTTTCAAAACACTAGGGAATGGGTGGTGAGCAAAAAAAGCTTTAGTCTCAGCAGTGAAGTGCTTTGAGACAACAAGATGCTTTGAGACTGTCACAGTTGCTGCTGCAGAGCACCTCACTACTAGGAGAGGAATGGAAGCTCCTTTGCCCATCGCTCCCTAGCACTTTGGAAAACCTTCCATTGGCAAAGGTATAAGGCTTAGACTGTAGGGTTTAGGGAAGCACTTTTGGTCATTTGCACTGAAGCAAGTTCGTAAATATGAATTCCCAAAAATTATGGATTCCAAGTGTATCGTATGAATTCACAAATACTGAACTGGATGCCAGCCATTAACTTTAAGATGACAATTGCTGTATACATTCACTGAAGGCCTGAAACAGTATCTTGTGAAGTCAATGGAAAGGCTGAAATACATATATTATTAATGACAAGTTAAGCTAGATCTTTTCCAAAGGCATCAATTTCTTTCAGGCTCAGGACAAACAAGTAACTTTATACATGTCACTAGCAAAAACAACAGCACTTCTCTAGAATACCTCTAACAAACTCCTATACTGAGGATGTAAGTGAGCATTAGTACCAAGCTCTAAAAGCATCACAGTCAGGAAATGCTTGAAAAAGGCTGAGTAAAAAGAAGTTGCTAAAAAATTTCTTTCAAAAATTCCTGAGAATGACATTTCTTCTAGATTTCAAAGCATGGGACAAATTATGATAATGATGTAAATAATAGCAATAGCAAGTACATTTGTATACTGCTTACAGATCTACTAACTGTTCTAACCAGAGAGGACACTTCTCTAGGAATCTCTATGTCTTCCAGGTCAACACTATGGCCTGTTACAGACAGCCCAAATAAAGCTGCTTCGAGTCACAGTGGAGTATGATGTTCAATGATGCATGCGTCCTAAGAGTCCAGAAGCCACACCAAAGCCACGCTCCAGTCCTTAGGGCTGGAGCGTGGCTTTGGTGCAACTTCTGGACTCTTAGGATGCATGCATCATTGAAACACCATACCTCCACTGTGACTCAAAGCAGCTTTATTTGGGCTGTCTGTAACAGGCCTATGGTTAACATCTGCCAGAGGCTAGACATATAATTGTGCTGGAAGACCTGCAAATGCCTAGAGAAGTGTCTCTCTAGGAATCTCTAGGTCCCCCAGCATGACGTTTGGCAGAAGCTAACAATAGAGTCATGCTGAGGACCTAGAGATTCCTACAGAGAACATATAATCAAATTCCCAAAGTCAAAGTGGCAAATGTGGATGGCCAACAAGTATTTGTTTAGAAGATTGGTTTTTTAGTACAAACCTATGCAAGTTACATTTGCATTCAAAAGAGCTCTGTTTGGGAAAGAACAGGCAGGGATGTATTCTTATATTACATATTGTTCTTAGGATCCTAGTCTTATGTTGTTCTTATGCAACATCAAGTTAAATTTATGACAATCCTGTGAATGAGAGGCCTCCACCCTTAATTGCATTAATTATACAACCTTAACTGGAAATACGCTTTATACCTTTACCTGGGAACAAATCCCACTAAATTCCTTGAGGTTCACTTTTGAGGTGATATGTGATACATTTTGGAGATAATAAGAAATAAATGCCACTTAATAAGACATTAATTTCCAAATAAGTAATTTAGGATTGTTGGTTAAAATTCCTATTTTCACAGCTTGCTTACTTTAAAGTGAAAAAGTATAAATCTAACAATTGATTGTTATAAATTAAACAACTTCAACATATGCCAGGTTTTGTTCAAGACTTAAGGTATATGTTGTTTCTATTCATTTTTAAAAAAGGCTTGTATATATCTTCATTTATGCTACTAACGTTTTCACTTTTGAACCAATCAATGGCCTAAATCCAATAGCTAGTCCCAGCTAAACTAGACACATAAAGCAATTACTGAATAGTAACTTCAACATGTATGTAAATCCCACTGATGTAATGGATCTACTCTACTTGGGATGAGCAACTGGAATTAAGCTAATATAACAACATGTGAAAGCTATTATCATATGTACTTCTTTGGAGAAATAAAATTCAACTGAGCAGGACATGATTCTGAGCAAAAACAACTGGAAATGATGTTTTTTTTTAAAAAAAAACCCCTATCATTGCAAATGCTATTGTTTAAATTAAAATCAAATAAATGATTTGAGTCTAATCCTATGCAAACCTTCTTGGGAACAGGTTGTATTAAACCCAGTGATATTTTTTTCCAAGTAAACATGCAGTAGACCAGAATGCTTGCTTCCCTATCAACAGAAGAAAAATGTTTCAAAGAATTCAACTACTACAGCAATCTCTGTAATACTGTATCTCAGAAAAGCAATATTTGTAACAACCATTTCAATATGCAAAAGGATTCTGTAGCACCTTTGAGATGAAGGCTGCATCCACACTGGAGAAATAACCCGGTCTGGCACCACTTTAACTGCCCTGGCTCAAGGCTATGGAATTCTGGGAGTTGGAGTTTGTTGTGGGGCCCAGAGCGGAGCAGAGCTCCTCCCAGAATTCCATAGCTTTGAGCCAGGGCAGTTAAAGCGGTGCCAAACTGAGTGGATGCAGCCAAACTGAAAGAAGTTGGTAGCATGAGCTTTCATAGACATGAGCCTACTTCCTCATAAGCATGTTTTCATTACCATTTCAATACCACTTCAATAGTATTTTTAAAAGTTAAAAATTGGGAGAAGCCAACATGAAAATACTTAGCTATAGAAAAATAAGGAAAAACTTGGTGCCTGTATAGAAAATGACTTTCTTCAAAGAGTTTCTTAATGGAATACCCATATGCAGAACATCTGATACAGTGCAGATAATTCTTCTGAAGTACTTGTGTAAGCATCCATGTACACTTCAGCCAATCAGGACATGCATACATTATAATTAGCAGTCCAATCCAATTAAAGATATTGGGGTCAACCTAAAACTCTCTGCAGGAAAACAAACACAACTACTAACAGAATCATTTTAAAGGAATCTAAGCAGGATGGCTTTATTTATTTGTAGGGAAAAAAACACATTTTTGGTCATGTCTAAATTGCACCATACAAGCAGGAGTATACTTTTAACTGGGAAAAATGTACAAAACAACATTAAGGTGTTTGTTTGTGATATATTTAATAAAAACTACATAATGAAAATATTATAGCTCTTTTTGTACTACAAATATTTTTTGTTGTGTATATATGCCAACTAGGGTAGGAAAGGTACACCTATGCATTATCAGTGTTTCCCAGATGAACACACCAGAAAGATTAGAGACATCCTCTTAAGTATCATTGCAAATGATACATCCACTTCTAAAATGAATTATTCATACATTCAAGTCAGATGTTAGATTTACTTCCTTAAAACAACTGTGTATGTAAAAATGATAACGGTTTAATCCTGCCCATAGACCCTGGAACAGCAGGGGAAGGGGCAGCTTAAGCCCTCCCTAGGACTAGGCCTTCTGTGTAGGTGAGCTTTCTCAGGAAGTATCCATCAGAAGTGTACTAAATGATCAAGCACTAAAAAAAACTATTAGGGTTGCAACTGTTGTTGAGCCCTTGCAAAAACAACAAAGGAGGCCTGCAGTGTCTTCTATGCACACTTACTTGGCAGTGAGCTACAATGTCCATGTGGAGGAGACTTCTAAGTGCAGCTGGCCCTCCATATCCAGAGATTCCTTATCCACAGGTTCAACCATCCACAGGTTGTGAATATAAACAAAAAGATAGGAGGGTGACTAAACTGCTGAAAGGTGTGAAAACTATGCCCTATGAGGAACAACTTAGGGAGCTGGGGACATTTAGCCTGGAGAAGAGAAGGTTAAGAGGTGATATGATAGCCTTGTTTAAATATTTGAAGGGATGTCATATTGAGGAGGGAACAAACTTGTTCTCCAGAGAACAAGACCCAGAGCAATGGATGCAAGATACAGGAAAAGAGATTCCACCTCAACATTAGAAGGAACTTTGTGACAGTAAGGGCTGTTCGACAGTGGAACACATTCCCTCGGAAAGTGGTGGAGTCTCCTTCCTTGGAGGTCTTTAAACTGAGGCTTGATGGCCATCTGTCGGGAATTCTTTGACTGAGAGTTCCCGCATGGCAGAATGGGGTTGGACTGGATGGCTCTTGTGGTCTCTTCCAACTCTACAATTCTATGATTCTATGATAAATTCCCAAAAGTAAACCTTGATTTTGCCATTTAATATAAGGGACAGCATTTTAGTACCAGGTTGTATATAATGAGGCTTGAGCATCCATGGGTTTTGGTATCCACGGGGCGTCCTGGAACCAAACCCCAGTGAATACCAAGGGCCCACTGTACACCTCCTGCTTATAATACATTTATAAAAATAGATGGGAAAAGTAATATGGCCTCCCCTGCAAGTAGGCAAATTTCAAAATCTGCTTGAAAACTATTGAACCCACCACCAGAGTTTACAAACAGTTCCAGGGTCCCTGATCCTGCCAGAACTTTAAAATACAAAGTTACTCAATATTAAGAAAGTTTATCTACTTCAAAAATAGGATTCTTTTTCTGAAATAGAGTACAAATCCTTTTTAAAAGAAAAGACTTGGATTAAGACAGAAGAAATAAACACTGGGGTTATTCCACTGGTCCTAATTCCCAAAATTATGCCATAACATGTGTAGATTTAAGAGCAACCACAACTGAATTCTCATGGGAAAACATCACACTGTTTGAACAGGACAAAGTAGGGATTTGAAGTGATTTGTAAAGTAACTATATATATATATATATATATATATATATATATTCATGGTACTAGACTGTTATATTATTGTGCTTTAGATTACACTGGGCCCTTGTTATCCAGTGGGGCTTGGTTCCAGAATCCCCCATGGATAACAAAATCCGTGGACACTCGAGTCCCATTAAATACATGGCATTGTAAAATGGTGTCCCTTATATAAAACGGAAAATCAAGGTTTGGTATTTGAAATTTATACCTTTTTTTTTTACTGTTTTCAAGCCATGGATGCTGGAATATGTGGATAAAAAAGTCAGCGGATAAGAAGGGCCTGTATGTTTTGAAAGGACAGACAAACTTCAGAGGCTGATAAGGTCAGGCCTTTGCCTCAAATCGTATAGTATGTGTCCTTTTCCATGGTCAGTACAAGCAGGAGGTGGGATAGCCCGCCTGAGGAAGAATAAGGTACATCAACTGCAGCATGTGCGAGGCCATCCACCCATCCATCCGCCATGGCTGCCGGATGCTGAGGAGGAGGAGGAGGAGGAGGCTGGTTTGTTTACTTGCAGCAGGAGCAGCAGCAGCAGCAGTATCATCGCTTCAGCATTGCCCTGCTAGGGAAGAACAGGCTATTCTTTCCTACTTCTATTCTTAGCACACGGGCTCCACGTTTTAACGAGACGATAAAACATTTATTACTCATTAACGACTGCCATTTATTATATATGTTTAACTCCAGTCCAAAACAAGCCAGAGGCCTGGGAAAGGGAGGGGAGGACCAGACAGAGAAAGAGGAAGCCCAGTGACCCAAGAACTGGGAGGAGGGGTTGGAGAGACCGTCATCATCATCTTCCCCATCATTGTTATTATTAACATCCTTCCAGCATCCTCCTCCATCCAGAGCGGCCTCCTGCTGCCTGCGCCTGCGTTGTGTGCTGTGCCTCGTGGCCTCCTTCCCTTCCCCTCCCCTCCCCTCCCCTCCCCTCCCCTCCATCCGCGAGTCTCCTAATGTTACATAACCTCCCTGTCTCGACAAGGAGAGCCCCAACAGGCCCCGCCAAAAACACCGGCCAGCCTGGCTGGCTTGGTGTCTGGGTAAATGTGGTATTTTAAGCCATGGCCACTGTAAGCCATGATGGCCGAGGGAAAGGAAAGCTTACATTGTAAGCCTCCCTTGCCACCATCAGTGTCTGGTTATGTTTTGAGCCTCACTTAAAGTGATGGCTGAGGAGGGTTTGTAATGTTTTGAGCCTCCCTTGCCCACCTTAAGTGATGGCTGAGGGGGGAAATCTTGTCATATTTTAACCTTCGCTTGCCACCCTATCTGATGGCTGAGGGGAAGCAGATGTACACTTTTATTTTAACCCTCCTTTGCCACCATAAGTGATGGCTGAGAAGGGGGGGGGGTATCTATTTTTAACCCTTGCTTGCCACCCAAAGTGAAGGTGCTGTGTGTGTCTTGTTACAGTTTATGATTTAAGCCTGGCTTGCCACTGTGTGTGATGATGGCTTGAGAGGCTTTATTGTATATTTGAACCCTGCCTTGCCACCTGAAGTGATGGATGACGGGGTGGTCTTGTCATATTTTAAACCAGGCTTGCCGCTGGGATGGCTGGGGCTGGTCTTGTTATATCTTTTAACCCTCGCTTGCCACCCGCCTAAGTGATGGCAGGGGAGGTCTTATTATATATTTTAAGCCTGCCTTAATATACTGTATATTGTAAGCACACTCTCAGTGGTGGGTGGCGGGGTGCTCTGGGCATGGCCTGGCTTGCAACTGTGATGGCTGGCCGGGGGAGAGGTCTTATTATATCTTTTAACCCTCGCTTGCCACCCGCCTAAGTAATGGCTGGGGGGGGGGGGGCTGGTCTTGTTATAGCCGAAGCCTGGTTTGCCACAGTGAGAGACGAGGGGGAGCCTGAGGGGAGCTGGGAAGGCGGCGGCGGCGGCGACGCCCCCTCCTTCCCTCCGTCAGCAGAACAAGAACACGACGCTGACAAGAAATGGTTTCCCCGGCGGCCACCTCTTTACCCCTTTATTCTTATTGTTGCTGTTGTTGTTGTTGTTTTGCAAGGAGACACTGATGTTTATCACACTATGCTCTTAAAGAGGTACTATTCCAGTGTGACTCCTCTAGCAGCCTCCTGTTGCATGCTGGGATTGGCAGTTTTAAGGAGTTGAACTTCTCTGCCTGAGAATTCTAAATACCCCTCCTTAAAACTGCCAATCCCAGCATGCAACAGGAGGCAGCTAGAGGAGTCACACTGGAATAGTACCTCTTTAAGAGCTCGTCTGATAAACGCCACTGAGTGGCTGCGGGGGAGGGGCGCGTGGCTGTGACCAGTGGCGGCATCTCTGACTCCGAGCCTGGCAGCCCCGCCCCGCCCCCTCCCCCCGCCCTCACCTCACGTGCCCCGAGACACAGCAGCCAGCGCCCAACCGCCATCCCTAGCAGCACGCGCCGCCGCCGCCACGGCCCCCCTCCGCGCCCCTCCCCCTCCCTTTGAGTGACAGCTCCCAACTCCTCACGCGCCGCTTCGTCTTCCTTCCTTTCTCTCTCTCTCTCTCTCTCTCTCTTTTATTACCTGCAGACCAGTCGGGGGCGGTTGGCAGTTGACCGTTGGTCTTCGCCGTTGGCGGCTGCGGCGTCCTCTCAGTCTCTCCAGGCAGGGGGGGGCCTCCCTCAATCCCTCTTCCTCAGTCCCCCCCCTGCCGGGTTAGGTGGTCCCTCGCGGCCTCTTTTCTCTGCCCCGACCTCAGCGTTCGCGGCCGAGGTCGGAGGTGGGGGATAAAGAGGGCGACATATAGATAGCCGCCTCTGTCTCTCTCCCCCCCGCCGCTATTATTCAGCTCGCGGAATTCAGGGCGAGGCTGCTCCCGGCTCCCGTAGACCCAAGGGCCGCCCGGGGGGGGGGGGCAGCCTTCCTTGCCTCTTCTTCTTCTTCCACCTCTTCAGTCGCGGCGTTATTGACTTTCAGGAAAACCTCCCGACGTCACTGGCTCCCCTCCCCCCGAAGTGTCTCCCCCTCCAAGACGGCGGCGGCGGCGGCAAGAGGAGCGGCGGCGGCGGCGGCAGGAGAAGCAGCAGCATCGGCATCCCCCAGTTCTCGCGAGAAGCGGCGCTGTGTGGAAGGGAGCGGGGGGGCTGCCAGACAGAGCAGGGAGGGAAAAGCGAAAAGGCGGGGGCCGCCAGACAGAGCGGGAGGGAGGGAGGGACGGAGGTGAAGGGGATGAACGGAGGAGGCGTGAGGGAAACTCGCCCTCAAACCGGTTCATGAGAGGAAGGAGATGATGAACGCCTTCCTGAGGTAAACCTGCCCCCCTCAGAAGAAGGGCCACTATTCTGAGGAGAAGAGAAGCACAGGCGCCATCCCAGTGGCTCTGGAGGGGAGAAGGACCAGAGACGACGAGCTGGAGCTCCTGAGGGACTGGAAGGTGTCCTCTCTCTCTCTCACCGCAAAGGAGGACCAAGCGCCGGCAAAGTGGAGGGCGCGACGAAAGAAAATAACGGCGTGGCCAAATGTCATAAACCACAAAGAACAACCCCTCGTAGGTCGTGGTCTTGCAGCGCCTTTGAGACTCGCTGGGAGAAAGGAGTTGGCAGCAGCAGCTTGGACTCAAGTCTACCTCCAAATGAAATTGAGTCTACAGGGAGGCTCCTGCTGCCAACTTCTTTCTTTCAGTGAGTCTCGCAGGTACTACAAGATTTCTCTCTGCAGACTGATTCCACAGACCTAACACGGCTATATCTTTGAAGTCGTAGACATAGGGATCTTGTTGTAGCACCTTTGAGACTCACTCAGAGAGAGAGGCTGGCAGCAAGTCTGCTTCCCCAGATGCATTTGGATGTAGACTTGAGCCTAGGAAAGCTCCTGCTGCCAACTTCTTTCTTTCCCGTTAGACTCAAAGCTGCTACAAGATCTTTCTCCAGACTCACAAGGCTATATCTTTGAACTCGTAGACACATCAGTTCATGCTTCTTTTAGTCATGCTGCGAATGGAGGACGTTTTGGAATCCCTCCCGGACGGAAGCCGGAAATGGAGGACGTCCGTTCCCCTTGGCTTGGGGGCCAACTCTGAGCCTGGATCCCCTTCCATAGTCATGGGGGGAGGGGGGTTGGGTTAGCTGCAAGATGGCTGAGATTTAATCCCCATTTATTTATTCATTCCCTGCTTTAAGTGATTTATAGCTCGCCATTCTCCTGAAACGGAATTCAAGGCGGCTTTCATGTTGTTCTGTATAACTTCGTGTTCTCTAACTTGAGAGCGTTTCTCTCAGCCTGGGCAATGTCCATAGGTTTATATATTCCGCCCCCAACAAAGCTCCTGGGGCGGCTTGCTACAAGAAGAGGTAGCTGCGTTGTCCCTCCAGATGCCATGCTCAGCCTTGCAAACACCATGCAAAAAAGCCAGCGGAGCTTCGAAAGCTTGTATGATGTGCATCTTGGCTGGCCCCATAAAGGTATCCCTCTTTGGTGGATTTGGGATGATGCTGTGCTTTGTAAATACAGTATATCCCCCCTGGATGGCCATGCTAAATCTGTCGGTGAGGTAAGGGCACATATGCTAACAAATATGTATAGGCTGGGTCTACAAAGCTGAAGCTACAAACCTCTTTGACCCAGTTAAGTCTGAAAAGTGTGCTGCAAGGTCCCTTTGTATACTAAATATGTATGTAGTTCACATACTCCTCTCACTTACTCCAAATTTCTTCTAAAGGACTGATCCCCTCATTTTCAGATAACTCTGAATGCCTTGGCCTTCATTCACAGAGGTTTAAAATGATTTCATAACCAAGATACAAAAATAAATAAGGCAGGCATCACCCACAACTCCATTTTCCTACACTTTTCAGCCCTGGCCAGAACCAATGATTAAATTCTGTGTAATGGCAGTAAAATGTCCAGCGTTGTTTTGAAAGTGGTGCCATCAAGTTGCTCAGTGCAAGAACGAGAGTTGTGAAACAGGAGCAAGGCGTTTCACCTACCAAAAGACAGACCTTAGTTGCTCTTTCGGACCATTTGAGTTTAAAAGGAAGAATTTCATCTAAATGGATACTCTATCTGGCTACTCCATTGCAGTTTTTAGACTGGTTTATTTCAGTCTAAATTTTCCTGAATATCAGTTCACTTCCTCTGATAAGGTATGGGGAAATGAATAGTAACTTGCATGGACTGTGCCACAATACTTCTTTTTCTTCCCCCGCTTTCCTTCTCTACAGGTTACATCATTGTTATTTTCAATATACACTCAAATTATTGATAAAAACTGGTAGCAATAATCACAATTATTCTCGAGGTCTGTCCCACACCATCGCTGTCTTTGGTTTTATTCATTCCGTATTTTCAGCATTTGCTTGTAATAATTAAAACTGTTGAATATTAAGGTGATAAAAGCCATGTTCTGAGCAGATTTCAGGTTCAAAAACCATCTTGAAATCCAAATGGATCACAGTTTTAGCTGTAGAATAGCCTCCTTATTGACACCCAGCTAGTTATTTATTTAAACACCCAAGTTAAAACCCGGTGGTTCACACAAACACAATTAAATCCAAAACAGTAATACAATGATAAAAACCAATACACACATAAAATCCAATACAACTCTAATACAATACAATAAAAATAATTCCCCCCTGCCCTCTTCCTTACATATATAACAAAATAACTAATTATAACAATGATAAAATAGAAAATAAATCATTAAAACCATTAGTTAAAGCCATCAAGACAGGAAGAAGCAAAGATTTTTTTTAAAAAACCAATCTAATTTGACTGTCAGATTTATTTTAAAACAATATAAATATAAACTTTTAAATCAAATTATTCCCAGATTGATGTATAACATTAAATTCAAAACAAAGCAATTAAATAAGAAAGCTTCCAAAGCACTTTACGTTCTCTCAGTAATTCCAAATCTAGCCCAATAAAGTGAGTCTACAGCTAAGTAAAGAGCGGAAGTTAAGTTTGAGAGGAATGGAAATGAATGTCTCAACTGAAACTACTGAAGGTGAGAGAATTCAAAGATATAGCCATGTTAGTCTGTAGAATCAGTATGTAGAGAGATCTTGTAGCACCTTTGAGACTCACTGAAAGAAAGAAGTTGGCAGCACGAGTTTTCGTAGACCTCAGTCTACTTCCTCAGATGCATTTGGTCACCTAAGCTAAGATGAAACTATAAATTTGCTAGTATATTTGCAGCTTAATTGTGAAGACATAGCCTTTTTTATTTTCAGTTAAAAGTGATTGTTAGAGAATAAAGAATTCCAAGGGGGGGGATGTGTTTTATTTAATTGGTATTAAAGTATTTAGTCAATTGTCAGTAATCTGTAAACATTATGAAAATACAAACCTATAACCTTTCAAATTTGATGGTGCCATTTCAAATACTGAACCCTCGGATTTTAAGATTGTGAGTTGAGAAGAAACTTCAAATATTTAATAAAATCCATGATGTTCACTCTCAGTTGAAAAGGAAAACAAATTCTTTGTGATGAACGGATATATTTCCTAGAAGAAATCTGGACAATATGATTGTTTTGTAATGCTTTGTTTCTCTGTTCCTACAGTCGCTAGCATCCTGTTTTCTCAGCAGTACTTTGCTAACTTGAATGCTATGTACTTTCAGGACATGTTTTTGCAGAGGTACACTACTGAGTTTATAGTACTCTGTTTCAGCATACAGTACTCTACAGTTTAATACTCTACAACACAGTACTTTATTTCAGTATACAGACTTGTCTTTATAGCACTTGAAGTCACTAGAACTGGCACAAAACATGCCTTTTGAAAAGTGAAATCATCGTGAAGATGTGGAAAACATGTTTGCGTTTGCTGCTACTGAGCTCTGGCTGAATGTACTCATCTAAGATAGCCGTCTTGGAACATGGCGGCTTACACATTATTAAAGAACCCATACATTAGCACCACTGCAAAGTTATTTTGACTCATTGTTTTGTCACAAAACAAGCTGCTTCAGATGAAGGGCTCTCAGTGCTTCCCATCAAAAGGCATTGGGCAGCTATTCAGTCTTTCCCTCCTGATAGATTTTATTCCTTGCCACTGGAAGAAGTAGTAGCAAAACACAGGAGGGTTCTAGTGGAAGATAACAACATCAGGACCTTCATGGCATTCTGTGGATGAAGGTGGGAATTTGCACCGAAGGTGGTAAATCCACTTTGGGGTTTTATTCAGACTTTTAAAGGAGCAGTTCAAACTGCTGGGAATAGGACAAGAATGGAATTCAGCACTTTGGACAGCTCCTTTAAAGTTCAAACTAAACCATATATTCACTGCACTGATGATAGGAATTAGGGATTAAAAACCTAATCTGGAAGTACTCAGACCCATAGCTGAAACTGTAGAAACAAATTTAATGCAGATATGTAATCTCATAGATGGAGGCCTTGCAACTGAAAAGCCAAAACAAATGCCTGATTTCAGTAAGACCTACTACATGGCCGTTGACATGGGTACTAATGTATAAGATTAGCATGAGGAATGAGAGAAATAAACTTGAACATTGGTCTGTCAACGTGTCATAGTAGCTGAATGGGGAACATGTGGCCCTCCACTTATTGTTGACTTACATGTCTCAGCCTTAGGCAGCATAGCCAATGGTGAAGGATGCTGGGAGTTGCAGTTCAGCAACATCGGGAGGGCCACATGTTTATCATTTGAACCACTTTGAGAGAGCTTGTTGTATCAAACAGAGGTAAGCTTTTACTAATCACATTAATCAAAAAATTAATATGCAAGCAATCCAACTATTAAAAAGTAAAACTATGAGGAGACTTCAGTAGTACGACATATTTCAATTGTGCATGGTGTCATAGACTTACTTGGTTCAATTAAAACATCAAACCAACATTATCATAAACATTCAAATAAGTAGCATGTAGTTTAAAACCTGGTGTTGGATAGGTCAATGGATGATCAGTCATTTTTCCATGTGGTATTGTGACAACCATTACTGTGATAACCAAAGAGTATGTACGTAGAGAAATCTTGTAGCACCTTTGAGACTAAGTGAAAGAAATTGGTAGCATGAACTTTTGTAGACTTCAGTCTACTTCCTCAGATGCATTTGGTGGAAGCCAGGTGCAGAAATATATATGCCATTGGTATGTGAGGATGTCAATTCAAATTACAAATCCTTTGTGTGTGGAAATGAAGTTGCAGGTCCAGTTCATGATGGTTAGTTAATTATGCAACCTCAAATTGACTCTGATTTATGAAGATCCTATCATAGGTTTTTTTTTTAGCAAGATTTAATCAGTGAAGACTGGCCATTGCTTTCCTCTAAGGCTGAGAGAATGTGACTTGTCCAGGATGGCAAGTGGGTTTCCTTAGCTGAGCAGGGATCCAAATCCTGATCTTCAAGAGTCTTAGTTCAACAATCAAAACTCTATACCATGCTAGCTCTTAAAAGACACATATTTTAGCACACAAAATAGATTAAAATTGGCTTCTCAAAGAAGAATATACCCTCCTTCTGGACACTCAGAGGTGGTCCTTGGTATCTGATGGAATTTGGTTCCAGGATCCCCTGTGGATACCAAAATCTGTTGATGCTCAAGTCCCATTAAATACAATGTGATAGTAAAATGGTGTCCCTTACATAAAATGGCAAAATCAAGGTTTGTTTTTTTGGAATTTACACATATATATCTTTTTAGTATTTTCAAGTCACAGATGATTGAATCCATGGATAAAAAAAGCTGTGGATATGGAGGGATGACTCTGTGTGTGTATTGTATATGTAGAAAAACATTTACATGTAATCGGGTAATTGAAATATCCTTATTGCAGTCTGCCCTTCCAACCATTATTCTGAAAACTTTAACAGAAGCATTCCCTATAAACTGTTTACATTAGTTACCACACAAATAACTGTTCCTATACATAACCTTCGGCATATTAAAACTTAAATCTACGTTTTTGTAATTTAAATATATCACTTCTCCTCTCTTTCCTCTATAAAATATTTTTAAAATGATGAATGTCATGCATTCAGTACTCCATACCAATGACAGGACTTTCTCCTGCCCCTACAGCCCTCACATTCACTCCCAGATCTGTTTCAGAGGATGCCCAAGGTGAAAAGGGATTGTTCCTTCATCATGCCAGTGACAGAAGCAGTTCCATCAAGAAAGCAATTCATTGGATACTACCTTAAATGGTCCACAGATCTTCTGGTATCTGTGCTAAGGATACAATATCCCTGTAACCTTCTCTCATTTGTTGGCATTTCTTAATCCTTATAGATCTCAGGGTATTCTCTCTCTCTCTCTCTCTCTCTCTCTCTCTCTCTATATATATATATATATATATATATATATATAGATCTTATGTGTCTTGAATATACTGTTCTCTAATTCCTTGAGACTTGGAAAGAAATATAGCACAGCTTGGTCTGGTTGCCTTCCACCAATCATGGTAAGGTAAAAATACCTAGGATGGTGGATTACTTCATGAAGTTGTTTGGTTATCTGCTTGTCACCTATACTTTTACCTCTCAACATATCTGATTCACAAACTTTGTGTCATATTCCAAAAAGGGGGTTATTGAACTAAAGCAGTGCAACTCAAAGTGGTGGTCTGTGGACCAGTGCCAGTCTTCAAGCCATTGGTTTCTGGGCTGTTGAAACTTTCTAGGAAATAAAGGAATAGTTGTAGCCAATGGGCATAAATATGGTAATATTTACTGGTGTATTGGAGAGAAAAAAAGCCCTGCTGATCTCTCACATTGGATAACATTAGAAGCATATCTGGCATTTGATCCATGCAGCTGCATCTTATAAACTCTGGATGTAGCTGCTCTCCAAAGTCTCAGATCTTTGGTGTTTCACAGTCTTTCTTCCTGAGATCCTTAGGTGGAGATGTCAGGGGATGAGTATATAGACTTCCACACTTAATAGGACACCAGTTCTAGTTTCTGCTGTCTTACAGTCCAATCCCCTACCCTGAAGGAACACACAATCAAAGCACCCCTGACAGATGGCCATCCAGCCCAGTGGTGTCACTAGGGGAGTGCAGGGAGTGCAGACTGCACCAGGTGACATCCTAAAAGTGTGGGGGGGGGGAGAGGAGAGGTAAATGCCTGTATATTGGCAGAAGCATTGTAGCATTTGGCTGTATCTCGTTAAAATGCTATGGGAGATGGTGGGAGTGAGGTGAACCTCACTGGGAGAAGAAAGGAGGGGCCTCAGAATTTTTGAAAATTAAACAGATGTCTTGACCAAAGCACATACAAGAAGGTATTTTCTGTCAATGTTTATGTAGCTTGTTGCATCATTTTCATTTTATGCAGCTGGTGAATTTAGTGGATATGGCCATTTACAAAAATTGTTCTTGGTCCTTTCCTGGAATATCAATTTTTGCCTGGAAGAGGTAGATTCCTGTAGGGGTGTGTGTGCGTGTGCGTGTGCGTGTGCCTTGTAGCATCTCTCCCCTCTAGTCTTGTACAGCTAGTGAATTTGGTGGGCAGAGCTATCTGGAAAATTAATGTTCCAGGCCATTTGGATATTGTTTGTGGGACAGGTATCCTCATCATTTATTACACCAGGAATATACATGTGTATTTAATATAGTTCCTGTTTTGCTATTACTCTCCACAACAGTTCTTTAAATTATATATGCTGAGAGGCAATGATGTCCCAAAATGACATGGTAAATTTAGGGATCAAATGGATCTCTTTGTTCCAAATTCAGATCTTCAAATACTACTCTTTCTTAGTTCTTGGAAGAGTAGCTACTATTTTAAAATAACACCAAGCTGAAACACATGATTGAAAAAAAATTCAAAGATTAATGTGTTGAGTTTTCATAATTATAATGCAAATTAATAATATGCATAATATGCAAATTAGATGCCTAGCTTTCAATGGCTGGAGTATGGCATCCTTAGTAATATGTCGATCATAGATCACTCTGTATGGCAACCTAGCCACTGCATATTGCATAGTTACAGCTTCCCCCCCCCCCCCAAAAAAAAAAAAAAACTGGGGTTGCTCCATCTCAAGCACACTGCAATAATCTAATTTTGAGATTTCCAATTCACTTCAGTTTATTTATTTGTATGTAGTCCTCAGAGCATTACAAAATACAAAACCTAAAGACAGTTAAGTGGTTATATTATTATTATTATTATTATACTTTATTTATATAACACTGTAGATTTATACTGGTGTATCGGCTGAATTTTTGAATGAACAGAATGCAGCAGGATTCACAACTAGTTTCTTCCTATCTAATTGGGAAGATGCAACATTCTGTTCCACTTTCGGACATGTCTTTGTCACCTCAGGCTAGTCTAGTATTCAGTCTCAAATCTCCCCTTTTTGGGCAAGGTGTTGGAAACGTGTGGTGGCCTCCCAGCTCCAGGATTATCTAGATCCATTTTATTTTGGTTTCAGACCTAGCAATGGGACAGAGACAGCTTTGGTCACCTTGGTGGATGACCTATGCAGGGAGCTGGACAGGGGAACTGTGTCTCTGTTGGTTCTGCTGGACCTCTCGATGGCTTTCGATGCCATCAACCATGGTATTCTTCTACATCACCTCTCTCGGATGGGACTTGGGGACACTGTGTTACAGTGGTTTTAGTCCTTCTTGGAGGGGCGAATTCAAAGAGGAATTCAAACAAATAGCAAGCACATGTAGGGGTAAAGTCAGAAAAACTAAAGCGCAGAATGAACTAGGCTTACTAGAGAGCTTAAGAACATTAAAAAGGGCTTTTTTGGATATGTCCGCAGCAAAAGGAAGAAAAAGGAAATGCATGGAGAAGATGGAAAAATGCTAACAGAAGACAGAGAAAAGGCAGAATTGCTCAACACCTTTTTTGCTTCAGTCAGTCAGTGAAAAGGGTGTTTAACCTGAGGATAATGGAGCAGGGGACAGAATAGGGGAATTTCAGCACAGAATAAGCAAAGAGATAGTACAGGAATACCTTGTTTATCTAAATGAATATAAGTCTCCAGGACCAGATGAACTACATCCAAGAGTATTAAAAGATCTGGCAAATGTAATATCGGAGTCATTGGCAATAATCTTTGAGAACTCCTGGAGAACAGGAGAAGTCCCAGCAGACTGGAGGAGGGCAAATGTTGTCCCCCATCTTCAAAAAGGGGAAAAAAGAGGAACCCAACAATTATCGTCCACTCGTCCAGTTAGTCTGACATCAATCCCAGGAAAGATTCTAGAGCAGATCATTAAACAGAGAATCTGTGAACATCTAGAAGGCAATGCCATAATCACAAAAACTCAACATGGGTTTCAGAGAAACCAGTCATGCCAGAATATGATCTCTTTATTTGATAAAATTACCAGCTTGTTAGAAGAAGGGAATTATGTGGATATAGTATATCTTGATTTCAGTAAGGCCTTTGACAAGGTTCTCCATGACATTCTTGCAAAGAAGCTTGTAAAATGTGGACTAGACAAGGTAACTGTTACATGGATTTGTAATTGGTTGACTGGCCGAACTCAAAGGGTGCTCAACAATGGCTACCTTTCATCCTGTAGAGAAGTGACCAGTGGGGTCCCATAGAGCTCTGTCCTGGGCCCAGTGCTATTCAACATCTTTATCAATGACTTTGATGACAGAATTGGGAGCACGCTTATCAAATTTGCAGATGACACCAAATTAGGAGGAATAGCTAATACCCCAGAGGACATAATCAAAATTCAAAATGACCTGAATAGATTAGAAAGCTGGGCCAAAACTAACAAAATGAAATTCAACATGGAGAAATGTAAGGTACTACACTTAGGGCAGAAAAATAAAATGCACAGATATAGAATGGTGGACACCTGGCTGAATGAAACTACATGTGAAAGGGATCTGGGAGTCCAAGTAGATCATAAGTTGAACATGAGTCAACAGTGCGATGCAGCAGCTAAAAAGGCCAATGTAATTTTAGGCTGCATCAATAAAAGTATAGTGTCTAGATCAAGAGAAGTAATAGTGCCACTCTATTCTGCTTTGGTCAGGCCCCACCTGGAATATTGTGTCCAGTTCTGGGCACCACAATTTAAAAAGGATGCTGAGAAACTGGAGCGTGTCCAAAGGAGGATGACTAAAATGGTGAAGGGTCTGGAAACCATGTCCTATGAGGAAGGATTTAGGGAGCTGGGGATGTTTAGCCTGGAGAAGAGAAGGTTAAGAGGTGATATGATAGCCCTGTTTAAATACTTGAAGGGATGTCATATTGAGGAGGGAGCAAGCTTGTTTTCTGATACTCCAGAGAACAGGACCTGGAGCAATGGATGTAAGCTTCCACCTCAACATTAGGAGGAACTTCCTGACAATAAAGACTGTTCGACAGTGGAGCAAATTCCCTTGGAGTGTAGTGGAGTTTCCTTCCTTGGAAGTCTTTAAACAGAGGTTGGATGGCTGTCTGTCAGGGATGCTTTGATTGAGATTTCCTGCATGGCAGGGGGTTGGACTGGATGGCCCTTGCGGTCTCTTCTAACTCTATGATTCTATGATTCTATGATCCACGACTGCTCCCAAACAGTGGAACTCCCTGCCAGTGAAGGTTAGGTCGGCCCCCTCCCTGCCCTCTTTCCACTGACAGCTGAAGACATTTTTATTTAGGCAGGCGTTTGGTGGGTGAATTTTCTTTGAATGACATGGTTTAATGGTTTTTACTGTTTTTAAGCTATGTTTTAATGTTGGTTGTATTTAATTTTTTTAAAACTTTGTAAGCACTGTTTTATCTCTGTCTTTTTAAAGTATTGTAACCTGCTTTGAATCTCATTGTAGGAGAAAAGCTGGGAAAAAATAATAAATAATAATATGATGCCAACTACAGTGGAGAGTGTACCCTCTTAACAACAGTACAATATTTATCCAACAAGTTTAAACAATAAGAAAACACAAAAAAAGGCATTCCTACATGGTTGTTAGAATTTGTTTCTGTTGTTTTGGTTCCACTGAAGTTAAACACATTATCTACATATGAATTTTTAACAGTGTACAGTTTTTTATGCAGTTTTCCTAATATATACACATTTTGGCTGAAAGCAGCTTTTCCCATCCATCTGCTTTCAGCCAAAATGTGTCTAGCATATTAGGAAAACTGCATAAAAACTGTACACAGCTAAAAATTCATATGTAGATAATGTGTTTAATTTCCATGTAACAAAACAACAGAAACAAATTAGTAACAGCAGCTAGGCTGACGATAGCTAAGAAATTGAAAAGTGAAGAACCTCCGTCAATGGAAGAGAGGATGTCAAAAATAAGTGAATTTAGGGAAATGGACAGATCAACATACACGATTAACAATAAATCAATGGGAAAATTTGAAAAATACGTAATGGTCCCTAATCTTACAGTACTGGGAAGAGACATGGGGAATTAGGAAGGAACTGTTAAGATATTGAAATAACCAACTCCAAGAAATGAAAAGCAAGTGACTGGGGAAAAAAGAACAAATCTCAAGGATGGAAATAAGCAATAGTTAAGAAAGTAGGACTGCTCTAGTAATGAGAATAGCCAAAGAGGATTTATCAGAAATAATGATGAATTAACGGAGAACTAATTTGTAGAGCAATAGAGAGGCAGAGGAGGGTCACAGAAAGAGGGTCACATTATGTTATGTGATACTACAGTAGATAAGGGAATGTCATGTAACAGACCAAATTTGACTCGAATCAGACTAATACCATGTTATGGAAAAATCAGACACTTTGGCTTTAATTTTAGTTAATTTTAGTTGGTGCATTGTGGTTTTCTGCTGTGACTATTTGCCACAGTTCCAGATTTGACAGTTTCTGTGTTAGAAGCTATATAGTTTTCCAACATTAGCTTTTACCTAGTGATTTGTCACAAACATGAACACTATTAATTCCTTAGATTTCTCTCTTAGATTTTGTTCCTCCTAATTGCTGGGCTGGCATTTATAGTCTGATATGTAATGTTTGTCTTACGAAGAATTGACAAAAATATCATCGTAATATACCATTAGTGTAATACAGGCCATTTCCAGCTTTGTCTGTTGTCTCAGTCTCCATGTCCCTCCTGCATTAGTGGGTAGCCCTAAAACTACACTCACCTCTCTGTTTTTGTGGACTTGAGATCTGCAGTCTTAAATATTCAGGGAGAGGTGATCTCTGTTAATTTCAATGGGGCACCCTCCCCCCCCCCCCACAGTGCATGCTCTGCTTCTGCTCACAGGCACACCCCATTCAAGCCTATGGGACTTGAATATTAGCAAGTCCCCATTTCTGCGGGGGGGGGCATAATGGATGCCACAAAAATGGGAGGCTGACTGTATTTCCACTTGCATTACCTAGCAAATTCTTTTTAGATATGATCCTTCCTATGCATGCTGGTCCTCAATGGGGAACTAGTACAGTAATTATTCCAAGTGACATCAGGGACAATATTCTCAGTGATTATTTCCCTCCCCCCCCCCCATTATGGATCTACCTCTCTAATGTAACAGTTAATGCAGGTTATAAAAAGATTTGTTTAAAAGACTGTTTGGGATTTATACCTATTATGTATCCATTTTGTATTTTGGGGTTTTTTTTGGCACATGTTTTATTGAGTTAGTTGGTGGTGGGTTTTTTTCAAAGCCACTCGGTTTATAGTCACTGTGACATTTACCATTTGGTAGCTATGGGCCAGTCTTCTGGTGATGAATTTCTCTGTCCTTAAGTAGGCTGGTCCTTGGACAGCAGACACACTATATTAAGCATTACCAGTTTGGTAGAATCTGCTGAACTTTATTTATTTATTTATTTATTTATTTATTTATTTATTTATTTCTGGTGTTTATACCCCGCTCTTCAGCCCTAAAGGCTATCAGAGCAGTTTACAATTATTATTTTTAACCAGATAGTTCCCTGCCCTCAGGCTTACAATCTAAACGACACGACAAAAATAGAGAAGGGAATGGTGGTGGGAAAGGGGATGAGGTCCAGTGGTTATTCTCTCCCTCTGAGGCCTGGACCAAGGCAGATGGAATGGAGGGAGGGCTCTTCTTCTTCCGGCTAGACCTGATGGAGCTGGGCCTTGAAAAAACCAGGGTCACCTCTATGCAATGATGAAACAGCAGAGGAGTCTGTGGAGGATGAAGGACATAAATGGAATAAATAAATTTGTTGCATTCAGAGCCAGAAAGAAAAACTGACAACAATGCATTACTTAGCTGTTTCAACAGGAGACAGATATTCATGACTAATAACCTCTTATAGAAGGATTTTAAATTCTTAACAATAAGATTCCATCAATACATTTTTAACTGGTGTGATAGATATCTTGGACGCTTGTGTCATTTAAAGCAGTTAAGTGAGTTTTATAGCCATGTTATGTCACCAGGGCATCTCTGAGCCAATAGAACTTACATAAGTAGAAGTGCTGACACATCGATATATATATATATATATATATATATATATATATATATATATATCAACTATATATCTATCTGTACATGATACTGTATATGATAATCTCTAGCACCACCGTGTGAGTCATATTTAAAATGAGATTGCCTGCCAACATGTATCAGTCTCTTTGGCACAAACCTTGGCATGACTGCAGAAGTTGGATCAATTATTAACCTTTTAAATATTTTTCTCCATAGCTTAAAATAAAGGAGGAGTTCTCAGCAAGGAATAGCAACTTGGAACTAGTAATAAGAAGCAAAAGTATTCACTCATCTTCTAGTAATGCCAAGATTTGAATAGGGTGCTCCTCAACAGATGGTTTAACAGACTAAAGCATTAGTTTGCTGATCCTCTGTGCTTGCTAATTAATTCTTCAGTTTACTAGGATTTAAGATGATTGTTAAAAATAAGGCCCCTCTTAAAATAAACTTAGGTAAATGACATCCAGTAGTATTAGTATAAAATGGAGATCAGTATTATCTTTATCAATCATACTCATCATGTAAATTCTTTAATAACCTTGTAGTATCTTTACAAGCTATTCATCTATGTATTGTGTTATAGGTAGTTAATTCCATAACTTTTGTGGCTTCTTTTAATGCACTGAGAGCTAGCTATAGATGCTTCACATGAAAGAGAATTTCATCACATGATCTCTACTTCATTTCCTTCCTCAGAAATTGCTCAAAGTGCATTCAAGCAATTTTTAGTTATATCTACGTTAAAAAGTAAAAGTTATTTTGATGTTAAACAATTGTGTTTTACTTAATTTGCTTTTTACTTATTTATTTTTTTTTAGTAAAGGGACTAGCTGAACCAAATTCATGGGACTAGTCAAATAGTTACTTGACTGAGTCCATGCCCCAGTCATTCTGGCTATTTTTTTTTTCTTCTTCAGGCCCAGAGGCATGTGATAAGCCCTTCTTGTTTGGCCAGCCAGAAATGGCAACGCTTCCACTATAGCCTCCTACTATGGCAGACATTGGCAATCTTTGTGGAGTGGAAGTCTTCTCTTTGTCTTGCCACTTTACTCTTTTTCTGTCTCAAATTGCTATTACAGCTGGTCTTGCAAAAGACTTGCTGAAATCAATAGCCATCTCTATCTTCTGGATCCTTTGTTGAACTGAGTTCTAATTTGGTAAAGGTACTGGGCAAATATTGGGTAAATTCTGTTATTTTATTATCACGCTTATCTCTTTCCTAAGAAAATGACTTAAATTCCAGATGTTGGGAATTAAGGGAAGGTATGCCTTTGATGGTCTTCATGTTTAGAGACCAGGATAATTGGGGCTTGGCTGATTAGCCAAGCCAGGGGCATGTGATGGGGGCAGAGCACAGTGGCTTTTTATGCTGGTTGCCCCCTATTCAGCCATTCCTTCTCTTTGAAATTCCAGATGTTGTTTGATTACAACTCCTATAATTTACATGCATTGTGTTCAAAGATCACGAATAATGGGGATTGTAGTTCCACATCTGGGGATATGAGGGTGATAACTATTTTATCGGTGACGACTACTTTATCGGTGATCAAAAATCCAGAAAAGAGCAATTCCTTTATTGGCCAACCAAAATGTACAAAACACATCATGCAAGCTTCTCAGGCAAAAGATCATTTAAAAAATCATTCAGGAGAAAAAAAAGAAAAGAAAAGTGACAGTGTTGGAATCACAGTTCTTCATTTTTCACCTAGATTTTGTTTCTGTGGATTTTTGCTTTTGGGGGGGGGGGGGGATCTCAGTGCAGGCAGAGGCCACTCCCTTCTTGGCTATGTGGGGACTGAGACAAAGGACAGTAAAATTGAAATAAAGTGACTTCTTTTGGGATTCAGGTTCTCTCAGTTGTTTAACTGTTTCCCCTCCAACTTTTATATTTATACTTTTATTGAGGCTTTGGTATAGTTTTAATCTGTATTGTTTTATAACATGTTGTTAGCCGCCTTGAGTTTCATTAGTGAGAGAAAGGTGGGAAATAATAGCCTAGACAGTCAGAGGTGAGCCCAACTGCTTTGACCAAGACAGTTGTGAGAATGTCCCTGGAGGAACTCACCATGTATTGTGATGACTAACAACTTTTGGACAATTAATATTTTTCAGGATAAGGTTGGTCATTTGAATTGATTTTGGTCCTGGTTCAGGCTTGGATTTGACACTGAAGGTTCCTTGATCCCTTTGGTGTATGCTCTATACCAACAGAAGCAATATAACTCTGGGTTGCTAAGCAGCGTTCACAGTACTTAATACTTATTTATTTATACCCAGCTCTTCAGCCAAGGCTATCAGAGCGGCTTACAATTTGTTAATTAGCCATTTTCCTGCCCTCAGGCTTACAATCTAAAAAAGACATGACACAAAAGGAGAAGGGAATGACAGTAAGGAAGGGGGAAAGTCCAGCAGATCTGCTCTCCCTCAGAGGCCTGTTGGAGCTGGCTTGGTTTTTTCTCTCTCTCAAGATGGTAGATAGAGGAGGGCTTTTCTTCTGAGTGGTTTGACTCCTAGTGGATAATAGCGATAATACCAGAAAGTGGTTCTGTGGGACTATTGCTTGACCCTTTGGCTCTCGTACTACATGTTCCTTTTAAAATCATTCTTTCTTGTCTGCCACGCAATTTAGTGTCACCAGTGATTGGGGTCTTATCAGTGGACATCTGGAGTACAGTGTTATCAGTTCATTGATGACACCCTACATTATGCTTTCCATTAAATTCTCATGAGGCAGTGACTGAAACAGTGGAGTCACTGTCCAGGGTGTCACCCGGTGTGGAAGGTTTCTGGGGGTGGGGACAAAGGGGCACATCCCCACCTTGCTGCTGTGCACTGCTCTGCTCGTGAGTAAAACGGTGTGTGGCAGGGAATGGGGGTGCACTGGGCACTCTATCTTGCTTCTGCGTGTTGCTTTCCTCATGAGTAGAACAGCATGTGGCAGGGAAGTAGCAGTGCTCTTGGCTGGGTGTCACCCCTCTTCTGGAGTGTCACACGGTGCAGTCCTCACCCCTGCACCCCCTATTGATACCACTGGACTGAAGCAGGTTCTAATATCAGGTGGATGAGCATCACTAAGTGAAGGCTCAGCCATAAGAGATGCTGTTCACAGGTGGTTCATATGATTGAGGAAGTGTTCAAGTTTTGGATGCAGTTGCAATCACAGTGAAGGATTAGTTTTGCACTCTGGAGGATCCTGATGGATTCAGCTTTGTCACTGAAAGCCCAAGAGGCATTTCTGCAGATAACACTTTTCACCAGCTAATGTAAGGACAAGTACAGCCTGTCCAAGACTGAAACATCCTGGTCACAATTATCTATGCTCTGGTAATCTGCAGAATATATGACTGCGGTATCTTATGGGGCAGCCTTTCAAAGCTACTCAGAAATTTCAGGTAGTTTAAAATACAACTACTATGATGCTAACTAGGATTGGCCTGTTGGTGAGGCTCTGCTTTAGACTCATAAGAATATGTGAAAATCTATGTTGGATAAGACTAAACACCTCTTTTGTCTCACATTTTGTTTTGTTAGTGGTCACTTGGTTGTCTATGGGAAGCCCAGCTGAAGGACATGAGTACAACTGTATTCCTGGATTCTGGTGAGCTGTGAACAAGAACTAACGCCTAAAAGCTGACAAATTCCTGTAAGCCAAAATATCTCATCCACAAATGCCATGATGGATCTTTTATCTGTATTGGACCTAAGGAGACACTAGTATGCACCTTTGAAGTCCAAAGCAGGAAAGTCCCATAAAAATATAAAACATTATTTTTGTTGGACTAATGAAGACTATTTGAATATAAGTCCATACCTGTATAATTCTGCCTTGGCAATAAAATAATACAGAACAAGCATAAGTTTCAAAACATTGTTCCCTTTTTAAAAAAAGAAAGAAAGTGACTTTAAAATTTTCATTCATTATTTCATTTATTGCTTGTGGCTTTTCTTATACAACGTTGCTACAGCTTCACCATAGAGTAGGATTTATGAAATCCTGTTGGGGAATTATGAATGCATAACCACCATAGTTACATGGTTACACAGTAACTCTCTGACTGACTGACCTACTCAGTCCCCAGTTACTGAGAAACAACCATTGCTATCAGCAGGGGTCCATTCCCTGTAACTGATCAAGCAGCAGCTGACTGAACTTGCTACTCCTCCCTGTGAACAAGTTCTGTTGCAACAGGCAGAAGTGAGGTGTCTGGCACAGTTCTCCCTTACACTGTAGATCATTCTCATGAGTGGAGTGGGAATCTCAGTCAGCTGCTTCCTGACTCTAAATGATCGAACAACAGACCCCCATTGATCACAGCAGCTGCTTCCTGGTAAATTAAGATTGGGGAGTTTACATAATCCCTACATGTCCCCTAAACTAGGAAATACATAGGGATTGTGAATACATAACAGTGCATAACTCTATCTTGCACATTTGTAACCCTGACAGAATTCTGGTCAATATTTATTTTAAATAATTTTATTTCTATTTTAAATTTAATACAATCAGTATTGAATATGATCAGTTATTATACTTTGATTCCCCCTACTTTTAAAGCTAAAAATTCATAGGACTTTAATTAAAAGTTGGATGACAGATTTATGGTAACATGCCTAGATAGCAGAAGGAACATGAAACACAACGATTTATTTCTTCTAAATTTTAATAGTGGGATTTTAGAAGGATACTTGATAATTAAAAAGACTGAGTACTAGAGCAAGCTAGGATTTAATATTTAGTACACTTCTTCTTATATACCATTTAATATTTATTATTCTTGTTTAGCTAACAGAATTCACTTTACTATTTCATTTAAATAATAATAAAATAATAAATAAAAGTTTTATTTCTATCCCGCCTTTCCAGGGATCAAGGCAGCATACAATAATGGGATATATCATCCCAATGACAGATAAAATACAATAAAAACAGTTGCAATATCGGCATAAAAACAGCAATACACAATAGCATTTACAAACATCCAGGCTAGCAATGGGGGAAGGGAACATTGATAGCCTGGATGTTTGTAAATGCTATTGTGTATTGCTGTTTTTATGCC
>NC_056522.1:63880195-63920416 GCF_019175285.1 Sceloporus undulatus | reverse complement strand
AAAAACAGCAATACACAATAGCATTTACAAACATCCAGGCTAGCAATGGGGGAAGGGAACATTGATAGCCTGGATGTTTGTAAATGCTATTGTGTATTGCTGTTTTTATGCCGATATTGCAACTGTTTTTATTGTATTTTATCTGTTATTGGGATGATATATCCCATTATTGTATGCCGCCTTGATCCCTGGAAAGGCGGGATAGAAATAAAATTTAATATTTCATCATTGCCCTTTAAATTAGTCATAGGCACACAAGCATCGCTTCAGTTGCTAAGCTATTACTGTTATTCCTTTATTGTTGTTAATTGCCATCAAGTTGGCTTTGATGTATGGCAACCCTATGAATGAAAGACCTCCAAGACACCCTGTTCCTAACCACTATATTAAGTACTTGTAAGCTCAGAGCCATGACTTACTTCATTGAGTCCATCCACCAGTAGAGAAGTCTTCTTCTTTACCTACTTGGCCTGGGAATGGGCAAACCAGACATAGATCCAGTGGATCTGACCCAGTCCTGGGTCAAAGGGGCCTTAGCATTGGTCAAAATGACCCATCATTTGTTGTGGGGTTTCCATGAATCCCAGCAGACCGGATGGCCCTGCGTGTCACTTACCTCCCTCAACCTTTGCCACTACTGAGAAGACTCCTATAAGCCACATCTGACACAGAAACAGGATAGCAGGCCATGTGGGTGCAGTCAGGCTCCCTATTTCCATGTCAGATGCAGTGATGGGGGTCTTCTCAGTAGCGATAATGGTGGAAGGAGGTAAGGGGCATGTAGTGGTAACAGGTCTGTGGCATTGGATGAATGCAGCTTAGAACTCAGGCCAGAATAGCATGAGCTCAACCCATGCTATCTTAACCATCTGCTCAGCTCCTTGGAGAGCAGCTATACAGAGACAGTAGCTGCTATCTCTATCCCCAGACAAAACAGTGACTCACTTTGTGTCAGTTATAGTCCATTGCCTTAGAGCATGTCCTCTGATAGACATCCTCGAGCAAAACATATGTGCTCTCAAGCAAGCCATCAAAGAGCTCAGTTAAGTAGAATTCTTGAGCTAATGGTTGTTAGTTCTGTCTCCATCAAAGTCAATTATAGCTAAGTTCTTGAGGTGATATTCATGTAATGGGTTGGGCAAAAGGATGGAACTAAAAATAACACCTTTTTTCTGGTTGCTGCTGGTTACCCTAACTCCACTAACTGGCCTTGAAAGAAGCATTTTAACCTTTTAGATGTACATTAATTAGGAAACTACAAAATAATGGTATCACAGAGAGGGAAGGGAGCAAGGAAATCTGAAGAACCCCTATGACTCTGGAAGGACCACATATGGTTCCAAGGATGAGATTCCCCTCCCTGACCCAAATAATCCTCCCTGAATATTACATAAGATTATTGCATTGACAAAAAAAAACCTGACTGCTCCCCAATGAGATACAGTTGGGTTGCAGGATGCTACCAGGAATTATTGTACATAATTTGCCACCGATTTTGCTGGGCAGCTGCATCCTCACTGCATCCTGAGTCCCAGCCATGCTCCCAACTTTGAAAAATGGTTTCAGAAGCACACTTGGGACCCAGGATGCAGCTCAGCAAATTTTGTGTGAGAATTCCCTGTAGCATCCCACAACCCAAATGTATCCTGTTAGGAGCAGTCGGGGTTTTTCTCAATGCGATAAACTCCACAGTCTTCAGAGTTTTTCTTAACTTTTGAACCGGAGTGGATTTTGACTGAAAAGGGAGTATTCTCAGTTGTGGCATCCCATATTTTATTTTAAATAATAATAATAATAATAATAATAATAATAATAATAATAATGTTTCTGTGTTTGTGACAGGCATAAGTAATCATAATATCATGGTAGATGCTTCAAGATTTAATACTGGTTTTTGATTGTCTGAGGCTGCATTTGTACTGTAGAAAAAAATGAAATTCAACATGATTTTAACTGCTTAACTGGAAATCTGGAATTTGTAATTTTGTGAAACATTTAGCCTTCTCTGCCAGAGACCTCTGCTGCTACAACAAACTACAAAGCCTGGGAGTCTTTAGCTCTAGGCCATGGCAGTTAAAGCAGGGTCAAATTGCATTATTTCTGCAGTGCACTGGTGATTTTGCTGATTGGGTCTTGTTTCAGCTTTTTGTATATTGTAGGATCCAGGCGTTCCTTGATTTTTTGTTTGTATTGTTCTGTATCCATTATTACTGTGGCATTGCCTTTGTCTTCTGGGAGAATGATGATTTCTGGATCCGAATTGAGGTCCTTGATGGCTCTTCTTTATTTTTTTGGTTATGTTGCTGGGATGTGGTTTTGCCTTGCACAGAATTCTTGTTGTTTCCTCTCTTATCTCTTCTGCTTCCTCCTCTGGGAGATGGTGGAGGGCAAATTCCACCTGAGCAATGATGTCTTCAACAGGGATTCTGGTGGTGGTTACTACAAAGTTGCCTCCTTTGGCCAGGATGGATGTTTCCTCATTTGAAAGTTTCTGCTGCGTGAGATTGATGATGGTCCGTGATGTATCCAATGTGGGTTTCAGCTGGTTTTTGTGGTATTTGTTGAATTTTTGTTTTTGTCTTTCGGTGTGATCTGCCATATCTTTTTCCATTTTCCTGTAGGTGAGGCTGTCAATTTTGTCCCAGTCTTGGGTGTTCACACACTTCACATTGGAGTGTGTTCCACTGTCAAACAGCCCTTATTGTCAGGCAGTTCTTCCTAATGTTGAGGTGGAATCTCTTTTCCTGTAGCTTGCATCCATTGTTCTGGGTCCTGTTCTCTGGAGCAGTAGAAAACAAGCTTGCTCCATCCTCAATATGACATCCCTTCAAATACTTAAACAGGGTTATCATACCACCTCTTAACTGTCTTCTCCAGACTAAACATACCTAGCTCCCTAAGTCTCTCCTCATAAGGCATGGTTTCCATACCCTTCAACATTTTAGTTGCTCTCCTTTGGATACACTCCAGCTTTTCAACATCCTTTTTGAATTCTGGTGCCCAGAAGTGGACACAGTATTCCATGTGAGGCCTGACCAAAGCAGAATAGAGTGGCACTGTTACTTTCCTTGATCTAGACACTATACGTCTATTGATGCAGCCTAGAATAACATTGGCCTTTTTAGCTGCCACATCACACTGTTGACCCATGTTCAACCTTGCCTGATTTTAACCTCCAAAAGTCAACAAACATACGCAAATGTCTTATTCAAAGCAATATTCCTCTCAGCGCTCCTTTGAGGGGAAGTGCCAAAGAGCTGCCATCATTGCCATTTCCTGTGCAAGCATTAAAAAAGATCAGAAGAGTGGTGTTGCAGCAAAGAGAACAGATGGGGTTGATGCTCTTTTAGGTTCTCCTAAGACAGACTAAGCTCAATATCTTTTGCCATTCTGCTCAGAGAAGAGGATGGTTCCTTTTTTGATAAGAGTTAATGTACAATACAGTGGGCCCTTGGTATCCACAGACTTGCCTTCTGTGGATTTGAGCATCCTCAGATGGCAAGCCTGTGTTGTCACCTAGACTGAGACTGGGCTGTGGGAGAGAGTTTCATATTTTCTTGGGTCTTCAGGGTCCAAGCAGAGCAATGAGGAGGAGGAGGCAGCTGCACTTGGTGGTGTGGTGGTGGCTGCAGTGTCTCCTCCTGGGCCAGTGCCTCCACCTTCTCTTCAGAGGTGCTTCCCCAGAGAAGGAGTGCTTCTCCGCTGCTCTCTCAGTGGTCATGCAGTCTGGTCTGGTGCTGTCAGCCAAGCCCCACCACCGGTGCTTTTGGGCAGGCTCAGGTCTCCACAGAGCAGCCCTTGGATGGAGTAATAGGGCTTCTGCTGCCAAGCCACCATTCCGGGACTGGAGGAGTGGTTCCTCCTCATCTTTCATCTTGGAGCAGGAGCAACTGCTCCCCCCGCCCTCCTCCTTTCCTTCATCCCTCTCTCCCAGCCCAGCCAGTGTCAGTTCACAGACAGGAGGGAAGAGTGTGAGAGACAGTTCCCTCACTCTTATTTCCCTCCGTCCTCCTTCCTTCCTTCCTCCTCCCTCCATTGGGGACTTGAGCATCTGCAGATAATGAGGACCCACTGTACTTTGACCCATGGATAAGTAAACCCAGTTTTTTTTGGATCAATTTTTTGACTAAAATTTCTAGACCTGTACATGAGTATATACAGTAATACTATCCTCTCACTTCATCCAGTCAAAAAATATCTGAAGCAACGCCTGCAGAATAATGTGGTCTGCAAATTATCTATTAGCATTTAATCTACCATACTAGATATAGGCATGACAACCAAATTTGCTGTTGAAGCCCTCTAATTTTAACCATCTCTCATTGTTTAGGATAAGCCAATTAGAAAGCCATGTGAGGGAGACCTGCGTCACTTCTGTCTTTCTGTTCTGTTACTGCTGACTGTTTTATTCTGGGCTTTTCTCCATTTCAAATAAATTCAGATAAGTCTTTGTACCATGCTTTGAACATTTGATATTACTGGTAAATTTTAAAACATATACATCATTTTGGGCGGTATGTTCATCTTTACCACTGAAACCATACTGAGAAGCAATAACTAAAGTTTGGATCATCTTATTAAATCTTGTTAAATCTCTTTCTGTTTGTTTGTAGTTATTTTCAAAAAGATGTTTAATTTTTTAAAAGAGGCAAAGTTTATATAATGAACACTGTAAAAAGAAAAGAAATCCTTGATAAAATGGCCATTTGTTTTGAGCTATTTACACATTTATATTAATATGCCCATCAATTTGTTTAATATTTGATTTTTATGTTTTTTAGCATCTAAAGTAATCATTCCCTAAAGAGGATATAATATGTGTTCTCTTATTTGTTTTAGAAAAAGAGTAGTTATATTTTTTGATGGAACACACATTGTCTTTGTCATTTGATTATAATAGATGCCTTGATTGCACTTTGGCCTGATTACACTTAATTTCATGATGAACTCATGTGTCTTCCAGGCCAGAAATATGTCTTTCCACTTTGTTAACTGCTCCTGATGATGAAACACCCAGATAATTTCTTCTTGATTAAATTCTTCCTTCCTCTCCAGTTTTCTGACCAGGTGTCCAAAACTGTAATTAAATTGGAGAAAACTTCTGTATTTCTGTTCTAGCAACACTGTTTATTGTGACCTCACCAGCTGTAATCTTGGGTAAAATCTCTATCCCTGTATTGTCTTCTTTGACACTTTGTAATCATTTGAAGTTATAATTTGTCACTTGAAGAATAACCAATTGTTTTACGACAATACTCTACCCAAGTATGGCTCATAAGTCTGTTTTTCTAAAGAGTAAAGGTCTGACTTTCTCCATATAATCCTGATTTAATTAGCTGGGTGTACACTAATACAAGCATGATCAAAACATCCCTAACTCAGTGACATTTAATGGGATCAACTTGTTTACATAGAGGAGCATTATGCTCCTCTAGGCAGTGCAACTTATTCTTTGTGCTCCTGTTCCATAAGTATCCTGACATACTCCATGGCAGTAATGGATACCTGTCATTAATGTTTGTTCATTTCAATTGTGGCCCTAAAAAGTAAATGATAATTCTGTTCCTGGATTACTTACCAGATGTTTATACACTATGGCCCTTGATCCAGATAAAGTTAACTCTGTCTACGTCCTATTTAAATCAGTGGGACAAGTTATTCATTAGTAAAAGGCTCAAATTGATTTCTATTATTTGTGATAATTCTTACAGGTGGTTCCACAGTCTTTCGATCTTTCTCCCAGAATGGTTCATATTACCAGATGAAGCACATAATTACAGGATAAGTTATCATTTCCATATGACCATAATTATTGTGTAAATATATCATATGATCAAAAGTTATCTTGTGGAGGACCTGGAGGACTAGTATGCTCAAATGTGAGAGAATGTTGGTATACTCAGAGCAATATAGTCAGCAGTAGTAACACTAGAATTGCTCTCTGTATGATTGCTGCCAGACAATTGCAGACACATCAACAAATGCATGAGTATATACCAGGTGCTGTACTGTTATTGTTGTTGTTGTTCATCTGTTCTTGGATGAAACAGATTATCTAGACCCATTTCAAACTGGCTTCAGAGCAGGATAAAGAGTCGAGACTGCTATGGTTGCCTTAGTAGATAATCTGCGCTTGAGCATCGACAGGGGAAGTGTGACCCTGTTGGTGTTCTTGGACTTCTCAGCAGCTTTCAATACCATCGACCATGGATTCCTTATGGAACGCCTGGGGGAGTTGGGGATTGGGGGCACTGTACTGCAGTGGTTCCAGTCCTATCTCTCAAGCAGATTCCAAAAACTACAACAATCAATATTAAGAGTAAAACTGAAGAAAAAAAATCAGAACCAATCATCATTCCAAATGTGATCTGAACAGCATCTCAACAAAATTCATTGACAATATAAGAAACAGATTTACACCAGAAGAGCTATGTGCAGAAGCCAGGGATGCAATAAAGGATGAATGCAGACAGACACTTACAGTAATCAAAAAGGAAGAGAATGGTTGTCAGACAAAACTATGCAAGCAGTAAAGAAAAGAAATGAAGCAAAACTAAAGGGAGACAGGAACAAATTCAGAACCATGTATGCAACAGTACAGTAAATAGTATGAAAAAAACAAAGACAATTACTGCAATAACCAATGCAAAGAAATAGAAGATAACAACAAAAAAGAAAGAATGAGAGGTCCTTTCCACAGAATCTGGGAAATTAAAGGGGTTTCCAAACCAAGGACCGGAATGCTCTATGACAATAAAAAATAACATAATTCATAACCAAGAAGGAATAAAAAGATGCTAGAAGCAATACACAGAAAAGTTATACAAAAGAGATGAAAAAATGAAGGATTCATAGAATGAAGATCCATGTGAAGATGACCTTCAAATTCTAAAAAGTCAAGTGGAAACTACGATAAGAGAAATGAGAGAAAACAAAATTGCGGCTGATCAATTTACATCCCCATCCACAAGAAAGGAGACACAAAAGACTGCAGCAACTATAGGACCATAGCACTAATCTCCCACGCAAGGAAAATCATGCTGAAAATTCTGGAACATAGACTCCAACCATACATGAAGAGAGAAATCCCAGAGATTCAAGTGGGGTTCAGAAAAAGAAGAGAAACCAGCGACCACATTGCAAACATACAATGGCTAATGGAGCACACAAAGGAATTCCAAAAGAAAGTCAGCATGTGCTTTACAGACTACAGCAAAGCCTTTGACTGCATAAATCACAAAAGGCTATGGTACGCCCTTAAAGATATGGGAGTGCCAACACATCTGATAGTCCTGATGAGAAATCTGTACTCAGGACAAGAGGCGAACATCAGAACAGAACACGGAGAAACAGAATGGCAATTCTCAATTGGCAAAGGTGTCAGACAAGGCTGTATCCTTTCACCCTATCTTTTCAACTTGTATGCAGAACATATTATAAGAAAAGCAGGCTTGGACACAGAAGCAGGAGAGTGAAAATAGGAGGAAGGAACATCAACAATTTAAAATATGCAGACAACACCATACTATTAGCAGAAAATATCAAAGACCTAGAGCAACTACTGAGGAAGGTCAAAGAAGAAAGCACAAAGGCAGGCTCACTGTTGAACATAAAGAAAACAAAAACCATGACCATGGAGGATCTTCACAAGTTCAACCTAGACAATGAGGATATAGAAATAATAAAAGAGTTCCTGTATCATGGATCAAATATTGATCAGAACGGGAACTGCAGTCAAGAAATCAGAAGACAGCTATGAAAGAACTAGAAAAGTTCTTAAAGAGCAAACATACACAGCTAAGCATGAAAGTTAGAATTGTACAAGCAATTGTATTCCCCATTACTATGAATGGATGTGAGAGCTGGGGTTAGGAAAATGGACAAAAGAGAATAAAATAATTTGAGATGTGATGCTGGAGAAGAGTGCTGAGGATACCATGGACAGCAAAAAGAAAAAATAAATGAATCCTAGAACAACTCAAGCCTGAATTTTCCCTGGAGGCAAAGATGACTAAACTGAGGCTGTCATGCCTTGGCCACATCATGAGAAGGCATGAATCTTTAGAAAAGACAATAATGCTAGGAAAGCTGGAGGGAAGTAGAAAGAAAGGAAGACCACATGCTAGATGGATGCACTCAATTAAGGAGGTCACAAGTATGAATATGCAAGAACTTAGAAGAATAGTGGAGGATAGGGAGTCTTGGAGATGTCTCATCCAAAGGGTCGCCATGAGTTGAGATCAACTCAAGTGAGGTTAACAACAAATGAAGTAAAAATCAAAAGACTGAAGCTTTTATGACTTGATTATTTTGCAGCTTAGATGGCTCAGTATTGCTTTACAATAAAATATTTGTATATAAAGGCCAATGCTATTTTAGGCTGCATCAACAGAAGTATAGTGTCTAGATCAAGAGAAGTAATAGTGCCACTGTATTCTGCTCTGGTCAGGCCCCACCTAGAATATTGTGTCCAGTTCTGGGCGCCACAATTCAGAAAGGACATTGAGAAACTGGAGCGTGTCCAAAGGAGGGCGACAAAAATGGTGAAAGGTCTGGAAACCATGCCCTATGAGGAACGACTTAGGGAGCTGGGGATGTTTAGCCTGGAGAAAAGAAGGTTAAGAGGTGATATGATCGCCCTGTTTAAATATTTGAAGGGATGTCATATTGAAGAGGGAGCAAGCTTGTTTTCTGCTGCTCCAGAGAACATGACCCGGAACAATGGATGAAAGCTGCAGGAAAAGAGATTCCACCTGAACATTAGGAGGAACTTCTTGACAGTTAGGGCTGTTCGACAATGGAATGCACTCCCTCGGAGGGTGATAGAGTCTCCTTCCTTGGAGGTCTTTAAACAGAGGCTGGATGGCCATCTGTCAGGGATGCTTTGATTTGGATTTCCTGCATGGCAGGGGGTTGGACTGGATGGCCCTAGTGGTCTCTTCCAACTCTATGATTCTATGATTCTATGATTCTATATCTTCATCATGATTCCCTTCCTTTTTCAGGCTCCACCAAGAACCCTGTGCAAACTCCATATATTAGGCAACTTCATAAATGTTCAGTTAAACTTTACCCATGTTTCTGATGCTATCATCTCCCCTGGAGAACCACAGTAGATGATTATATGATGATAAGGCATTAAGGTTACATTGCACAAACATCATACTCTTTAGTAGTTCAGGCATTGCTATTTGAAGGGAAATAATGGTACATGCAGAAAAATGCAAAAATTACCTGCAAACTGGAAGCTAGAATTAAAATATAACACTGGCTAAATAGAAGGTCATTGTTTCAAATACAAAAGGGAGATAGAGATGCAATTAACTGTGGCATAATTACTAACTTACAGTTTTATAGAAAAGAAAAATATATTGCCCTCTTAAGAGCTCCTGCACTGGTAACACAGCAGGCGGCAAGACAAACTAAATCAAGAAGACTATTTCTCTAAACCAGTGAGGAGAACAAGGGATGTGCTGACTAGTTCCTTTTCCTCATATCTATTTCTGTCTCTATATACAGTAGATATTCGCAAAATATGGAGGGCAGAGTAATAAACTGCAATATTGGTGTTATTAATTACACAAGCTATTCCTTTTAAAAATAAGCTTCTATTGTTTTCATTTACTAGTAAGAGGCTGTACTGTAGGCCTATTGCAGTTTCAGGCTGCAGTCCTGCTCACTGTGCATGGATTAGGAAATGGAATCTCCATCCATCCAACCATCAACCTTTATTAGGCATCTCAATAGACAATATACAACAAACAATACAATACAAAATTAACTAAAATAGTCTACATGAATACTTTAAAATTTATCATCCTTAAAATCATCTAACACTAAACTCTAACCATTATTTAATTTGTACCAGATTTTTGTTGCCTCCATTAGAAAATTGGCCATCAAACGTGTAATCTGTACATTACAATCCTCCAATAAATGTACTAAAGTTATATCGGTTAAGCAGTAATTCATTTCCAATAGTTTCTTTAGCAATTTCGCTCTCGGTTTTTGATACAGTGGGCAAAGAAATATAATATGTTGGAGAGGATCTGGAGATAGTTCACATATACATATTCGATTTGCAAAAGGGATCCTCAAATATCTACCCCTGGTGACACAGGAAGGGTGAATAGTCAACCTTGCAAAGAGGAAAGCTTTCCTTGAAGCCTGAAGGGACAATGATTGAAAGTACTTTGGCATCTCGCCACAATAGGGGGGAATGCCAAATACAGAAGGGGAACACACTCTGGGAGGAGTGGAATAAGTCATCTTGTAATCCCAACTCAGTAAACAATCCTTAATTGTCTTGAGGTATTCCTCCTCAGTTAGGAGGAGTAGAGAGTCCAGACTTAGGCCCTTTAATTTTAATTTATCTTCATAGATTTTTGACCAGTTAGTGTAATAATGTATCAGATAAAAGAAACCAAATTAGACTAGATCTATTTGGTCTATAATGGATTTTAAGCCAAGATTTGTATGCCATCAACCAAGCTGTGGTCTCGAGTGTATCCAGACCAAGCTCGGCATATAATGTTAGGTGATAAACACATGGTGGAATAGATAACAATTTCCTGCAGAATTGTGTTTGTAAACTTTCAACCTCCTTGTTAAAAGCTGTTACCCAAACAGATATACTATATAGTATTTGTGGTCTTATTTTGGTTTTATAAATTTTCATAGCTGCAAGGATATCTTGGTTTCCCTTCTTATAATAAAAGGATTGTAAAGTCGCCAGAGATCTTTTTCCAGATTGAACGACCTTTTCTCTCTGTTTTGCCCAAAGACCATTATAATGGAAAAGAACGCCCAAATATGTGTACATTTTTACCTGCTCTATGATTTGATTATTCACCTTCCAGGAAATGGAATCTCATAACAAGCCTTCTCTTAGCTTCTTCTACATCACTGGCCCAGTGAAATGACATAACTCAGTGAGGAGATACCATAAATTCCAGAACTCCCCTCGGGCACTTTGTAGAACCCTTTTGTTCTAATCCAGACATGCTTTCCCAGTTTTCCATTGTTTTACAGATTTTTTTGTCCTTGTTATTTTTCCATCAAGCCTTGTTATCCTTGTCCTTTTCAGCTTCACTTTATAAAACTCAGCTGACTGGTTTTATCACACTAGCAGTAACCATTGGGGTTATTTGACCACTGGTGCTCCGCTGATCATGCTGAGGATAGACTGTAAACACTCACGTGGTGTGGTTGTAGTCAGTTTTCTTCAGTTATATGTCCCAATTTAAAGACAGCTAAGGAGAAAATAGAGAAAGAAAGTCAGGGAATGTCTCTTCTTACTAACCACTATGACAAGAGAGACACCACTGACACTGTTAAAGTTAAATGAAACAAAACAAAATAAAAAGCCCACTATCTGTGATGGAATGGGTTGTTATCATCTTAGAGGATCTGGGTGGCCTAAGAACATTCTAGTCTAAACTTTAAAGGCCCTAACCAAAGTGCTGAACTCTATCCCCCAAACATATTGTTGTTGCTGTTGATGATGATGGTGATGATCTATATCCCACCCTTTCCAATCCTACCAAGAAACCTACTTTTACAGTAGACTGTCCCCAGAATGGAAGCTCTTTACTGCTTGCCCCCTTCACAGTGGTCTGCAACAGCCAACTTGTCTTCTCACAGAGAGTGAGGAGGAGGTCAGGATGAAGAGTCAGTTGGGGGAGAGCCAAATGTAAAAGGACCTAAGGCAGGGAGGGAGAGAGAGAAAGTGTGTGTACGCACACGTGTGTGTGCATGCAGGACTTGGGAAAGTGGGGAGGAAGGTGCACATGTGTTTGTGACTGGATCAGCTGTTGCTCCCATAGAAATTAAAATTGCCCTGCACTCTCTTTGTTTCCAGCAGCCCATTCTTAGGCATGGAGAGAAAGCAAAGAGGAAGATGTATGTGTATGTGTTTGTCACTGAATGAGCTGCCATCATCGGCATTACTACATTGACCCATATATAAATTGACCCAGGATTTGGGGGTCAATTTTAGGCATAAATTTCTTGATCTTGATTTAGGAATTGGCTACAAGAGGGATTTAATTACCATATATACTAACCAATTCCTAAAAGCCTATCAGAATAGAAAAGTTTTCACTTACTGGAGGAAGTAACCATCTTAAATTTCCAAGGGAATAAATTCTTAAGTAAGGGAGCAACCACCAAGTTGGCCCTCCCCTTATTCTCCCCAATGCTCCTGGCAAGATGGTAGGATTGAGATAACTTCCTCCCTACAGATCTTACAGTCTGGCCAGGGCTTTTCATATGTGAATATCTGGTGTTTCAATTAGCCTGGATGGTCATTGGAAGAGCAGGAACTAGTGTTACATCCATATTATTAGACCCATGTTAATGATATGGGCATATATAACCTAAAGATACCAAATCACATCTAGTCTTCCCACATTACCACACTACCCTCTTATAGTGCTGCTATTCCACTTTTACTGCTCTGTCTGCCTCCTGTTGCATTCTGAGGCTTGTAGTTCAGTGAGGCCTAAGAGTTCCCTGGCTGAGAATTCTAAATGCTCCTCCTTTAATTGCAAATCCCAGAATGTAACAGGAGGCGGCCAGAGCAGCTAAAGTGGAATGGCAGCACAATAAGAGTGTAGTGTGGTACAGTGTACCTGCATCATTATGCTGGAAGCTCCGTGCCATTTAATGAATGTTGTGTGCGCCTGCAGCACTCACACTGCTGTGCCATCATGTGCACGAGCCTCATTATCCTCAATGGGACTCAAGCATAGGCAGAACAAGGGACCACTGTTATCTAGTTAGAATTTAAGTCAGCCCTGGTTAGTACTTGAATGGGAGACTGCCAATGAATGCCAGGTGTCATAAACTATTAAAACCTGTTGCATAAGCATGTATTTGGAGACATTATAGGAAAATTATGATTTTGAGAAAATAAGTTGCTGGGGTGGAAAATATGTTGTAATAATATAAATAACTGGAAATTTACTTTATATAAAACAATAAAAAAATTGGTACTGTTCTGACCCTCTCTGCTCTCAAGGCACCAGAACCTGTCTGATCTTGGAAGCTAAGGAGGTACCCTGGCTAGTACTTCAGTTGAAAACCAGCAATGAATACCAGGTGCTGTAGGCTATATTTCAGAAGAAGCAACTGGCAAAATTACATCTGAATAGCTTTACCAGTTGCTTGACTCAGAAAACCCAATGAAATCCATGTGGTTACCATTTCAGCTATGAAATAACAAGACCAGACACAAGTAAATGGACTGAATAAGAATGGATTTATGTACCTATACCCTATTTAACTGAATTTGAATTTGGGGATAAGCAAATCGGGGAGGAGAGCAACCTGATGTGGGCCTAACTGAGGCACAGGCCTCAACCTGGGGAGGGACCAGCTTTCCCAGATTTCTCTTGGGTGAAACATCAGACGCTGGGGAGGGGACAATCCAAAACCCATTGGTTGCTGCCCAGCCAGTCGTTTACTGGAAGGCAAACCTAGAGTTACAAGACTTTGAGAAAATAAATCCTCAAGCTGGCCCCAAGGACATATTCCTTCTCGATCCCCTCACTGGTTGCATGACCTGTAGAAGTGTTTGTGGAACCCAACCCTTCACCCAAAGGGTGCAACGGTGTACACTGATCTAATAAATTCTCCCCCCATAGCCTGCCAGTTGAAAACCTATTTAAGACACCACCCTATCGAGTTCTCCAGATCCCATCAGATGCAGTATGGAGAAGGGGGGGAAATCTGGTACATGGGGAAAATTCCTATCTGGCCCTGAAGTGACTAGCTTAGCTCACTGCACTGAGGGCGAGTCCATGGGCTATAGTGAAACAAATCAAAGAGGACATGAAAAGGGCATTAAATAACCTCTGACTCCACCCCCTCCAGACACAAAACACAGGAAATCTGCCCTCTCTTCATTGGAGGCTATCAAACCACCACCACCACAGTTAGGGAAGCACATAGTAAACAGACTACTTGAAGGCATATACATACATACATTAACCATAACAGCCAACCTGGAATAAATCTGAGTGATTTTATCTAAAACGTGCTGGGGAAATTCTTCACAGCAGGCTGCTGAGTGATATGAGTTCTTTTGTGGACAGATTTCAAAAGACCTCTAACCACTTGAAACAACCCTGCTATACTGCTCTTCAGATGCAATAGAAGCATAGAGGGGGAAAGGTGTTTGTTTGTTTGTTTGTTTGTTGCTACCTGCACTGCCATCCCACAGGGCTTCAAATAGGACCCAGCACCAATGTTCTGTCAGATTTGTTCCAAGTATTCCACCAATGTTGCTTTAATCAATGTTACCTTCACTAATATTGCCTTTGTTTCATTTGTTTCACTGCTACCAGCTCCTTAGAGTACCAGGGGCTGCTTTAGGTCCACTCTATGTGAGGGGATGCTCAGGAGCAATTGTCTCCACTGCCCTGGGCATTTCCCTGTTGCAAAGATCAACCAGGGTTTCAACAGCATCATCTGGAAAGGCAAAAAGAAAACCCTCAAGAGCCACCAGGAAAACATCCAGATCCATCCTCCTCCTGGGTAAGATCATCTCAATCTCTTCCCTAACCTTGCAGGGGTTGAGTCCCAGTTAGTGTAAACCCCACCAGGTAGTGATCCATCTGTGAAAAAGCTCCTTATTCCCAGATCACTGCCATCCTAACCAGCACAGAAAATAAGCTCTAAAGTCTGCCCAGAAACATTTAGAGCAGACCATGGTGGATATGATGTCCTGAACTACTCCTGACAGGACAGTGTATGCATAGTTTTTGAGCACTGCAGAGAGTGAGCCATTGATAATTGTAAACATCTAGAACTTTTATATTTCCTAGTGTACACATTCTATCCATCTTGTAGTTGTTGTTGTGCACCTTCAAGTCATTTCTGACATGCAGTGACTCTAGGGCAAACTTATCACAGGGTTTTCTTGGCAGAATTTGTTTGGGGGTGGGGAGGTGCCCTTACCTTCCTCTAAGACTGAAAGATCAGAACTTGCCCAAGATCACCCAATAAATTTCCATGGCTGAGCAGGGATTTGAACCCTGATCTCCCAAAGTCTTGCTCCAACACTCAAATGACTATAACACACTTGCTCATTTTTATGTTGACTTGGGCACTATTTGTTATTCTCCCCTAGGAATCAAAATACCTTTGGTCCTCTGAAAAGTTTTTTAGCACATGCCACTAGTATTTGTATTGCTTATACAAGGTGGTTGGGTGATACTACAGTTAGGTAGTTGAACTATCATCCCTAATATATACTCACTGATAGTTTGACATCTAACTGAGGAGATCTCCACTGAAGCTCTGTCCTAGGCCTGTGTTGGTAAAATGATTCTTTAGTACTAAAATGAGGGCATACCTCTTCAAAATACAGGCCACATGGCTATGACATACTTAATATGTCAGAAAACAAGGATAAAGCATCAAAAGGAACATAGCTTGGAAAACAGGGTCAAGGTCAACAAGATAAAGGTCAAGAGAGATAAAGTCCTGCATATAGGTACCAATCAAGTAGAGGATGAGGATGGAGGAGACCTGATTTGGTAGGAGTATGCAAAAATGTAAGTGTCTTTGAACACAAACCAGCAGCGTATATCAGTTTATCAGCTATGTTTTAAAAACTCATGCAGTCTTCAAGTAAGCCAAGTGTCAAAATGGGAGGGGGAAAACACTGCAGGAAAATGCAATATCTGGTATTATGCTGTGTTTTACTGTTTTCCACAATTTTTAACTACCTACAGCACCATTGCACCATTTGGTGGACAGTCAAGAGAAATTTTAACAAATAAATTA
Organism: Sceloporus undulatus; assembly: GCF_019175285.1. Lineage (NCBI taxonomy): Eukaryota > Metazoa > Chordata > Lepidosauria > Squamata > Phrynosomatidae > Sceloporus > Sceloporus undulatus. Next base: position 63,904,624 of record NC_056522.1, on the reverse strand, counting down.
ATTCATAGGCCACAGGTTAATACAGTGGTACCCCGGGTTACGAAAATAATTCGTTCCGCCGCCGCGTTCGTAACCCGAAATGCTTCGTAAGCCAAAAAAGCCATAGGCGCTAATGGGGAAAAGCCGCGATTTCGTGCGAAATAGCGCCGAAAAGCACCAAAAAATTTTTCGTAACCCGAAAAAACCTTCGTAACCCGGAACAGTTTTTTCCTATTGATTTTTTTCGTAACCCGGAAATTTCGTAAGGCGGCGCATTCGTATCCCGGGGTACCACTGTATAAGAATTTTTTATTTTACTATTTCACACAGCTGTTCCCCAAGAAACCATGGGCTAAATCATTATTTAGCCCCAACTGGAAGAAACACATGAATGGGTTGTGCACAAGTGTCGATCTGCCAAGTTCTCACCGATTGAATGGATGTAGCCTACTTAAGACCAACCATTGAATTTATCCCCAAATTCTAACTCACGAAGTACTGAAGACAATATTGTTTCTTTCCAGGCCATGTGAGATCTTTTGCATATAGCTTTCACCTGCAGTATATCCATAGAAGAAAGTGTTACAAAATGGATTTTAAATGTCAGGTGAAGAAATTTTCTACTGATCACAAACAGAGGGTAGTATTGTTTTAAAGTGGTGTGTGGGTTGGGATAGTCTGTTGATAATGCGCTGCAATAAACTGCTAATTCTTTGAAGATATTGTACTCTAAAATATGACGATGCACCATGCCAAGAGCCATACACAGGAATAGCCACAGGCATCCCACACCTGCTGCTTGGTAAGCCTTTCACAGATCAGTCATGTTGAGTGGCCCTTACAAGCAAAGGCTCAGACAATCCTTTCTCTGGCTCCACTGCTGTTTGGATGTTCACCAAATGTTTCCATTTTAGCCATTTAAGACAATATTTACAGCAACAGCAGAGGGCCAGGTGCATATGTAAAATGTGTGGCTTTCTCACTCTTCCAAGCCATGCCAAAGTAGTGAGCTCTATAATACTAGGTACTAAGATATACTTAGGAGAATGTAACTCTCTGCATATGCAGTGTATATAAACAGTTCTCTGCTAGAAGAGTGGATTCTTCTCAAATACCAAACCATGTTGGTTCCTACAATGTACAGACAGCTATGGTTCTTAATACAGAGTAATAGAAAAAGTCAGCAAATGAGTCCCATTAGTAGTTTCTCTGAGCCATGCTTATTTTCTAGATCAGTCTTTTATTTTTACATAACGTAGACCATTTGTTACAGAACATGACACCACACAGGAGTCTGGCATTCCTAATGAATGTCCATTGACCATTGTGGGCAAATGTATGATGGAATGGACATGACTAACACCCCAGTTAATGACAGCTGATTTCTTGGTTGCAGTGAAATTCCAAAGCATTGCTAGCCTACTGCCCAGCTCCCTTCATGTGAGAGGCCATGAGTCATACATTTTATTACATGCTCAAAGTGTGTTGTGCTTCATGACTGAAGCAGTCAGATGACTGCATTTAAGAGCTTCATCTTCTACACTTTCTCAAGGTTTCTGTGAAATGGAAGAGCCCTTGGAAAATTCAGACTTGATTTCATGCCATGAACTGAATCATCAGATAATTGCTCACTTACTTATTTATTGAATCCATATCCCAAAGTTCTTGTCACTTCCAGTTTCAGGTAATTCATATGGTAAGTTAAATATGAACCTTCAGAGTAGTGCATTAGCACTGTATCAAAACTTGATAACTTACCTTTTTGGACTATAGGCACCAGAATCCCCCAACCAGCATGACTACTTCCCTGATGTAACGTATAGTCTTGCTTCTCATGCAGAAACTCCCAATTACATGGAGAGTTTTTAGGCTCCCAGTGATACAGAGTATTTACCTGTGGTTTTGGAAGTCTCCAGTATGTGGGTGTCTACACACTTCTATAGCCTGTCCTTCAACCCTGAAAGCAGAGCAGTCCTCTTTATGGAGCAGCTCAGTTCTCATAAATTCAAACAAATCAAAGCATTGTAGTAGAACAACCATGAAATTGTAAAACCAAATAAAGTCAGGACACAACCAAATTTTTATAATTTTTCTTAACAATGAAAAAGACATAGGAGTTGGTGTAAGTCAAGGGTCCTTGGGCAGGGTTTGCATGAGATGCCACCAGAGGGATGGTGTCATGACTTTACCACAGAAGACAGGGAAATCTAAAGAAAGGTCTCTGGTAGAGATTTCACCATATGATGAAATATGCAATATGATCAAAGCTCCTGGATCATTGGGTTGTAGCAACTTTCATATGAATAATGATATTAATTGTTACAGCAGGGTGGAGGTATCAGAGTTTGACCAGGTTGGGTTTTTTTTTATTTTTATTTTTTTTTTTTTTTTTGGCTTTTCTTTGTGTGTTTTTTTTAAAATCACAGGTCCTAAAAATTTGTCTTGCAGGCTGTGGGATTCTGGGAACTGTAGTCCAAAAAAGCAATGTTTCTAAGTTCTGACTCAGAGAACATATAGGGCCTCCCTACATGTTCCTTTTCTTTCACACAGGACATTTGAAAGCTACCTCCATGTGATTACTTAGCCTGCCACTGCAGTAACCTTTGCCACTTCCAAATTTCTCATTACATCTCCATGCCTTGTCTGTGGAAGTTACTTTTGTCTGAAAAAGTTATTTTTAAAAATAATTCCCAGAAGCCTGCAACCATCAAAAGCCACACTGGGAGTTTTGGTCCACCCTGGAGCAGGAAGGGGAGTTTGGAAAATGTAAAGAAAATTGCAGTTCTTACCATGTGAACTGAATATAATGAGCCAGCATAGCACTGTTAATCCTTAAAGAGAAGGCTTAAAAGTAAAACTTCTATTATAAAATGGCCTGGGTCTATTTTATCCAGTAATTTGTGGGGTCCCAGCCACACACCACAAGAGACTCAAAAACTCACATTCTTCAAAAATACACAAGTGATAAAGTAGGTGGCAGAAGATTCAAGGTAAGAAAGAGCAACCTGGAAGTGGGTTGCTAAATGTCACTAAAAGTAATTTTTTCAAGGTCTGTCAGCCCTAATATGTCTTGTGATTCTGCCTTTACTCCTCATCTCTGGCTGTTTCTCTGATCCTATGATCTGCTTTGTCTTCTAATCCTGATTACTCACTCTTAACAGTCCCTAGCTTCTGACTGTACTCCAGAAGGCTATCCATGCCCCAGTCCTAAGACCTGCACTCCACTGGAGACTGATGGGCTTCTTTGAAACTGAAATCCATCATTACTGCCATCGTCTACTGTGCTACTGTACACAATTTTAAAGATAGCATCTACTTCAAATGAACATAATTTAAATACCAGTTAAAACATAACAGGTGGATGTAGCATATGACAGTAGGAGGGGAAGGGAGGAGAAGACATGTGTAACAGTAATAAGAACATAAGATTATGTAGATGTGCTGTGTGCATAATTGACAGGGTTACTTTTTAAATTAATGATTCATGGGTGTTTTGTTAGACTAGCTGGAACACATTCTTGATTAGAGAGCTGTCTGTCTCATTGTCAATTTTTAAAATAATTATCTAGGATATTTATATTAAAGATTGCTCCTATTTTCATTTTCATTTATGCTGTTTTCATGAATGCTATTCAGTTTCATTTATGCTATTTAACCCCCCCCCCCCCCCCACACACACACACACATGCACAAAATTAAGTGCTATTATTCTGGATCCAGAGCTTTTCTAAGAGAGACACTTAATAAATTGCACTTAAAACTGAACAATTAACTTGAAGGCACAACAAAATGATATGCAATGTGCCTGTCTGCATTGTTCTAGAACTCAACAAGGCTGGTCCTTCACCATAAGCAACTGCCTTATATCAAGTCTGCCATACACATTTTGTCAACACTCACTGGCTGCATCTCTCCTGAGTTTCAGACACCTGTCCCAGACAGAGATGAAGCAAGACATTTTGCTGGTGGAGATAAAACACAATATGGAGTCTTGCATGTCTAAAGGACATAGAACAGGCATCTTATCTCAGCACTGACTACAAAATATTGTTCTCCACTCCTCTGAATCACCAGATAAATTGAAGAGGCCCATGGGATTGTGTGTCCTACATTCTAATGTTCAAGACAAAGGAATAGTCAGAGGCTCAGAAGGAAGTGCTGGTTATGACCTTAAAAATGCCATACAGCTTGTATCCAAACTGTCTGCATTTGAGGATGTAGGCTCAAGTCTATGAAAGCTCATGGTACTGGCTTCTTTCTTCCAGTTAGTCTCAAAGGTGCTAGAAGATCCCTTTTCATGATGATTTTCCATGCTAACACAGCTATACTTTTGAATTTTGTCTGAAACACTGTGGCGGGTTACAGACCACCAAAAAATACCTAGTGACTACGTATTAGGGTTAGGAAGGTGCGGTGCTTCCGCACCCCCCTAACCCTAATACGTAGTCACTACGTATTTTTTAGCGGTGGCTGTTCCATACAGCCGCCATGTTTACGTCTTGGACACATAGCGTCCAGAAGTGTTGCAGCACCTATGACGCCGCGAGTGCGTCAGCGGCGCCTCGCGGCATCATAGCTGTGCCGTGGAAAGAAGCTCCATTTTGGAGCTTCTTTTTTGCTCCGTAATGGAGCTGCGTGGTTTGGCTGCAGCGGCTCCCTCACGAAGCAAACAGCGGCGGCGGCAGATCGCCGCAAAGTGGCGGTTTATAACCCACCTGTATTTCCCAATATGAACTGACCCAACTTTTAGACCTTCAGGAGAGGACTTTCATAGGCTAGTTTAGTGACAACACAGACAAGGTTGTGGAATTCTCTTCCATGAGAGGTTTGATTGGTTTCCTCTTTGCCCTCTTTCCACCAGCAGGCAAAGGCCTTTTTCTTTAAACAGGTCTTTGGGTTTCAGTCCATATGACAGAAGGGGCTTTTATTGAGGTGTTCTGTGTTTGTATCTTTTTATTATGTTTTAAATGGGTTTGAAACTGTTTTAATGTTTGAGGATTTAAAATAATTGTTAATTGTTTTTTAACTTTTTTATTAATAGTTTGTGGGGGGGTTTAGTTGTACAGTTGGCCCCTCATAGCCACCGATTCTGTATCCACAGATTCAGTCATCCACAGCTTGAAAATATTTTCCCCAAAAAAGAATTCCAAAAAGCAAACCTTGATTCCCCCCCCCCCCATTTTATATAATAGACACCATTTTATTATGTCATATATAATAAAACTTGAGCATCCATGGATTTTGGCATCCATGGAGGATCCTGGAACCAAACCCCAGTGAATGCCAAAGGCCCACTGCTTTAAATTGTTGTAGGTCTCCTTAAGTCCTGTGCTGGGGAAAAGGCAGGATATAAATAAAATAAAAGAATAAAAATCAAAGCAAATAAAAACAGAAACAGCTGAGTTGGGGGAGGAGAAGCTTCTGCCACCCCTGGCATCTGCTGCCTGTGGCAGTCACCTTCATATTGGTACAACCAGCCTATCTGAAGATGGCAAAGGTGGAACCTGAAATCTTTTACATGTAAAACACTTGCTCTGCCACTGAGCACAAGCTCTTCCACAATTTACAGTGGATGCCACTAAGAAAAACTGCTATGGACCATGACCTCACAACAGCCTGAAGTGAGTTTTGGAATTAATTTAGGATTGGAAAAGTTGTCTCTGCTGGGACATAACAAGCTGGAGAACCACAAAAGATAAAGATGAAATGCATTCAATTTCAGTTATTTCCTGGCACATTTGAAAAGAAAAGCAGAGAAAAGCTGTAGAGATTTTTGGCATTCTGGTTTTTTTCAGCACCACTTCTTTAAGGAATGGGCTCTGTGTTTTCTTAAAAACAGAGCACAACTTCATTTTCTTTCAACTTCCAGGTCCTTTATTAGCTCTAAAAAAATCTCTCTTTAGTTAAACACACACACACACACACACCAACCCCCCCCCCCCCGTTTTGTTCTCTTCCATTTGTACCCTTCTTGGATGATGAGCTGTCAGCTCGATTGATTCCAATAGGTTAGAGACAGTTGCAATGTGCATTTGCGCAAGCCATTTGTTCATTCACCACACAGTATTCTGTCTCTACGGTGACATGCTGTTTGTCTTCATGGCAATGTGGAACTTGGATAAAAACACTCCCTTAACCTCCACTATAATTGCTCAAATATTAAAAGCTGTTGAGTAGGAAGAGGACGCAAAGTTTTGTAAGGCTTCCACAAATCATTGTAATTTTGCACAAATAAATGCACACTTGTTGCCCTTTTATTGTAGATGAGCTTTATGCCTTCACTCCCTTCTGTTGCAGAGATATCACATGTTGCCAGCACTCAAACCACAATATGACATTTCTGGGGAAATGCCATTTCCTCTCATCAGACAATTCAAGACCTGACTGAGTCTAATCTTATATGGTCGGTATTTGCTGAAGCATAGCAGGCACTATTGATAAAGTAAATGAGGAGTTATGCTCATCCCTTTATTCAACTTGTCACGTGCCCAGGCCATTTTGTTATGTGTCTATGGAGTTTATCACACAGATTGTGAATTGGTAAAATCCCGTGCAGAAACAGGATTTTAAAATCCGGGTGTTGTTTGTCAGATGCGTTGGCGTGAAAGAGAAATAACGTGAAAATAATCCTAACAGAAAGTTCTTTTGTACTTTCGGAATTTAGCGAAAGTAAAAACGAGATGGTTTTGATGATTTTGCATTCGGGTTATTTTCACGTTATTTCTCTTTCACACAAACATCGTCTGAAAAACATCCAGTAATTTTTTTTTCAACTTTCTGTTCGGGTTAACCCCGAACGTCATCTGAAAAACAACCTGCAAATGTGGGTTGTTTTCAGTTTAAATTTAGTTTCTGCATGGGATTCATCCTGTGTGATAAATTCCTGCGTTTTTGTGTTTTATGCACTAGACCTAATAATTGTTTAATAATTAATGCAGTTTTGTCTCTCAAGCTTCAATTGGTATATTATATTATCACAGCTCTTTCTGCAAGGAGCATCATTTATCCACATATTAACTCTAGAAACTTGTTTCAGCAGAAAAAAATGACCTGTTCAAGTCTGTCTGGTGAACATAGTGAATGAATGTAGACTTGAAGCCAGATCTTTCTAGTCCAAGTCCACTTATGCTGCACTATTTCTCTACAGCTAATGTCCTATGCATACTTGCTTAGGAATAAGCCCCATTGAACTCAATAAGATTTACTTCTGAGGAGACATGTATAGAATTGTTCTGTTAATATATTGAAGGTGAAAATGTTCAGATGTGGCAATGGTTGCAGTAGTCTAAATTGGCTACAGCTGGAGTCCAGAGCAGCAGCCGGATGCTCAAGGTCAACTGAGCAGGACTAAATGTAAATACAGTATGCTATGTCTTCAGTCTGAAGAGGGATTGGTGTCTATGGTGCATAGCAACTTGTATAGAAAGAGGCTGGGTTTAGTGGTCACCTCATGGTAACTCTGTATATAAGCAAAAATGCTGTGCTGTGGGATTGTGGGAGTTTGAGATAGTGTGGTGTGTCGGTTAGTAAGAGGTTTTGTATAGTGGTGATTAGCTCGTGTTATTTGAAACAAAGCAATAAAGTCCTCTTAGGAGTGAACTGCTGGAGAGTGATTCTTTGATCTAGTAGGTGTTTCTCCAGGCATTCTTCCAAGCAAGCCGAAAACTTGTTTTTGGAGCTTCGCTCTGTTCCTATGTTGGAGAGATAGCCGATGTCTTCATCCATCAGCCACCGGACCAGAATCACTGGCAAGATTCATCATTCAAATATCAACATGTTCCATAATTGTTCTTCTTATATACACTTATGCAAGCATATGAGCAACCCTGAACCACTGCAGCCCCCACACCTTGCATAATTGTAGCAGTTTGATACAAATTTTACTGCCATGTCTCCCATCTATAGAATACTGGAATCTGCAGTTTCATCAGGTCCTTAAGATTCTCTGTTAGAAAACCCTAGAGCTGTAGTTCAGGGGAGTGGACCAGAGATCTGTGGCAGATAGTCTTGTGTACCTCAGCAAACTACAAACCACAGAACTCCTTAGCATGGAACCATGGCAGTTAGTACTGTATTAGCATCAGAACATTGTGGTTGTATAAATTGGATACACACTTTGTCTCCACAAAGGAATTGCTTCATAGGCTGATCTCATAGATCATCGAGCCTGTAAGAATTATAATAGCCTTATGTACTGCTAATTGGAGAAAAGTTCATGTGAAAAAAAAGGAAATGGCTGGTACCTAGACTTATTCCTTGCTGCTGACAGAATGTACATAGGCGCGTTACAGACTGCCGGATTGCGGCGGTCTGCCGCCGCCACCGCTTGCACCATCCGGAAGCTGCAGCCTTTAAATGGCGCGGCTCCCGGACGCTGCTGAGAAGGAGCGTGGAAATCGCGCTCCTTCTGAGGCCCCGGAAGAGGCGCCACAAAGCGCAAGGGGCGCATTTCAGGCATCATTTCCGGGGTGACACGTGTGGACGCAATGCATCCAGCACGTAAAGATGGCGGCGCCCATGTGTATAGGGTGCCGCCATCTTTACGCCCTCATCACATGCTAGGGGTGAAGCCGGTGTGGACGCTAGGTCCTCGGCCAACCCCTAGCACGTGACGGGGGCGTATTAAAGGCCCGTCTATAATGCGCCATAATCTCTTTTTCCATCCCATCTCTTCCTCCAGAAGTAACTTTGAAACATAGGTATGGGAGATATCTGTGTGCTCTGTGTGTATGTGTATGCATAACAGAGCGGGGGAGGTAAAACCATGAATGTCCACACCAGATTGGTGACTGAGCCTGATATTGACAATTATTCTTCACCCACCTGCTACCAGTGCCACTCTAACCTCTGTGACAGTAACCTAACCTTGCAAGAGAAGCATCTATCTTAACATAAGAAGGAACACATTGCATCAGACATTGGGCTACCTAGGCCAGACAACTCCCTAATGGCCAAATAGTTGCTTTTGGCATACACATAAGCAGGACATGGTGGTCAGCAGGCTGAGGTTGCCCAAAAGCCCAAATCCTATCTCCAAAAAAGATTCAGGTAGTGAAAATGTGAGGAAAGGGCCTTTCATGTGGCAATACTCCTGTTCTTAAATTCCTTCCAAAGGAAAGGAGGCAAATTCTGATGCTGTTTTGCTTCCCTTTTGATGGCACTGAATATGTAATGGAAGGTTTTTGCCTCTTCTCATTCTAATTTTAAAGCCTCGGATGATGATTTTATAGTGTTTTGTTTTGCTGCGTTATGTATCCCCTCTTTGGAGCTCTTGTTGGAGTGAAAAGTAGTAGATAGACATAAAAATAAGCAAGCTGAGCTGCCTGAGAAGCAACTTCATATTTCTTTGTAATAAATCATTTTTACAACCTGTGGCTTCTATTATTTTGTGCCATGCTGATCAGACAACTCTACAATATTTTTGCTTGTCTCTTTTTGCCCAATATTTGCTTTCCTTCTCTTGCGCACCCTCTTTCTCTAGCCTACGAGCTGCCAAGATATAGTTCTGTTTATAATCTTTATGTGCCTAAAACCTCAGATTTTAAAATAAAATCCCGTTTAAGGGAGATGATTAATTTCTACTTTACTCCGGTAACCCATTTGTAAATTTGGGATAGCACATCCCTGTCTCCCAAAGACAGTGTTAAAATTGACAAATGATTCAGGAGTGCTCAGGTACTATACAGCTGGGATCCTACTGCCATCTGTCTGATGGCCAACAACTGACCTGGGTCAGCTGCAGCCATAAAAAGATAACTGTGATGAGCCTGGACTGTATAAAGGCTCACCCCAATTTTGACAGTAATGAGCTTGTTCCTGGTCAAACTGACATGGTTTGTGAGGACATATTTGCCAATATGTCTTTGTTTTTGCTTACATCTTTACATAAATAAATTGTTCAGATGCTCATCAGATCACTGGATTTGCTCACTGAACTATGTGAGAGAATTCTCTGAACAACGGAGAGATTAAAATGGGAATGAAAAGAGCTTAAGGACTGTGCCAGACAACTTCATAGGGCATTATTCTGCAATGTTTGGGCCCTGTGCCAGTTCCAGTAAAACCAAAGCTTGTTGGACTTTGACAGCTCAGGTGTTTGAATTATCCAGTCCCAGTATACAGATGTTTTAGCCTTTGATTGCTGTGACAAGAATGGTTGCCTTTATCCTTTAGCAGTTGCAAGCCTTCACTGGGTCAATATCTAAGCCCAAGCATTTTGAAGAGAGTGTTAGAACCACAGTTTGTCTTCAAGAAACTTTTTGGAATGTCTTGTTTTGTGAAAACTCTTAATGTTCTTTACAACCCCGTACTGTTTTACCTCCTGTTTGTCATAATTCATAACTCACCCTCTGGAATATGAAGAAACTAAAGGACACAGAGGAGCCAGGAGTTCATGGCTCCTGTTAACAGTGGCCTGTCTGAGTTTGAGGAGATGAAAGTTGAGGATCTGGGGACCTGTTCCCCTGCAGGACATGTCAGAGGATGCACCTCCTTCCTTTGAAAATTGTAGAAGAGATAAAAAGAGCTCTGTAGGTCCCAGCATCTATTCAATAGAAAACTGACTTATTAAGCACCTGGTGTCCAGAAACAGCTACCTATAAATCTCCCAGAAGCTCCTTGACTCTGTGTTTTACTCTTGGTTGGCTTCATTTATCTGTATTGCTGACTTGGTGTAATGACTTTTGGACTGGCTGACAACCTTGTTCTTGTCCCTTCCTTCATCTTGCTGGGTAACCTGTGACTGACTTGGACTGGATTGTCTACCCTATTGTTGTTTGCCATAAAACCACCTGAATCTCTGGTCACTTGCTAACTGTAGCATGGGACAAGGTTGAATAACTAGGACTATCTCTATTTCATTCCCTCTTAGATTCATAATCATTATCATCATTAGCATAAATTACAACTCTCTCTTTACTCATAAAGTATGCACTGAAAAATGTAAAATACGCCTCCTTTAAGCATCCTTTTGCTGTAAGAGTATCTTCAACAAACTGGATAAATCATGTTAGAGAGAAGCTATATGTTTTATGGCTGCACTCTTGCCAGTGCTAGCTGGTGGCTTCCATGTCATTAGAGTGGTGAATCTACTTTGGTGCTGAACTTTAAAGGAGCTATGCAAGGTGGTCAACATATTTGGGGGCATAGATTCATCCATGGATAGTGCCTTTAAAATAACAACAACAGTTATTTATGACACCTTTTTGCCAAAGGGCAGAATACCAGACATATATAACTAAGGGCAAAACAATAAAACAAACACTATCATATAATAAACATAAAATCCCCTACACACACATACACACTAGTTGCTACTCATCACAGCAGCCTTAGGCACACTCAGCAGTTTAATTCTGCAAGGTGAAGAGGAAGTTTTTTTTGCCTTTTATGAAAATGGGTGAGATCCTTCCCCAGCCAAAGATACAAAGGAAAGACTGTTTAGCTGAAGCTAAAACCTGCAATAGATTTACTGGCTCAGCGATAGAGCAGCGGTAGCTAAATTCAGACATAGCAGTCAGTAACAGTGACTGACATCTGTAAGCATACTTCTTTGGGAATAAAATCACATTCAATTCAGTAAATCCTACACTGAGTAAATATGGGTAGACTTGGGCTGCATGTTTCCTGTGGTGGAGATTTGTACCTCGCTCATATGTTCAAAACTCTTTAATCCAGGAGTATAAAAGGAAACTGGGAATAACAGTTAAACTACTGTAAACTAATTTGTATTTGCATACATATTTAGTGTCTTAGAAATATTCACTAAGGGTGGACCTATCAGATTGTGGGGGGTATTTAAAATCTGTAAGTGTCATAATGGGAAAACAGATGGCAGCTAACTTCCTTAAAACTAGTTTACCCTCAGGAAAATGCCATAAAAACAGTTTGTGAAGCACTGCAAGGCAGAACTCCATAAGAGGATATGCAGTTGCTAAGGGAGATGTTTTCCTCTTGACTCCCAATATGGCAATTTGACTAGACTAGGAACACCAAGACTTTCAATCTGTTTTAGAGATTTCTCTCTATTAACTGAGTAGCTTTAGGAGCACTTGGTTCATACACTTGTGATGCAGAGGTAAGAAAAGTCCACTGGGTGAGTGCTTTTCAAAAAGGCTTTCTTTTCTGAGTTTATCACACGAGAGGAATTTTTCTTAATTTCGAATGAAAAGAAAGTGGGGCCAGAACGCATTCACATGTATTCGCTAGTTCAGCGAATTTACATGAATTCGAATTGCGTTCGAACTGACTTCCCATTGCCCAAAAATAGCTTGCCATTGCCTGAAATTGCGTGTGGTAGTCTATCACGCAATAACGTTAAACCCCATGATTGTGTTCGGATTGCCACTGTATTATACTTCCAATTTCCCTTGTCTGATAAACTCCTTTGTCTAGGTCACATTTGAGATGGCCCTTTTTCTTGTTTTAAAGCAAGGATGGGCAACAGTCATGGGTTTGGGGGCCAGCTTTCTAGTTAATAATATCTATTTAAAAATAACTAGTTTTTGAAGTTCAGCACTGCAGGGGGGGCCTGAAAGCTAATTAATTAAAAGGTAACTTGCAATTGAACCCCCTGTTTGGCTAGAAGAAGGGTAGTTAGGGAATTTGGGGAGGTCAGGGCCAGAAAAATCAACTTTGAGGAGTCTGCATGTGGCCTCATGGCTTCATTTTGCCTGCTTCTGATAAACTTTGAGGCTACCTACCATACATAAACAGTAGCTATGTGAAGTTTTCAGCAGTGATTCAGGATTATAACCAACTGGAAAGGCTTCAGTGAAGAGTCTCCTGACTTTAATTTATCTGTCATCCCAGAATAGTTTGACAGTTACTGTAAGTAACTTAGCAGCTTTGTATTAGTGCAATGTTTGTCATCATCATTAAGGCAGTTTGTAGGTTAGATTCCATAACGTTATTTCATGTTCATTTTTGTTGTTTTTCTCCCCTGAGCTATAGAGTCTTCATGAAGGGAGAAATATTGTCACTGAGACAGAACTTGCACTCATCATGCATGGTTTAATGTGATCAGAATAACACTGACAGAATGCACAGTGACAAAGTTGTGTTTACAGATAGATGGATGGCTAAATAGATGTTAAGCAGTTGTAGTTGTGATTTGGTAATGATTCTGTCTTTTTTAAAAAATGTGAAATAGAATCTACCAGCTAAAACTAATGAGCACAAAACTACATTGATTTGGCCCTGGGTGGACAAATAGAACATCTGGCATATTTGGCACCAATGACACAGCTGGCATTGTTGGAACTGTTTCTGCAGAAGGTACAGATGCAGAAATGGGAGAATTGGTACAAACAGTGCAGATGGAACAGTTGGAACAGATGACAGTGGGCAGAGCTGGCGATGCTGGCACAGGTGTCATAACCTCAACAGCTGGCACAAGTTGTGACAATCCTGGGATTTCTTAGTGCAAGGCACATGTTCATTTTGGCTTTGGCTGCAGAGAGATAAGAGCATTTTATAATTAGTAAATGTGCCATTTAAAAAGGAACTTTCCCCCCCCTCCCTATCCTTAAGGACATCTACCTCCAACTGTTAAAGCTTGGAATGCAGAACATTTTTGCAAATTATAATTTCCCAGAGAAAGCTGCAATTGATAAATACAGATTTAATAGAAGGCAATTAGACATTTTTAATTCTCATATAGATAATAATCACGAATAGGATTTCTTCATGAGAGATTTGTTGAAAAACATGTTCAGATCTGTATCCCGACTGAAGAGATTAAAGCAAGCTTTGTCATAAAGCCAAAGCTTGTTTACCATCAAAATGGTGGGTTATATTCTCCTATATTCTCCTAATGCACAATGTATCACAGTGAAATGGAGGCTGATAAACACCAGTGTGAACAGAACGGCATTGAGGGAGTTCTGACAAAAATCTGTTACTTGTTTGCTTAGAGAAAGAATTGTCCATAAAAGCTTAGAATTACAAGAATGTCTTTTCTTTCTTATGTAAAGGGAGATAATCCAGAATTCCTTTTCCATTTGAAAAACACTTGTGTCCTTACTACTAACAGCTTTCAGGTAACTCTCATGATAGAAAAGCTTTAGCCCAGACTGAAGAGATAAAAGAGATGAAAATGTACTCTTTAGTACACATGAAAAGAAGTTCTCAGCATTCCATCATGTTCTAGCATACTTCAGTATCCACTACACTCCGAGGGAGTTTGTTCCACTCTCGAACAGCCCTTACTGTCAGGAAGTTTCTCTTAATGTTGAGGATGAGATCTAAAATAGCTGACCCCCTTGTTGCCTCTTCCACCTTTTGGACCATGAAATTGTCTTCCAGGCAAGTGAGGAATTTGCTAGACCTTGAGGATTTTGCTGAGTTTGACTTCCAGCAAATATCAGGATAGCTGAAGTCACCCATCACTACTACATCTCTCCTTTCTAAGTGTGTAGTCATCTGTTCTAGAAAGGAATAATCCAATTCATCCATCTGACTGCGGGGTCTGTAGAAGACTCCCACCATAACATCCTTGTTATTTCCCTCCCCTTTAATTTTTATCCAGATGCTCTCCACCTGGCTGCTAGTATTGATGTCCTGGATCTCTTCACTGGTGTAAATATCTCTGACATATAGTGCTATTCCTCCTCCTTTTCTGTTTGGCCTATTTCTCTTGAAAAGGTTATACCCCTCTATTTCTTCATTCCAATCATGAGACTCATCCCACCAGGTTTCAGTAATGCCTATTATATCATATTTGCTTTGTTGTACTAGGAGTTCGAGTTCATCTTGCTTATTTCCCATGCTCTGTGCATTAGTGTAGAGACATCACAGACCATGGGTCACTTTTACTTGCTACCTGGGCAATTTTTTTTTTTGCCTCCCACTGTTGGGTCCTTGCACTATTTGTCTTGTTTCCTTTATGTCAGTTTGACTATTTTCTCCAGCCCTTTTGCCTTCCTTAATATTGTCTCCCTCCCCCACGAAACTCAGTTTAAAGCCCTCCTCATCAAATTCTTGAGACTGTTGGCAAAAACATTTCTTCCAACTGGTGTGAGATACAACCCGTCCGTTGCAAGAAGTCCCTCCTCATGGAACCGCAGCCCATGATCGAAGAATCCAAATTGTTCTCGGCGGCACCATCTGTAGAGCCAGTTGTTCACATCCTGGACCGTGCATCTAAAATTCAGCATCTAAAAGACAAGACAGAAGACAAAACAGAAGCTGAATTGTGCGTAGCAAGGTGAAGGGTGCTGGGTGGTGTGATGGAAAAAGCTTGGTTCACAGTTTTTCTAAGACCATAGCTATGGTAGTTAAGTTCAACAGAACAAGGTGACTAGACTGAATTTTGAAATACCGCTCAGGTGATGCCAAAACCATACTCTCCATACTGTCTCGATTTGACAGGGACGGTCCCAAATAATCCTCTGTTGTCCTACTTTTTCAGATCCATTTAAAATGTCCTAATTTCTCCAACCTCCTCTGATTTTCTACCTTACTTCTTAGTTTACTTCAGATGATGCAAACTGAGTTCAAAGTGCAAAAGTAGTTTTCACTCAATTAATTCAGCAATCGGGAGAGCAGAGAAGTGGGTGGAATCTTGCTCATGGCCCATACAAAAGCAACTTCTGCAGCTTCTTCTAGCATGTGTGTTCCAGATTAATAACTTGTTCTTTTATCATTTAAAGGCTATTTTTATTCTATAGCTGTTGAAAAACACAGTTTTCATCTGTGAAATGTTGGAGAGTAGGTGAAACCAGCTTCCTTACAGTAACCCTTGGAGGTTGCATGGCAGGAGGATAGATTTAACCCCATCTCTACAGCCCCTCCTCTCACAGGGGTATTATGTTTTCATGTGTATGGAGTATAAGGATGTATTTGCTCATTTAAGAAGTTCCTTCAGTATTTGTGTTTTGCTTCAACTCCAACCTGAGCAATAATAGTGGTGAGCCTTTGACTCGTAATGAACAATGTTTGGTTCTGAATGAATAACACTTTGACGGGGCAGTTTCATGTAATAAATAATCAGTGCAGAATGTTCCCTTTAAACATGAATACCCTAATCTTTGTTTAATTATCAAAGGAATGTACTAAAATTGCTGTAAGCATTTCCATCGAGCAGCATGAGACCCAAACAAAGTACAGGCAATGGGCTAATCAGAACTCCTACATAGGCAGGGATAGTAGCATATCATATCCTACAAGCCTGGAGGTGTGCTATGGTCAGAAATGCCCACAAACTTTCAAGACCCTTGATACAGTAACTATCATATCACTAGATAGGATTTAACCTAGGCCATATTTCACTTGAATTCCTATACTACTTTTATTGTCACACTTGCTAATAACTCCAGGAAACCACAACTTTATAATCACGAGCCAAATGTCTTCTGTTCACAAGCATCTGAAAGGGTCAGAAAAATCTGTATAACATTTTCTTTACTGTGGTTGTTGTGACCTGGGGCAGTCCCTAGTACCAGTACTATACAGCTGTGTTCTACATTCATACAGCACTTCTAAAATGCAAAGGGCTTAAGAATCGGTATTTTGTGTGCCCTCACCATAGCTTTGTTATATAGGTCAGTGCTACTCGAAGTGATAGTCTCCGGACTAGTATAGTCTTACTGACTAATATTCTTACTGTCATTAAGTTCTTCCTAATGTTTAGTTGCAATCTCTTTTCTTGAAATGTGAATCCATTGGTTTGGGTCCAGTCTTCTAGAGCAACAGAAAACAAGCTTGCTCCATCTCCCATGTGATCCTTCAGATATTTGAAGATTGTTATTATCTCACTTCTCAGTCATCTCTTCTCCAAGCTAAATGTAATCTGTTCCCTCAGTCATTCCTCATAGGGCTTGGTTTCCAGTCCATTTACCATCTTGGTCACTGTTATCTGAACATGTTCCAGTTTGTGATGCCCAGAACTGGGCACAGTACTCAAGGTGAGATCTGACTAAAGCAGAACAGAGTGATAGTATTTCCTTCATCTGAACACTATACTTCTATTGATGCACTTTAGAATCAGTTTTTTTAAAATGTCCCTTTAAAAATATTCTTCCAGTGATGGTAGGATCAAGAAGGATTTCCCCCCAAAGATCTTAAAACTTGGAAAGGAAAGGAATATTTGGAAATATTAGAAAACATATATAACAGCATAGAAAGCTACGTCAAGAATACTCACAATGTTGAAAATGCCTTTTGGAGCCCCATTGTCAACTATCCTTTTTCTGGCAGTATGACTACAGGAAGGTTATAAAACTATTATATGTGGCAGAGGGCATGGGGGTGAAAAATGTCCCTGGCAGCCATATGTCATCTATAGGTTCTCCTCCTCTGGTCTAAAGGTTGATGGGTCTCATCACGGA
Source organism: Sceloporus undulatus (assembly GCF_019175285.1). NCBI lineage: Eukaryota > Metazoa > Chordata > Lepidosauria > Squamata > Phrynosomatidae > Sceloporus > Sceloporus undulatus. The sequence continues at coordinate 63,887,318 of NC_056522.1, read as the reverse complement.
GGTATACCAAGATGGACCTCAACTGGAGAGGCTTAAGTTTGAGTTCTACCTCTAACATTAACTAGTTTTGGGACCTGGGAAGTGTCACCTTTTCACACACCCTATTCCTTAGGCAATAGTGTGATAATCACAGCAACCTATACTAATGCTTCACAGCCTATCTGGTGTATGGAATGGGCAACTATTTGTTTCCAATGTGCCTGGGACTGGTATCTTATGACAGTAAGAATATTCAGCAGACAACTCCAGAAGGTTATGGGAGTTCTCTTGGTTTGAGGTTTTTAAACAGAATTTGAATGTCCATCAGTCAGGGATCTTAAGAAGGAGATTTCTGCTTTGGCAAATAGTTGAACCAGAGAAGCTGTGATTCTGTGACATGGAAGCAGGTTTTCTTGGTGACCAAAGCAGGCCAGACTGACTAGTTCCATGGTTCCTCTGTTATCCCACAGGCAAATATGTGTTTATTCAGAGAGGCTTTCAACATTTAAGTTGTATAGCTACTGAAGGGATAGCTACCAAACAAGTTGGGTGTGGTCATTATAAATTTTTTTATTTATGTTTGGAGAAGATGATCTGAATTTTGGATAAGGTGACTTGCAGATATGCAATTCTTCTATGATTCTATCATGCTGTTACATGGAATCATAAAGTTGGAAAAGACCACAAGGGCCATCCAATCCAATACCCCACAGTGCAGGAATACACAATCAAAGCACTTCTGACAGATGGTCATCCAGCGTTTGTTTAAAGAAAGCTTTCATTTGCTGAAATAAGAGCTGCTATGTGTTTTGTTTTAATTCTGTTCCCCAAACAATGGAAAAATATCAGCAAGTAACTCTAAAAAGGTAATTCACACTAATTTGAAGAATTTCATAAATGCCTAAAAACCAGTGCTTCATTTGTCCTGTGTTTTAGTAGCAGAGCTCAGATAATTCACATCCTTGCTTGCATGTCAATGAAAGATGTTCAGTCTTTCACAGCCCCAAGGATAGAAGCCAAAGCCTGAAGAGAATTCTCAAAGGCATTCAGACAAAACAGCTGTCTAGCTAGCAATCACTAGGCAAAGAAGTTTTAGGAAGGGACAGAACACCAGCAGCTGGCCCAGGAATATCTCCCTAATCCCATTCACCAACTGGTCAGTTTGCTGCCTCTTCTCCAAAAGTCTTTCAGGAAGGATGTAAATGAGCTACAGTCTTCTACAAGGTCAAACCTATTATTGTGATATACAATAAAAGGTTCCCAAGGTCAGAATGGTTCAATATCACCACCACCACCACGCAAAAAGATGTTTGCCCTTCAGCAACTTAAGCAATTCTTGGGAGAAAGAGTTAGGGCATTGTTATCCCTTTTAGCAACTGCACAAATATAAACTCACCAGCCCCTATACTCTCATATACATGCAAAATGGCAGTGGATGGATCCTGTACAGAAGCACCTGCAAAATAACTCAGCATGTGCGAAGTGATGCCTTTCATTTCTGATAATCCAGCTAACTCTTTGGTGCCTGTTCAAGAATCCCATAAGTATAAACAAGCCAGAATCCTGTTGTGTATTTGCACTAGCATAATTCTTGTTGGGTCACAGGTGGCACTTTCTCCATCCTGGCACAAAGGTGGTATTCAGAACACATTTACATGAGTGGTTTAGCAATCAGTTGTAGTTTCCTTAAGAGTGCATATGGGTGAACTAGGACAAGTTCTTAACTATAAACAGTAAAAAACCAGGATCTTTGCTTGGAAGTTCCTGTTGTTCCTTCACTTGTACAACAATGCAATATGGCACATTGACAAGAGTGCATATTTAAACTGTGCAAAATGCTGGGCAGGTTCATGGCCAAAGTGGACTGTAAATAATCTATTTAACTTGTTAAGCTATTTTATGTTGACACCTTTCTCTATATTCATTTTTGGTTTTCTTATTCAATTAGATCTTGCCGCAGTGGTCAAAATGGGAATATACCAACAGAGTTTAGAAGATTCAGGATAGTTAGCTTAGGTAGTTAGAAACAAACAAACAAACAAGCTTCATATCACCTAAGCAGTATCTAAGTGGTTTACAACTGTAAGCTAATTTGCCCCCAACAATCTGGGTACTCATTTTAGCGACCTCCTTGGAAGGATGCAAGCCTGAGTTGAGCTTGAGCCCTTTTGCTGGTCTTGAACTCACAACCTTGTAATTTTCAGTGAGTGGCTGCAGTACAGGCATTTAACCACTGCGCCACCAGTGGCATCTTTGCATTATCCTACCAAGTTGCAAACATAGTGCTGATTCTGCAGATATCCTTGCTCTTTCTGGTGCCTCCCTTGCCACAAGTTGGAAATAAACACCATTTCTTCTCATATTATTAGTTGTATCTATGGTAACAACCATGCACCAAGTCTTATTCTAATAAAATATAGTATTGTGGACAACTGCTATAAAAATATTACAATAATCAGTTTAAACCCCCCCTCCCCACACGCGCATGCACACACATTGTATTAAGGAAATAGCGGGCTGAATAGTGGAATGCCTGCTATCATAGTATCTGACAAAGCAAAGCTATAGAAACATAGTGTTATGGTGAAGAACATAAAAGAAGTGTCTTCTCCTTTGGAGAAACTGAGAAAATGGGAAATAGACTTTTATTGAACAATATGACCAAGACATTCTGTGGAAAGATTTTTTTTTAAAAGAAAGAAAAAGAAAGAAAAGAAAAGTGGACCATTTTCTTCTTCCTACCAGTTACAATTTATAAGTTGTGAGGGGACAAGTGATCAAGGGAGACAGTGGAGTGGACTGGGGGAAAAGAGAGAAAGAGGAGCAGCTTGGAGGGGGGGTCTGTATTGAACCTGGTAGTGCCACTGTGTGAAATGGCTTACTTAATACAGGCTTAACTCTTAACTCAAAGAGAAGAGTGTATCTAGAACTTTGTACACTCCAGCTTTTATTCAGCATCTGCATCTGACAGCTTGCATCAGGGATGGATATAGACATTATTGCTAAGTAAAAAAGGAAGAGCAATCATTTGAATGTTTGTACCTGCTATCCATTTTGCATGTGGCATTAATCTTCATAATTGAAGCTGTGTTCTGCAAAAAAATGTAATGGTGTTCCCTTTCATGTTATCTCACGTTCAACTGGAAATTTAATATTTGTGATGGTATATAATAAATGAGAGCCAGCATGGCACAGTGGTTTGAGTGTTGGATTATGACTCTTGAAACCAGGGTTCAATTCCCAGCTCAGAAACTCACTGGGTGACCTTGGACAAGTCACATGCTCTCAGCCTCTGTGGAAGGCAATGGCAAATCTCCTCTGAACAAATCTGCCATGGAAACCCCATGATTGGGTTGCCTTAGGATCACCATGTCAGAAATGACTTGAAGGCACACAATAACAACATATAATAACTATACTGTTGTGGTGATACAACATGTATATACCACCCTAGAAATAGGACTTAAAATGTAAAAAATAAATTAGCATCCTTGGATATCAGATCCTTAGAAGGTTTTCATATGTATCCACTAGAAATGTTACCCATAAAACACATACCTATCTTAGGCGGGGGACAGACTGTCCAAAAGGGACAGTCTCCCAGCACCTAGTTTTGGTCCACGGGGAAGCCGCAGCTTCCAGACTGCAGGACTTCCCCACGGACCAAAAAGAACCCGCAAAAGCTGGTTCTTCTTGCGACACCATTATGATGTAGCAGTGTGCCAATGGTGCACTCACAACGTCATAATGGTGCTGTGACTATGCGTCCAGCACATCATAATGGCGGCACCTGTCTCTACAGGGGGCCACCATTTTGACACCCTCATTACATGTGAGGGGCGTCCAGAAGCGCTGCCCTGAGGCACCCCTCACACATGACAAGGGTGACCTTTTCGGCTCATCTGGACTGCGTCTATGACAAATATACAATAGAAACATTCTAATGTGAGGGAAGGAGGAATCATGATTTGCCACACTTCCTTCGAGCTTGCATTTACAAGAAATCTGTTTGCCCATCAAATGCCACAATATTAGGGACAAACTAAATATTTGAAAGATTTCTTTGCCTACATATCTCACCTTTTTAATATTGTCAATTGCTTGCAAATTTGCTTGCCTCTGAAATTTGCATTTCAACTTGCTGGTGGAAAGGTATTGGAGCATCTCATCCAAAAGCACAGTTTGATACTTCCGGCATACATGTACTTCCCTTTCCTTTGCAAGTCTGTTTGATATTGCATTTTTTTTCTGTGCACCTTGTTAGAGCCTTGATGTGATCCAATGTACAGTAAGTCATTCTGTAGTTCTGTTGTCTCACATCTCCTGAGATGTGCTAGCTTCCACAACAGTGTCTGCTGGCTCAAATGCCTGTCGAGTGGTGATTCTGCTTTGGATTTCAGTCTGAACTTAAAATGAATTATCCAAAGTGATGAATGCTTCCCCCAAAATTGGGTCATAATTTAAGATATCCCTTTTAAAGGTGAGATTAAACATTGAAACCATCAGCTGCCACTGAACCTGTTTGATATATGTGCTTATCTATGGCCAAAATAAACTTGAGATAGTCAAATGACTATCCCTCACACTGCAAGCATAACCACAGAATATAAGGCTGCTATGAGCCACCTGTCTTTATTTTCAAGGAAGTATAGTTTTGCTATATTAATTGATTTATTTATTTCCTTTCTCACTTTCCCCCCATGAACATAACTTAAGACAATTTACAACAAAATGCTATTATTATTATACTACATATAATGCTACATATAAAAGAATCAAAGCAATAAGAAATATTAATAAAATAATAAATAATAAAAGCCTAAAAAATTAAAGGGTCATTTAAGAACACACCAATAACAGAGAAACGCTGCCCCTGTCTGATTCAAACCTCCTTCCAGAGCAAGCCAAGGCGGCTGCCAAACTGCATGTAACTACCTGCTAGGCCAGGGGTTGGCAACCTACGGCCCGCGGGCCGCATGCGGCCCGCGGAGCCGTTGAGACCGGGCCCTGCTCGGTCCTGCTGCTGATTGCTGCTGCCAAAAGCCCCACGGGGGCTTTGGCCTCTCGCAGAAGTGCACGAGGCCTTTGTTGGCAGACAAGGGGGGCAAAGGCCCCGGTGCAGCCGCACAGGAAGGAGGAAAGAAGGAAGAGGAGGAGGAGGGAGGAAGGCGGAGGAAGAGGAGGAGGAGGAGGAAGAAGAAGAGGAGCAGGAGGAGGAGGAGGATGGTGATGGTGATATTGATATGAGCCAGCTTCAGAGCCATGGCCAATGTAAGTTGCTGTGATTTTTACAAACTCATGCACAGTGAAGAAAAGCCACAGTCCCTTGACCAAGTACACACTTCTGAGATGTACATTTGAACCCAAGGGCAAATCACTTCCTGTGAGACCACCTTGACATGTTAAATATGCATAGCCATGTGAACCCATGTTCAGTGTGAAACCCAAAGAGTTTGGTTATGCAATAAGCCTCTGAAATATGCAAGAGATTGCCATGTTAAGTAAAGCCATGTTCAATGCTGAAATGTGCTGTTTGGAATGGGGGGAGGGGGGTTGTCCAGAAAGGGAAGTACATTTCTGCCATCTGTCTAGGAATAATGCCCAAATGTCCTCCATTTTGATCATGCCTAAGAAACATGCATTTATATTAACATTTTTAAAAAATCATCAAATTTTTGGCATGTCCTCCATTTTTAAAAAATGTGTCCTACATTTGAAAATGTTTGTCCATATTATTTATTTTTTATTATTATTTATTATTTATTTTGCTTCCCCCCGCCCCCGCCGTGTCTTGGGGACACCAACCTGGCCCCCGGCTCAAAAAGGTTGCCTACCCCTGTGCTAGGCAATTAATTTGGTGGCCAGAGCTGCTTCATCATGGTAAGAAAGTTCCCCTCTTTTTGAGCCTGCAAATGAGCCAAAGCCCTGCCATTTTGAGAAATAAAAGGAAACAGTCACAACATTGATCTCAATCTAATGCTTCAAAGAGCCATTAAAATAAGTGAGTCTTGAGTCAGTTGTAAGTAAGAAGTCCCATTCATTTGAATGGTGCTCCCCTAAGTAGGACTAGCAGTGAATTTCACCAACAGATATTGCAACAGAGTAAATAAATAAAAGAAGAAGCTTTCAGCCTTCAGATCATAGCACTTAAAAAGTTTCCATCCACTCCATGGTGTATGCAGCAGAACAAAGCAGTCTTTGTGGGGGTGGTGAACAGCACACATTTCCCTTGCAGCTGGCACTGGAGGTAAAATAGCTCTTCTGCCAGTTGTGGCCTACTTCACAGATGTCCTTTTGTTCCCCTTTCACAGTAGCCACAATTTTTGCTTAAAGTTTCCATCCCTTTTCTCTTTCCTAATGTAGGCAAACGTATGCCAAAAAAACACAAACCAAAACAGAACAAAAATCCAGTCCTAGATATAAGCCAGAGCAATTTGATGGTGTGTGTGTGTGTATGTGTGTGTGTAGAGGGGGAAGAGATTGATGGTTGTAAAAAGGTGAAGGCAAGAAAGCAGAATGACCCAGTATATGAGTACATTTATTTGAAAGGTCGGTCAAACATATAAGAATTGCCTGCTAAAGAAAGAATTTTGTGCTCAAAACCATTTGGCTATCATATGTAAAGAGGCAGGGAGAGTTAATTCATTGAATCTGCTTAATGTTTTTGGATGAAACGAGAGGGTAAAGGAATCAGGCAAGAAAAAGGCTGTAAAGTAAAATCAAATTTATGTCATGCCATGTATACGGATTTGATGTTCTGGACATGTTTCTATATAAACAAAGTGCTTGTTTGTATCTTGTGGCATAGGGAACCTTGGCTGAATTGGAAACCCTCATTTATGCCATATTGCCCTTGTGTAGATGACAACATCTGCACCCATGGCATGAGTTCCAAGATATGGTGCCATGTGGATTTTAGTGGGATGGTTCTGCTATTGATGCATAACAGCCATAGTGCTCAGGTAGTTTCAGTGCAACTGGAAAATGGCACCATGTTGAAATGCCATTGGGTATGAGGCCAACCAGAAAGTTTAAAAAAATAATACTTAAGAGTTCTATCCACTGTCCACTGACCACTGTAGATACCTTTTAAATCTATCTATCTATCTATCTATCTATCTATCTATCTATCTATCTATCTATC
>NC_056522.1:63877830-63880185 GCF_019175285.1 Sceloporus undulatus | reverse complement strand
CTCAGAATTATTTCAGTTTAGGGAAGTTGGGGGGAGGGTTGCTGACAGAACTCTCTTTATTTCAGTGCTTTTTTTGGTAGAAGAGGAAATCATGCTTGAGAACTGCCAAATATAGCAAACAACATCTACAGATGGGTTGTTCTGCAGCTGGAGGCTTTAACTTTGTAGTATTTATTTGAAATCTCAAAGCCAGCCCACCAAGGCTAAACAGAGTTGATAAAATTCACAGTGTTTTGGCTCTTAAGCAGATAGCATTTGAACTTGGGGCTTTCTCTTCCTGCTGAAATGTAATTTTATGCAGATGAGCTTTGCACAAAATTCATTAAACAATTACATCCTGGTGTAGTTTTCACATTTTTGTAAGGGATCGACATACTCACTAATTAGGTCTAAAACAATGTTTCTGTGCAAATTGCAATGCTGATTGTTCAAACAGTCTTACATTCCGCATCTGCTTTGCCATGATGATTATATAGGTGCGTGCAGTACAAATGCCAGCTTGCTACATTTTTGTAGTGCCAGCTTATTTAAAACAGCATTGAACTTGATAATACTCCAACACATAAAACTGTAAAGTGAGAATAAGTAGCAGTGGTAGACTGCAAAAGCAAATTGGTATTCCATTAACAAAAAGCAGTCCTAAAAATGTATGTGTTCATTAGTTTGGTTCAAAGGTCCAACTGCTTATCATTAAATTAAAGAAGAGATATTCAAAGACTGGTTGATAAGGGATGGGTGGGAAGGGTGCATCTCTAAAAATAACCCTAGAAAGGTGGCCATGTACACCATTCCACCTGTTAGATTCCAAAATATTAGACAGCATAGTAGGATTGTTTGCAACGTCATGTTAATGCATCTAAAGGAATGTTTCTGCCTGATGTCTTGATCTGCAGTCCACCCCTAATGCTGAAAACTGTGTTAATACAGCATTAAGGTCTAAATCCACAACAGTCAAGAGGCCAAATTCTGCTTGTGGACACAGTATTTTCAACCTACTCATTTCAGTGAGGATTATGAGAGGGAATGGAATTAGAATGGAAACCTATCTCTTTCTACAAGAAAGGCTCCAGCCTTGTGTACACTTTGGAACAAATTACATTGACAAATTACATGACTAAAATCACTTCTGAGTAAATCTTACTGTATGCCTCCCATATCAATTTGCCTATCTCTTTAGATCATCAGAGCATGTCTTTCTGTGTGTGTCTTCTGTAAGAGAAGTGCACTTAGGCATCTACAAAAGAGAGAGCCTTCCCTGTGGTACCTCAACTCTGGAATACCCTCCCATGGGAGGTTCACTATGCCAACATTGTACTTTTTTGTGTGCAAATCAAAATATTTTTATGTGCTCATACATTTTAAAAGTAATAATTTTTGTACCACTGATTGTTTCAGTAAGAAAGTTGAAACATTGCATAGCTGTTGTGAATGGTGAAATATCTGAGGAAGTAGACACAAGTCTATGAAAGCTCATGCTACCAGCTTCCCTCTTTATTTAGTCTCAAAGGTGCTACAAGATCCATTTGCATAATGATTTTTCAGACTAACACAGCTATGTCTGCAAATTCTTTGACAGGGATCATTAGGAGAGATATCAAAAATAAAACTGTCAATAATGTAACAGCTTTGTGTAACTTTATGGTGGAATCATGTTAGGAACACTGTGTGCAGATTTGGTTGTCACATTTAGAAGAGGATATTTTAGAGCTGGATAACATCCAAGGGTTACTGAAATGATCAGAGGGCTTAACTCCCTATGGGAAAATGTTAAACCATTTTAGGTATTTATTGTAGGAAAAGATGAGTTAGGGTGGATAGTGGCATTTCTAGGCGGGGTGTCACCCAGTGTGGGGTGTGTGGCTTCCAGGTGGGGGTACTTATGAAGGTGGGGCTAAAAGGGCAGCCTTCCAAGTCCACTGAGGACTCAGATGACTGCCTGCCTCCTTCCCTTGAGGCTTCCAAGTCCATGGAAGACTTGAATGGGAGCTGGAGGAGGGAGTGGCAGCATGTTGCCCCTCTTCCCCCATCCTGGGCTTTCTCCCTGGAGAGGGAGCCCTGGATAGAGCAGCTTGGAAAGGTGCATGTACACCTCTCCTGCCCTGAAGGAGGAGGAGGGTCCAACCAGATGTCACCTGTCTTCTGGGTGTCACCAGGTACAGTCTGCACCCCCAGTGACACCACTGAGAATGGAGGACATAATAAAAGTATCCACAATTACGCATGGTGTGAAGGCAGTGGAAAAAATCTTCTCCCTCTTAGTTCTGAAAGTTGAGAATGTCCAATCAACCTTGATAGTAGTAGTAGAATAATAATAATAATAATAATAATAATAATAATAATAATAATAATAATAAT
>NC_056522.1:63869565-63877820 GCF_019175285.1 Sceloporus undulatus | reverse complement strand
TTGTATCCCACCTCTCCCTGTATTGGATAGAAGATTCCAGACAAGCAAAATGAAATACAGGGGGGCCTTGGTATCTGCTGGGGTTTGTTTCCAGGACCCCCCATGGATACCAAAATCCACAGATGCTCAAGTCCCATTAAATACAATGGTGTAGTAAAATGGTGTCCCTTATATAAATGGCAAAATCAAGCTTTGCTTTTTGTAATTCATATATTTTTAAATATTTTTCAAGCTGTGGATGCTTGAATCAGTGGATTAAAAATCAGTGGATATGGAGGGCTGACTGTATTTCCTTCTACTGTGCATACCGTATATACTCATGTATAAGTCGACCTCATGTATAAGTCAAGGGCAGGTTTTGGGGCCAAAATCTTGGATTTTGATATGACCCTTAGATAAGTCGAGGGTAAAACTTAGGGATGTGTAACAAAAAGGATACTTGCTGAAATGAAATACTGAGTATAGTTTCCAAATATCCTGAGTACTTCCATACCTCTATATGACAGCTACAGTAAAAGAGATTCCACCTCAACTTTAGGGGAAACTTCCTGATAGTAAAAGCTGTTAGATGTGGAACACACTCCTTTGAAGTGTGGTGGAGCCTCCTTCTTTGGAGGTTTTTAAACAGAGGCTGGATGGCTATCTGTCGGGTATGCTTTGATTGGGAGTTCCTGCATGGCAGGGGGTTGGACTGGATGGCCTTGTGGTCTCTTCCAACTCTATGATTCCCCCCATTTCTCTTTCTCTCTGCCTTCCTCCCGATCCCAGCTTTGCAAAGGAGTTTTGGGATGCAAGGCTGATCTTTCTTCATTTCTCGTTCTCTCTTCCTTCCTCCCAATCCTAGCTTTGCAAAGGAGGTTTGGACTCTCTCTTTTTCTCCCGGTTTTGGCGATCCCGGCCTTGGAAAGGAGGATTATCCTATTGACCCTTATATATGTCTACCCCAGGATTTTGAAGCTCATTTTGAGGAATAAATTTTTCGACGTATAGTCGAGTATATATGGTAGTTTTAAACTATAGAGTTTATTAGCCTTTAAGATGTAGTGAAGACAACAAACCTAAACAAATTTAAAGAGGGGATTAGACACTACAAGTTTCGTTTGTTATTGTTGTTTCGCTGTGGTGGACTAACACAGCTGTCCCTTTGGATGCCATCCCTTTGGATCCCATAGTACCTGATATGATAAGTGATATTTGAAACATTCATCTGACAAGGACATTTGTATCAGTTTTCCACTTCAGTGAGAATCAAGTCAATCAGCAATTATGTGTCACAGTAGCACTCCTGGTCCCTAGAAATGAAGAATTGCTTTAGAATAGGAGCAGGTTCAAAATGTACTAAAATGAAGTAGACCACATAGAATCTGGTGTACAATTTTTTACCATCTCTCTCTCTCTCTCTCTCTCTGGCTTTTCTTCGCGAATGAAGATTCAGGAAGGACACATCCTGCGCTTTCTACACACAGTCCCATTAGGTTATTCTTCTATTATACCAAAGAGTAAGGCAGAAATACATGTAAAGCCACAACCCTAACTATGCCTATTAGGAAATGAGCTGCACTATTTTTTTATGTGTCAAGGAATTGTTATTTCAGTGATTGTGTTAATCTTGTGTTACACCTTTGGAACTGTTTAAGTTGAACAAACTATAGCCCATCATAACTATAGCCACAACACAATATATTTTTTTCCTAAAATTCTTCATGTTTAAGAAAAGTTTTCCCCTTCCATTACATGCATGTCATTTATAATCATCTTTAAAGGTGACCAAAATGAGCCTATAAATTTACTGGAAGGCCACACTTATGACTCAAAAAGGTTCAGACTTTCAAAATGGCTTCCGCATTGTTCCCTGCCTTTTAGTCTTGACTTCTTTATTTGTTTTCCCTGACCTTAAAAGTACATACAGCTGTTTTGTTTGATATTGCATGATATATCTATTATATAATATACCTGTTGTTGTGTTGCATTGTATGTCTAGGAATACACCAAGTTCTCCTATAGTTAGTCAAGTTCAACTAGCTCAGTATTGCCTACACTGATTGGTGGCTGGTTTCCAGGACAGATATCTGTCCCAGTCCTAACTAGAAATGCCAAGGAGTGAACGAACAACAGTCTATATAGAAAACATTGTTGTACCACTGCTGTGCCACTTAACTATACAGCCTCTTACTTGTTGGATCTAAGGAGCTATGCTAGGTGCTGAAGCTGAGAGGTGTAACAGTGAATATGAAGGAAGTCTATGGCCCCCATAAGAATTCTTCCCTCCAGTGAAATTTTCCTCCAATTTCCACATTTTGAACATTGCAGAGAGTGAAACATTGAAAATTGTTTACCTCTAGAACTCTTGTGTTTGCTGTGTCCATATTCCCTTGGTTATTTTGCATTCCCTTGGTTGTTTTGCTTTGGATGCCTAAACTATATTTCTAAACACTTAACTGAAGTTCTAGCAAAGCTAGAAGTTTAGGGACTGAAAGAAAATTTCATTTGGGGGCCAATATTTTTATTTTGGGGAGCAAAACTCTCATTTTGTTCCCCTTAAAATGTCCTCCCCCCCAACAATAGTTATGCCACTGAACCCTAACCTCAACATTGGCCCAGCACTTTGGATAGCTGCTTTAGTTCAGACTAAAATCTAGGGGACCATCATTTGCTGTTAGTTTTGATGCAGCTGTCTGGCCAGAAGCACAGATCAGTTTTGCATATGACTACTTAATCTGCACTGAAAAACTTGGCACAGTCACGGTTTATGCTTATTGTGTAGTGATTTAGCACAAGTCTTGTCTTGTATGTGTGTAAAAAAGAATGGAGCCTTACAATTATCCTTCTGTGGACTAGCCATCCATTTCTGACTTTTAAATCAGGCTAAAAATACTACACTCCTATTGTTACGCACGATTCACTGTCTAGAATGGCAAGAAATTTTTTGGAAGCAGCAGTTGGATATAAGAGAGTCCACACACCAGAGACTTTGGATGTCTGTTACGTTTGCGTTCTTTACCAATATAACAGTGGTGTCTGTGAATATAGGGAGGGGCTCATAGAAATTAGCAGATCATCCACTCAACATCAGGCAGAGGCAGAGAGCAACAGCACTTGAAGTAAGATACTACACTGTTAGCCAACTTGCATCTTTTTCTGTCCATCTTGTTCTGTCCCTAAAAAATTAAAAACTTTTGAGATATTGTTTTGTAGGGTTAGATCCATCACTAGGGGAAGGAGTAATTCTACACTTGATTTTATTGCCATTCCTGTCACAGCTGCTACCAGATGAACTGGAGGACTATCAGTGCTAGACCATGTCTCTGGCAAGTTTCTACTCTAGCTGAGCAACTTTTTATCTTGGAGCAGTGTGGGAGAAGCAGGAATGAAGTAAAAAATGGATTCACAGCCCTGCATGGCCTCCGACACACAGGCTGCATCTGCACTACAGAAATGATCCAGTTTGATACTGCTTTAACTGTCACAGATCAATGCTGTGGGATTCTGGGAATTGTAGTTTTATAAAACATTTAGCCTTCTCTGTCAGAGAATACAACAACCTACAATTCCCAGACTTCCACAGCTTTGAACCATGGCAGTTAAAGTGATGTCAAACTGGATTATTTCTGTAGTGCACATGCAGCCATAGTGTACCTAAATGTTCCCCATGCATGTAATTCCTCTCTCCAGTTGCTCTCTGTAGCCATTACATTAGAGGGTAGAAATCTGTGACCTTCCAGATATTGTTAGATTGCAACTTCCAGCAGCCCTAATTAGGATAGGCAATAATAAGGGATGATGGGGATACATTCCAACAATATCTGAAGGGCCAGGTGTTGCATTAAATGAACACCATTTCCTCTTCTGTCAAAACTTGAATTCTTTTCAGGATTGGGGAAATCAACAGTGAATCGCTTCACAGGAATCAGACAAAAAACTCCAATCAGTACTTCAACGATCAGAATGATATTTTGCTTTAAAGTTCGTGCAGATGCAGTAGTAAGCATGGTCCATCCGAGGCACTGATCTTCTGGTACAGCAATCATTAGAAGTGGAGTGAAAGTGACCTAGATAGTTATTACAGGAAGCTGGTCTGCACACATGCATTTTATGATATATGAGGTCATGTTAACTCATTTAGAGCATATAATCCTCAGGAGACAACATTTCTCCTGAAAGAAATCCACTAGGGGGTGTAAAAGATGCAGTCGCTAGAACAGAATGTTTATTGAAGAAAGGGGAAAATATGGTGGTGTTTAAATAAAATTTAATATATGGACTTCAAGAATAAGCAGAATATAAAAATTCAGTTTAATTCCAATCCTTCCTTGTGTTTGTGGCTTAACATGTGTCAGTTGGCACATTAACAGTAGCATATGGGTTGATCTGATGTGAGTTACTGCATACAGTATGTTATGTTCAGGCCTAAAGTGTGTAATTCTTTTGGATTAGTGTTGGCAGATCTCCGTGTTTGAGGGAGACAAGAATGTTCATAAATGTTATGCATCCATGGGATTTTCGGTTGTACTTGTCACTGTAATGTCTGGGCATTTTATACAAATCAATACATTCTGATAATATCCAAACTTCTTGTGGCTATCAGAATGTTATAAAGCATTACTCCAGTATTTAGGATCCAAGAGCCAGTGGCTTGTAAAATATTACAGTACAGAAAGAAATGATCCACACAGAATTGCCTTATACTGATTGGTCAGCATAGCTCCATATAACTCACTCTACAGTGTCATATTCTGCAACATTTTACAGTTGCAAATTGGGACACATATGACCCAGAAACATCAGAGTTTGGTCAAGGTGTCAAATGCTGGAATCAATGCTGCTCTTGATTTTTACATTATGTTTGCTGTTGCCTGAACTTGAACTGTGTTTTCCCTTTGTCTCTTGTAATATCTCTCTTTGCCTGCTTTTTTATTTTGAACTGGATTGTTTTTTGACTTTGACTTCGGTTGTGTCCCACTTGATTTACCTATCTTAAAGGACCCCTTTTATTTTGCTGCTGGCCCTTTCCACAGACATTCCCATTGGTTTATTTGCTGGATGTGGGTGGCTTTACTGGAATTAATTTTGGACCTTTAGATCCTGCTATGAAGACCCATCTGCATGGAAACAAAACAAGTGGTTTCCTTTGATGGTCTAGATCAGTGATTCCCAAATTTTGGTCCTCCACATGTTTTGGACTTCAGCTCCCAGAATTCCTAACTGCTGGCCAAGCTGGCTGGGGCTTCTGGGGGCTGAAGTCCAAAACACCTGGGGGGCCCAAAGTTTGGCAACCACTGGTCCAGATAGCTGCATGACTTTCTTGCAATGTAAGTGAGTCCTCCCACTAGGATTTATATCCACACACATTTTCATTGTTCATGTTGCTATTGTCCCTCACAAAGAGAATACAAATGAAAGCTGTTGACAACATCTTTATGTCAATCACTGGCTCTGTTACAATATATGAATGGCAGATCCTACGTATTCCTAGAAGGAGCAGCCAAAGGAAGACACCCTCTCCCCTCTAGTATTTAGAGATGCTTCACAAAACTAATTGTTAATACTATTTTCGGCAGACAGTTGAGATAATATAAAAAAACCTCCTTCGGTCTCCCTTGAACAGTCACAATAAACATATGGTAAAAGGGTGGAGAGAGTGGGTAGAGAACAAATGTATGTGGACTTACACGCTAACAAGAAAATGTATGAATGAGCAAGAAATAACATTACAAAATATGGTATCCTTTGAATGCAAAATATGTTTTAAGACCAGAAAAGGCCAAAATATGGGTGCAATAATTTAGTGCCAGGTTTGAAATACAGCCAAAGAACTGGCATCCTACAAGGTTAAAGGCAGAACTGGGAAAGATACATTTTGTGGGAGACTGATTTTTGAAATCTGGAAGATTCTGGCAGATGTAGTCAAAGAAATAACTTTCCCAAATTCATGTTAAACAAATACCAAAACTTTGTGCCTTGATAATTTCTAATAGTAATGGTGAACACCAGCAAGTAACTGTGAATTCATTATTTGATCATATACAGAGGGTTGTGGGGTTTTTTATTGTTTGTTTGTTTCTGCAAAATGCTTGGTTTGGTTTGTCTGTTGCTTCAGACTATGAAGAAAATTGGGAATACAGCATCCCAACATCAAAGGTATGAATCCTATTCAGCTGGAATAAACCCACTGAATCAATGGAAATTAATTACTGTTGATTTACTAAATTATAATTGATTCAGTAAGCCTACTCTACCTGGAACTAAAATAGCAATTGAGCCAAAGTTTTTGCAATATATGAGAGCCTGCATGATGCAATGGCTTGAGTGTTGGACCAGGAGACTGGGGAACAGGGTTTGAATCGCTGCTCAGCCATGGAAATCTACTGAGTGACCTTGGGCAAGTCACACTCTCTCAGTCTTAGAAAGAGAGAAAGAAAGGCAAACCCACTCTGAACAAATTTTTCCAAGAAAACCCTATGATATTCACCTTAACATCACCATAAGTCAGAATTGACTGGATGGCAAAAAAAAAACAACTTGCAATTTATCATACTTTGATGTATCAGAATAGGTAAGATGATAGCAAGTTAGGGTCAGACTTGGATTTTCGGCTTTTTCTTTCAAACCCTACCAGTTTTATAGCTGCAAAGGAAAACCTCTAAGAGTACAGTAGTTGTTGTTTGCACAGAGAGTAAGATGTGTGGATGTGCTGAAATAGATAACTTTGTGAAATGGAAGGAAATGGAAGAAATATTTTCTGGATATAATACTTAGTCCAGTTCAGAAGGATCTGTACATACTTTATGTCCCAGAAGTTTATACATCAGCCATTGTGATGAGCAAAGTAAGGTTGGGTCACACAATACAGGCTTAGAACTGCCCAGCTAGATTGCCCCGAAGATCCATTTATTTAGGTTCCCAATGATAAATATCTAGATGAAAAGCTAAGTTAGTTTTTGGACTACCTCAGAGAATCCCCCAGTCAGCATGGTCACTGTTTAGATTCTTTTCAGAAGCCCCCAAGCAGGATACATAGGCAGTCCCCTCCCACAGCAATTGGTAGTTGAACGTAATGCTTTTATTTAGCTGTTGAAAAATCTCTTCTCCAGAAATTTATCTAATTTCTCTTTAAAGCTTCTGCCAGTAGTCAGTATTCCATCTTATAGCAGTAAATTCCATGAATCAGCTATGCAATGTGTGAAGCAATATTGTCTTGCCTGTTCTGAATCAACTCCCAATTAATTTCATTGTGTGCCCTCAAATAAAGGTCTCATTGAAAGATGAAGAGATATCTCTTTCTCTCTATCCACCGTCTCCCTACAAAACATAGCTTTATAAACTTCTCATATTCCTCTGCTACCATGGTTGTTGTTCTCTAAGTTAAAATGCCTCAAATACTTCAACCTTTCCATCTATGCTGGATGCTTTGGCTCCTGTCATTCTGGTTGCCCCTTCCTGTACTTCCTCCAGATCTCTGATATCTTTTCTGGAAACAAGGCAACCACAACTTAACACACTGTTTCCAGTGCAGATACACTGTGATGCTGACTCTCTTGTTTTCAGTCCCATTCTTAATAAGGCCCAGCACTGTTCTTGTTGTTTTCACTATTACGTTTTCTCTCAAGCACTCCTCATTTTGTCAGCGGGAGTATGTGTTCCCTAGATCCATCCTCAAATGGGTCAATTCAGCTACTAGTCCATTTGGCTTCTCTACACGGATCCAGGAGGGGACATTGTCTTCTCATTCACTTCAGTCAGCAAAATGGCTTGGTTTGGCTCTCTCGGTCCCAATGTATGAAGATTAGTGGGACTAGGGTGTTGGAAATGTTCTGGATCTCAGCTAATTTCTCTTGCATATGTGAGTCTCCAGGTGCCTCACTAAAGTCTGGTTCATCATTGCCATCCCCCTGTATATTGTATATACTGTATGTATATATTGTACCCAGTATCCATGTGCCGATTCTCATCTGCCATTTTGTTACCCATTCGCCCAGTTCTGAGAAATCTGTTTGTAGGTTGTTCTAGTATAAATTGTACTCAGGATCTTATTATTATTATTATTATTAACCTTTATTTATGAAGCGCTGTAAATTTACACAGCGCTGTACATGCAATCTTTTTAGTTAGACGGCTCCCTGCCCTCAGGCTTACAATCTAAAAAGACATGACACAGAAGGAGAAGGGAGTGGTGACGGGAAAGGGTAAGAGGTCCAGCAGTTCCTCTCAACCTCCGAGGCCTGGACCAAGGCAGATGGACTGCAGGGAGGGCTTGG
>NC_056522.1:63804740-63869540 GCF_019175285.1 Sceloporus undulatus | reverse complement strand
CACTGAAGGGAGGGCTGGCTAAAATGGAAGGTTAATCATTATCCAGGGAAAATACAAGGGAAAAGCTTGTTTATCTTGTGGTCATTACAAAAGGCTTTGCATGAAAATAAATGATCCATCAAAAGCTTCACGATAGACTCTTTCAAACTCTTTGCATTTTCTATCCGGAGGCAACAGGACTTCTTTTAGCTTTCAGTCCCAGAGGAAATCCATGGGAACCTGTGTCAATATGTTCACGGGCTGGAGTAGCTATGGCATTATGTAATCTACTTTGCTGTGTGAGGAGATTGTATTTTAAAAGTTTGCACAGGTCAAGCAATGCAGGCAGCTCCATTTTGCAGATTTGCCTTAAATGTTGCTTGGGAATGACTGGCTTGGAGATTCCATGCTATTTTTATCCATAAGACATTTGGATACCTTATAACTATTGAATCCCCATCCTCTCTGGGATGAGCAAGAAGTCTGAAGTCTTCTTCTCAAAAATCCAAAGGAAGCCTCACATAAGTATCCTACTTTAACAAGTTCCTGATTGTGGAACAGATTCTACTCATGTTCAAATGGATGCAAGTCAAAGCACTCTTCAGACATCCCTGCTCAAAAAAAGGAAAGTGGGGATTTAGGGTCAAACTAGATCATATGCTTGGCCCATGTTTAGAGAGATGCATCCTCAAATGTGAAAGACATTTGTCATTTCATTATTTTTTCTTCTTCTCACCTCTTTATATTGCATTTAACATCTTTTGTTTTCTGACTGTTATTAGAAAGGAAAGAACTTGCAGGTCTAATTGCTGAGGACACATCTCTTTAGGAATCACATGGTAGGGAGAGATGGGTTGATCAAAAGGAATACACATCAATGCATATTAGTCAATTGATTGAGTGACTGATTGCACACACACCCCTGGAAGCCGAGCCAATACATGCAGCTCTTTTCCTATCATGTGTTCCTGTACTCTGTTCATGCACTACAGACCCCAGCTTTTGTCAAGTTTGGTGGAATTTCTTAAAAGTTAGAAGTTTTGGAGGCCTATATCCTTTTGTATGATCCGATCCTCCATTCATGAGCAACATAAGCCAGGTAACACTTTCACAACTGTCTTAGAATCCAGAATCATAGATCGTATAGTTGAGAGACCACAAGGCCCATCCAGTCCAACCCCCTGCCATGCAAGAATCTCAGCCAAGCATTCCAACAGATGGCCATCCCACCTCTTTTAAAGATCTCCAAGGAAGGAGACTCCACTACACTCCGAGGGAGTTTGTTCACTGTTGACAGCTCTTACTGTCAGGAAGTTCCTCCTAATGTTGCGGTGGATGGATCTCTTTTCTTGTGCTTGCACACATTGTTCCAGCTCCTGTTCTCTGGGCAGCAGAAAACAGCTTGCTCCCCTTCAATATGACATCCCTTCAATATTTAAACAGGGCTATCATATCACCTCTTAACCTTCTTTTCTCCAGGCTAAACATCTCCACTCCTAAGTTGTTTCCTCTTAGGAACTGGTTTCAAGACCCTTCACCCTTTTGTCGCCCTCCTTTGGCACACTCCAGTTCTTCCATTCTTTTTAATTTTGGTGCCCAGAAGTGGACCTAATATTCCAGGTGGGGGCTAAAACAAGCCGAATTAGTAGCACTATCTTCTCTTGATCTAGACACTATACTTTTATTGATGCAGCCTAAATTGCATTGGCCTTTTTTTGCTGCCACATCACACTGTTGACTCATGTTCAACTTGTGGTCTACTTGGACTCCTAATCCCTTTAACATGTAGTCTCGTTCAGCCAGGTGTTCCCCATTTTATATTGCTTTCATCTTCTTTTTCTGTGGTAAATGGGGTTACATTTGCAAAAAGGGATTGTTGTTTTAATTATATTTCATGCAAATGTCAAAGTTAAGCACTGTTGCCCCCATGTTTTCACTGGTTATGATCTCCCATACACCATAAATGTCCCTCCATGTTTTTCTTTGAATTTTAGTGGAATGGATTGACTATACCTCCTGACAGATGAAATGCTTCTGTACAGACCATGAACACATATGAGGATGAAGCTGAACATCTTTGTTATAGAAATTGCCAGTCAGTTCATTAAAAAACTGAACAAAAAAATCAATAAAAATTTTAATGACTGTGTTTGTCATTTCTCTGTTCTTCACAAGTGGAAAAAGTGCTTCCATATTCCTCTCCCCATGCTGTCCTAAATTCCTCTCCCAAAGTTTTACTTTTTCTTGGAATGTCTCTATGTACCAGATGGACAGTGAGTTGCTGTGCTATTGCTTTATTCTCTGAAGGGAGATTTATGGTACTAAACTCCTACCATACGTTGTGTGAATTTAAATCTGGCCACAGATTTGGCCACCTTTCAATGTTCCTTGCCCATTCAGACAAATCTTTTTATAACACTGTGTAGCATCACTACGTGGTCTTTGAGTTCTTCTGGTTGCCGGTATACAATAAAGACCAGAAAATGTTAACATATCAAAAGGAAAACTGTAAATGTTTTTGTGATGCCCCATTTATTGAGGAGTCTTCTCGGTTTACTGTTCTTCGTGTGAATGAAATTTGCATAAGATCAGGTGTTGGGGTGCAATCTAACATAGCTACCTAAAAGCAGTCTCATAGAATTGAGTAGAACTGACCTAAATAACTGTGGTTTGCTGCTAACTAGTTTGCAAATGAACTGCTTATTCACCTGATGTGAACAGGTTGCACAGCATAAATTGTAGGGATGACATATCAAGGTGATTTATCCACTAGTTCAGACTCAGGAACCCAAACCTGTTGCATTAAGTTGATGCAACCAATGATATAAGAAGGGCGATGCTAGAGAAAGAAAGGCAAACCTGCTACTCTTTGTGCTTTGCCAGAGAAGAAAGGATCATTTTGAATTTACTTTGCATACTTACAATGGAGAAAACAAAAAAATGATGCTGCAGAAGAAAACCATCATGTTACACCCCTCCATCTGTCCCTGCTGTGCACCCACATATCCCTCATTCTACAAATTAATCTTTCACACATATTTTAACACTAAATGTGGTAATGTTATAGAAGAGAGAAATAAAATAGGAAAACAGAGCTGTGCAATAATACATTATAAATTAAAATATATTGGCAGCCACATTATGGATGGAAGAAAGTGAATATGAGAGTAACAGTCCCATCAATTCCATGCCCATGGCATATAAATTAGTGGTGGCTACAGCAACCCTGTTAGAGGTGTTATCTTTTTATTTACTTTTTCTTTCTTTCTTTTTGTACCTAACAACTTTTTAATAATATATGTATACTAGCTCCCATAAATCAACCTGCTCAACTCTTTTATCAGGGTGGAATAGGAGAGATGGAAATATCTATCCTAAAAAGCTAAGGAAGACATATCTGAAAGCCCTTTCCCACATCCTATATATGTTTTAACCCCATCTTCTGAATGAAATAACCATGGAAGACTACTCTATTTCAAAACCATTTCCCCAATTCCCTAGTTTTCATTTAGAAAGAAAGAAAGAAAGACTTTCATTGAATTGTTTTCTAGATTTCTTTGCTGTCCCCATTGCTAAATAGTAACTTCCAATGGGTTCTTACTTTGACAGGCAGACCTGGTCTAAGTTGTCCACCCTGCACATAGTCTCTATCCCATTTCTTTATCACTTTCAGCTCCTTAGTAAACTACGGGGCTCTCCTTGCTTCCCTATCATCAGACATGATACCAGGGATGTAGCTAGGTTTTTAGGAAGGGTGGGGATCCAGGCTAAGTACCACCATTATAATGGGGCTTGGGTGCGGTGGGCAGCAGCAGCACACACCATTCATTTTTCTAATGGAAGGGGGGGTCTGGACCCAAGGACACCCCCCCCCCGCTACGTCCCTGATGATACTCAAGTGAATAGTTGCCACTGTGCTATCCTTTCTCAATTCCCAGAGATTACTGATTACTCAGTTCTCAAAAGCTATCCGGAATCCATCTGGATCCATCTTAATTGGCCCCCCTTCCTGCAGGGCTCCAAGTCCAAGCATATCTAAACCCCATCAGGTAGTTATCTGTCCATGAAACAGAACAAGGAAAAGTCCAACAACACCCATATTATAATCCTGGAAATGAGGTCCAGAGTGTGTCCGCAGCACTGTTGACACAGATCCTACTTGGAATAGAACCATGATCATCATGGAGACATGAAGTCCTGAGACTTTTCCAACAGGTTGCTCTTCACTGCCTCAGTATGAATACTGTGACCACCAGCAGCTCAAGAAGGAAGACTGTTAAGCAACAGGGTGGGGGATAACCAGCCGATTCCTTATTCTGTCCCCGTCACCTATTGCCTCCACAGAAGCAGGTGAGGCCTTGAGAGGTGAGGAGGTGAAGTGGTCTATTGGTTCTATCTTTCTTGTCAAGTGTCCCATCTCTATTTGATACACACTAAACCTAGCAGACTGTGGAATGGAACACCTGATGATAGAATCCCAATAGACCACTGCAGCTTCAACCTCCCCACTTCTAAGGCCTCACTAGTTTGCAAAGTGGACCTGCTTATTCACCTGATGTGAACAAGTGTGCACAGCCAGGCATAGGCAGGCAGAACTTGGAGAGGTTAATCCCTTCGTTTTATCCAGTCAACTCTACATAAACAGCATGTCTCACCAGGATCAGCTCATGGATTGTGGCTATTTTTCCATTTACTGAAACCGGCATTAAGCAACACGCATTTTTTTCTATGGGTCTGTTGTCAAAGTTGGAACAGCACATTGAAAGTAGATGGACCACAATAAACAATGAAATAAAAAAAATATTAAGAGACACTTGTCAATTGTATTTCTAACCAAGTATGTCAAATACTAATCTTATTAACTGATTTATAAAAATTTCAGTAGTATCAGGCTCATTATTGGGTACTATGTTGATATTTATGAAGCGCTGTAAATTTACACAGCGCTGTACATGCAATCTTTTTAGTTAGACGGCTCCCTGCCCTCAGGCTTACAATCTAAAAAGACATGACACAGAAGGAGAAGGGAGTGGTGACGGGAAAGGGTAAGAGGTCCAGCAGTTCCTCTCAACCTCCGAGGCCTGGACCAAGGCAGATGGACTGAAGGGAGGGCTTGGCTTCAAAATGGAAGGTTAATCATTATCCAGGGAAAATACAGGGAAAAGATCTGTTTATCTTGTGGTCATTACAAAAGGCTTTGCATGAAAATAAATGATCCATCAAAAGCTTCACGATAGACTCTTTCAAACTCTTTGCATTTTCTATCCGGAGGCAACAGGACTTCTTTTAGCTTTCAGTCCCAGAGGAAATCCATGGGAACCTGTGTCAATATGTTCAGGGCTGGAGTAGCTATGGCATATATGTAATCTACTTTGCTGTGTGAAGGAGATTGTATTTTAAAAGTTTGCACAGGTCAAGCAATGCAGGCAGCTCCATTTTGCAGATTTGCCTTAAATGTTGCTTGGGAATGACTGGCTTGGATGATTCCATGCTATTTTTATCCATAAGACATTTGGATACCTTATAACTATTGAATCCCCATCCTCTCTGGGATGAGCAAGGAAGTCTGAAGTCTTCTTCTCAAAAATCCAAAGAGAAGCCTCCACATAAGTATTCCTACTTTAACAAGGTTCCTGATTGTGGAACAGATTCTACTCATGTTCAAATGGATGCAAGTCTGCTCAAAAAAAGGAAAGTGGGGATTTAGGGTCAAACTAGATCATATGCTTGGCCCATGTTTAGAAGAGATGCATCCTCAAATAGTGAAAGACATGTTTGTCATTTCATTATTTTTTCTTCTTCTCACCTCTTTATATTGCATTTAACATCTTTTGTTTTCTGACTGGTTATTAGAAAGGAAAGAACTTGCAGGTCTAATTGCTGAGGAACACATCTATTAGGAATCACATGGTAGGGAGAAGAATGGGTTGATCAAAAGGAATACACATCAATGCATATTAGTCAATTGATTGAGTGACTGATTGCACACACCCCTGGAAGCAGAGCCAATACATGCAGCTCTTTTCCTATCATGTGTTCCTGTACTCTGTTCATGCACTACAGACCCCAGCTTTTTGTCAAGTTTGGTGGAATTTCTTAAAAGTATTAGAAGTTTTGGAGGCCTATATCCTTTATGTATGATCCAGATCCTCCATATCATGAAGCAACATAAGCCAGGTAACACTTTCACAACTGTCTTAGAATCATAGAATCATAGAATCGTAGAGTTGGAAGAGACCACAAGGCCCATCCAGTCCAACCCCCTGCCATGCAAGAAATCTCAGCCAAAGCATCCCCAATAGATGGCCATCCAACCTCTTTTTAAAGATCTTCAAGGAAGGAGACTCCACTACACTCCGAGGGAGTTTGTTCCACTGTTGAACAGCTCTTACTGTCAGGAAGTTCCTCCTAATGTTGCGGTGGAATCTCTTTTCTTGTAGCTTGCACACATTGTTCCAGCTCCTGTTCTCTGGAGCAGCAGAAAACAAGCTTGCTCCCTCTTCAATATGACATCCCTTCAAATATTTAAACAGGGCTATCATATCACCTCTTAACCTTCTTTTCTCCAGGCTAAACATCTCCAGCTCCCTAAGTTGTTCCTCTTAGGACATGGTTTCAAGACCCTTCACCATTTTAGTCGCCCTCCTTTGGACACACTCCAGTTCTTCAATGTTCTTTTTGAATTTTGGTGCCCAGAAGTGGACATAATATTCCAGGTGGGGGCTAACCAAAGCAGAATATAGTAGCACTATTACTTCTCTTGATCTAGACACTATACTTTTATTGATGCAGCCTAAAATTGCATTGGCCTTTTTAGCTGCCACATCACACTGTTGACTCATGTTCAACTTGTGGTCTACTTGGACTCCTAGATCCCTTTAACATGTAGTCTCGTTCAGCCAGGTGTTCCCCATTTTATATTGCTTTCATCTTCTTTTTCTGTGGATAAATGGGTTTACATTTGCAAAAAGGGATTGTTGTTTTAATTATATTTCATGCAAAATGTCAAAGTTAAGCACTGTTGCCCCATGTTTTCACTGGTTATAGATCTCCATAACACCATAAATGTCCCTCCCATGTTTTTCTTTGAATTTTAGTGGAATGGATTGACTATACCTCCTGACAGATGAAATGCTTCCTGTACAGACCATGAACACATATGAGGATGAAGCTGAACATCTTTGTTATAGAAAATGCCAGTCAGTTCATTAAAAAACTGAACAAAAAATCAATAAAAATTTTAATGACTGTGTTTGTCTTTTCTCTGTTCTTCACAAAGTGGCATAAAAAGTGCTTCCATATTCCTCTCCCACATGCTGTCCTAAATTCCTCTCCCAAAGTTTTACTTTTTCTTGGAATGTCTCTATGTACCAGATGACAGTGAGTTGCTGTGCTAATTGCTTTATTCTCTGAAAGGGAGATTTATGGTACTAAACTCCTACCATACGTATGTGTGAATTTAAAATCTGGCCACAGATTTGGCCACCTTTCACATGTTCCTTGCCCATTCAGACAAATCTTCTTTATATACCACTGTGTAAGCAATCACTAAGTGGTCTTTGAGTTCTTCTGGTTGCAGGTATACAATAAAGACCAGAACATGATTAACATATCAAAAGGAAAACTAGTAAATGTTTTTGTGATGCCCATTTATTTGAGAAGTCTCTCTGGTTTACTTGTTCTTCGTGTGAATGAAAATTTGCATAAGATCAGGTTGTTGGGGTGCAATCTAACATAGCTACCTAAAAGCAGTCTCATAGAATTGAGTAGAACTGACCTAAGTAACTGTGGTTTGCTGCTAACTAGTTTGCAAAGTGAACTGCTTATTCACCTGATGTGAACAGGTTTGCACAGCATAAATTGTAGGATGACATATACAAGGTGATTTATCCACTAGTTCAGACTCAGGAACCCAAACCTGTTGCATTAAGTTGATGCAACCACATGATTATAAAGAAGGGCGATGCTAGAGAAAGAAAGGCAAACCTGCTACTCTTTGTGCTTTGCCAGAGAAGAAAGGATCATTTTGAATATACTTTGCATACTTACAATTGCAGAAACAAAAAAATGATGCTGCAGAAGAAAACCATCATGTTACACCCCCTCCATCTGTCCCCTGCTGTGCACCCACATATCCCGTCATTCTACAAATTAATCTTTCACACATATTTTAACACTAAAATGTGTTAATGTTATAGAAGAGAAAATAAGGAAAACAGAGCTGTGCAATAATACATTAAAATTAAAATATATTGGCAGCCACAGTTATGGATGGAAGAAAGTGAATATGAGAGTAAACAGTCCCATCAATTCAATGCCAATGGCATATAAATTAGTGGTGTGCTACAGCAACCATGTTAGAGGTGTTATCTTTTTATTTACTTTCTTTTTCTTTCTTTCTTTTTGTACCTAACAATCTTTTTAATAATATATTGTTTACTAGCTCCCATACAATCAACCTGCTCAACTCTTTATATCAGGGTGGAATAGGAGAGGATGGAAAATATCTATCCTAAAAAGCTAAGGAAGACATATCTGAAACGTACCTTTCCAACATCTATATACTGTATGTTTTAACCCCATCTTCTGAATGAAATAACCATGGAAGACTACTCTATTTCAAACCATTTCCCCAATCCCTAGTTTTCATTTAGAAAGAAAGAAAGAAAGACTTTCATTGAATTGTTTATCTAGATTTCTTTGTTGTCCCCATTGCTACATAGTAAGCTTCCCAATGGGTTCTTACTTATGTTCAGGCAGACCTGGTCTAAGTTGTCCACCACTGACACACTAGTCTCTATCCCATTTCTTTCATCACTTTCAGCTCCTTAGTAAACTACGGGGCTCACTTGCTTCCCTATCATCAGACATGATACCAGGGACGTAGCTAGGATTTTAGGAAGGGTGGGGATCCAGGCTAAGTACCACCATTATAATGGGGCTTGGGTGCGGTGGCGCAGCAGCACACACCATTCATTTTTCTAATGGAAGGGGGGGTCTGGACCCCAAGGACACCCCCCCCCGGCTACGTCCCTGATGATACTCAAGTGAAATAGTTGCCACTGTGCTATCCGTTTCTCAATTCCAGAGATTACTGGAATTACTCAGTTCTCAAAAGCTATCAGGAATCCATCTGGATCCATCTTAATTGGCCCCCCATTCCTGCAGAGGCTCCAAGTCCAAGCATATCTAAACCCCATCAGGTAGTTATCTGTCCATGAAAACAGAACAAGGAAAAGTCCAACACACCCATATTATAATCCTGGAAATGAGGTCCAGAGTGTGTCCTGCAGCACTGTTGACACCAGATCCTACTTGGAATAGAACCATGATCATCATGGAGGACATGAAGTCCTGAGACTTTTCCAACAGTGTTGCTCTTCACTGCCTCAGTATGAATACTGTAGACCACCAGCAGCTCAAGAAGGAAGACTGTTAAGCAACAGGGTGGGGGATAACCAGCAGATTCCTTATTCTGTCCCAGTCACTCGCTATGCCTCCACAGAAGCAGGTGAGGCCTTGAGAGTGAGGAGGTGAAGTGGTCTATTGGGATTCTATCTTTCTTGTCAAGTGTCCCATCTCATATTTGAAATACACACTAAAACCTAGCAGACTGTGGAATGGAACACCTGATGATAGAATCCCAATAGACCACTGCAGCTTCACCTCCCCACTCTCAAGGCCTCACTAGTTTGCAAAGTGGACTGCTTATTCACCTGATGTGAACAAGTGTGCACAGCATAGGCATAGGCAGGCAGAACTTGGAGAGGTTAATCCCTTCAGTTTTATCCAGTCAACTCTACATAATACAGCATGCTCATCCAGGATCAGATCATGGATTGTGGCTATTTTTTCCATTTACTGAACCGGCATTAAGCAACAGCATTTTTATTCTATGGGGTCTGTTGTCAAAGTTGAGAACAGCACATTGAAAGTAGATGGATCCATACTACACAATGAAATAAAAAAAATATTAAGAAGCACATTGTCAATGTATTTCTAACCAAGTATGTTCAAATACTAATCTTATTAAACTGATTTAATAAAAATTTCAGTATCAGGCTCATTATTGGGTCTATGTTGAAATTTTCTTCATTAGTTCTGATTATTACAGCTCTAATAAACAAACATTGACTTTTGTTACTAAGAACGGGAGAATGTGCAACCTCACAGAAGTCTTTCTTATACAAAAACAGGGAAAGCATACCAAGAATTATTCACAGGCTGTCAAACTCTAAGACTATCTTCCTTTATCCATTTTCATCAGAAAGGCAAAATTATGAAGAACTAAGGCTACAGGCTAAACACTAGTAGTAACATTAGTACTTAGTCCTTCATAATTAGTATTGTAGTGTAGTGCTAATAATAATAATAATAATAATAATAATAATAATAATAATAATAATAAATAATAGACATTTGACATAGCTAGGTACAGTATTCCAGTAAAAAGACCCTCATTCCTAGATCTTAGATGTTGATCCTAACTATTAGGAAGGAGGTGATTCTCCTAATTTAGCAGACAGAATGCTTACTCATTTTTGGTCCTCAGTCTTTTAAAAATATGTTGCATATGTGTTTTTTTCCAGGATTAGGACTACAGAGATCGAAGATAAACCACAGAAGGAGAGTCGCTGTGCCAGCTAAGAACATATTCTGGCCATGGATGTTCTATGTGAATATTACCATATACAATGCATCTGTGACACAGTGTAATTAAAGGGTTTTTTTTTAACACTGCTGTAAAGTGAAAAAGATCTGAATCCAGTGTCTGAAAGACATCCCACATTTCCCTATGGTCCTTGAAGTTTTATTTTTCAGCTCAGCAATAATATATACATTCAGGTATAAGATAAACTAGAAAAGTCCAAAAGGCATAGCTATTTCAATTCTACTTTTAAAAAAAAAGAGCTGCTGATCTTTTTGTTTTATGAGCTTAGTGTAGCCTGTTGCTACTGAATCTGCCACATAAAATCCAGTGAACCATGCAAATGAAAATATAATCTTTTATGCTTCCATGGCTTCAGGATAAACTGTTTCACACAATTCCAAAGTCTTTTTCCAACAGCTATTCTAACATCTTTGAGTTGGATGCTCTGGTTTACAAAATGATCTATCCATATCAATCCAATATTTGTCAGAAAACACAGGCAAGTTTAATTGTTTAAGAGGTGGAACCTTGTCAGCAGAAAACAAGATCTCTATGATAAGCTTTATAGTTTTCTCACATCTATTACATGACACAGTATCTGAAAAATATGAATGGTTGATTTTATAAAATGTAGTGGCTTCTCTGTTCTTACTTTCTAGCTACTAAATCAGATGTGGTTTTCAGCAACAGATTGCTGAAATGGCATGGCACAGAATTCCTCAACCCACTAGATAATTTGTACTGTAACTCCCATCAGTCCAACCCAGCATATCTAATGTTCAAATTTATTAAATGCCTCTTTGCAATTTAAAGCTGTGGAGCCAACTCTGAAGCCAAGGAGTGTGTCCCCATGGGCACTACAAGACCCATGGAATAGAGAAGAGGAGTGGATAATCATATATCCCTCCCTCTTTTTACAAATGTATGAAATTTGTGGTCTGTAAGATTACTGAGAAAAGTATAGGTTTATATTTGATTAATCATCATCAGGATTAATAATTATGAACATCAATCCCCTGTTTTTCCTTTCCTGAATTCTATGCAAATAAATGTATATAAGGAAAAATCCCTATCTTAGAAAAATGCACACAAAATGCTTCGCTGAATTGGGACCTTGTTATCCACTGGGGTTTGGTTCCAGGATCCCCCGTGGATAAAAAAAATCCATGGATGCTCAAGTCGCATTAAATATATTGGCAGAGCAAAATGTTGTCCCTTATATAAAATGGAAAATCAAGGTTTGCTATTTGGAATTTATACTTTTTTAAAAATATTTTCAAGCAGTGAATACTTGAATCCATGGATTAAAAAAATCTGTGGATAAGGAGGGCCAACTGTGTGTGTATACATATATAGTGCATATATTTTGACAACTGAGTAACAAAATATACTTGTTTTTGCATGCCAGCTACTGTCTCACAACTTATATGAAGCAAAGACAGGATGAAAATGTGAGATTCAGAGAAACCAATACAATCTGAGGCTGAATGACATTCACATCCTTGGCATGTAAGAGAGAATGCAAGTGGTGGAGGAAAAGAGGAACATCAGATTAATCTTGCCAAGAAAACTCCATGATAAATTCACCTTAGGGTTACCATAAGTCGGAAATGACTTGAAGGCACACAACAGCAACAAAGAGGAGGGGGGAGGAAGAAATGGATTGAGAGATGTGTGTGCACATGACACTGCATTGAAAGCATTTTACTTTTGGAAAAAGGAGACAGAATAAGGCTCCTTAGGCAGGCACAGAAAGCTGAACTGACTGTCTTGCTGCACAATATTTATCTGTCTGGGACCAATTTGGTTCCCAAGATAACTCACAGCATAGATCAAAGCAAAGTATTTCTAATGCCAATCATATTGCAAGAAACAGTTTTTTAAAGTATTAAATAAACTGTAAAAAAGAGGAAAGCCCAGCATCACTTTAAAACAATGCAAAAGTATTTGAAATAGGATAAAGTGGAGAAAAATACAACATTCCATTAAAAGGCCTTCTGCAGCAACTAATCTATAACCCAAAGCCTGTCTAAATAAAAAGATAATTGCCTGCTAGTGAAAGGTGAGCAGAGAGGGTTCCCACCAGGATTTTCATAGGAGGGAGCAGCCAGTGAGAAGACCCTATCGCATGTCCTCATCCCATGACAGTGATGAGACCGAAAGAAAGCCCTCCTTTGAAGGTTTCAAAACTCAGGCAAATTCATATAGGCAGATCCAATCTTTTAAATTATCTGACCCAAGATGGATAAAGCTTCTTATGTCATACAATAAATTGTGCCTGGAACTAAAATGGTAGCCAGTATGTTCCCTGTAACCAGCTCACTTCATCAATCTGGGTGCACTACTGAGAATAAATCCTTAAATTCACAGACCAGTCCTTATTCTTCAACCTTGTTTTATCTCTTCTTACTACAATACCTGTTTTGAACAGATGCCTCCAATCTTCTCAGGCCTTGCTTCTGGATTTCATTGAATTACATCTTGGTTCTTGGTTCTCCTTTTTCTTTTGCCGCTGTCTTCTTCTGTTTCTGCCATTTTAAATTACAGATAGTTCCATGTTTCCCAAATACACCTAGATAAGATAACTATATTACATTCAGATTTTTTTTTTTCATTATGGGAACTGTGTAGTTGAGTTCTGCCACTTTTGTTCAAATTTGCACATGTCCTTTCTTTCTCCCTACCTTTTTACACAAGATTATAACATATGGCATCATGTAATTAGACAAGTTGGTGAATGAATTGAGTAGTGCAGACATACTGATTGGAAGAAGACAGCTTCTGTCTCTGTAATCAGCCACAGCAGCAGATGAAATGCAGAATAAACATTAGGCAGTTTCGGGGAATTTGGAATTCAAAACTGATCTTTAAAAATTGACTTAAATTTATAGTTATGCACCAGCAGGTCACTGAAATGAACAGAATTAACAATGTAGTGTGTTAAAATATTAAAAATGGCTAGATAAACATGGGATTGTAGTTAAATTCCATATCTTTGTATAACTTCAGGATTATTTCACCCAGTAACATTGTTATGCTCTCATAAACTTTATCCGGTCAAAGCTTCATGGTAGTGAAGCTACAATGATGCAAAGAAGAAATTGATGAATTTGGAGGAACAGCATGCAAAGATCAGAGTAGTGACCACTCTGATTTGGTTCCCATCCTTACCAAAGCAAAGTCCCATCTTCTTGCCAATGAAATGTATGGTGTCAAAATAGAATTCCTAATAAAGATATACCCAGTGCAGTCAACGGAGAACCAAGATCCATTGCACTCCACACCTTTTCTTTATCCTCACCCCAACCGGCCATAAAAGTGGATACGCCATATCACCAGTTGCATTGAATACTCAAGCAGAGATTGCAGTTCATGTAACCATGCAAGACTCTTCTTATTTCTTAAGCGCTAGGGTTTGCAGACAGCCAAACATGGTTTGACCCCTGCAATTGATGATCTCTTTCAACAACTTGCCTGTGTTTTTCCTAGTTCAAGACTCAAAGTAAGTTTCAGAAATTTATACGACCATGTTTAAACATTCAAGACATAGAAAAATTGTGGAAAAATGTAATTAAACTATAAAAAACCTGTTAGAAACAACCCCTTAAAAGGGAAATAGCAAATAGAAAATCCAGCACATTAAGCAAGGCCCTTTCCCTTTGAGCAATCTGTCTTCCAAGGCATGCCAAACAAATAACATAACAAAAAATATTTACTTGCTTCTGGAAAGATACTGTAGCAAGGAAGGTGCCTAAATTCTTTGGGAAGAGAATTCCAGAATCCAGAGCCTGGGTGTAGCAACTGAGAAGGCTCTCTTCCTGTGTTCCCACCAGATGTACATGTGAAGATATTGGGACAGAGAAAGATCTCAGAACACAGGCAAGTTTTCAAAGCTTTCACTCTTTGGTTTGTAACACCTTGCCTGATGAAGAAGCCAGTGAAGCTTCGAAAGCTTGCAACATGTATATTGTGCATTTTGGTTGGCCAATAAAGATATCACTGTTTGGTGGATTTTTGATTAGATTTTCTAAATGGTCAACATGGCTACCACTGGATGTTTTACGCCATATTATGTCACCAATGCCCTCAAGCATTCTACATTTGGCAAACTGGCCTGTCCCTGCACCAGAGGATAAAAGGACATAAATCAGTCATTAGGTATGGGAAGAGTCAAAAAACAAGTTGAAGAACACTTCATTCTACCTGGGCATCCCATTGCAAACCTCAGAACAATTGTCCTTGAACTACAAAGGAAGATTGGAAAGAGAAACAGAAAAATTGGAATATATCTACAAAATCCAGTCCATCAGCAATGGATTGAACAAAGACTGGGGTTTCCCGGCACACTGCACACATTTCAACACTATCTAACCCCCAACGTCATGCAGATGCCTTTGACCTGTTCATCGCATCTCCTGTAAGTCTCCCCCACTACATTCAGTACTCATTCATGTGGTTATCTGCTCTCCTTGGCTTTAGGCAACATCCGTTCTCCTGTCCCCCAATGACCATAATTAAAACTGAACTTGTCATCTCATCTCCATACCCACAAGGTTTTGAATTCCAATTGACGCTTTCACACATAGCTAGTTTATGTAGGTCTGTCTCAGGACTCTCCACTCCCCCTCATGCATCTGAGGAAGTAGGCTCAAGTCTATGAAAGCTCAAGCTAACAGTTTCTTTCTTTCAGTTACTCTCAAATGTGCTACAATATCCTTTGCATACTGATTTTCCAGACTGACATGGCTATGTCTTTGAATTTACTGTCTCAATTGGAATACATACTTCACGACAGCCCTTATATTAAATATAATTTTTTTAAAGTATCATGCCAAAATGTTATTTGAATTGATAGAGATCACATTCAAGCTGGTTATAGATACATGACCAAGCAGAGGCAACTGAAGACTAAGGGTTACTCTGATGGGGTCAGTTACACAATTTTGCCAGCTACAAGAGTTTTCCCCATAGACTGTATGCATTAAAATGGTTTGCCTTTGGCAGGGTTTGCCCTCAGAAGGCTTCTGTCAAAACTATTTTGAGTTCTTACAATGTGGATTGAAAAGTGTCTTTAAGTCCTAACACTCTGAAACGTCAGATCTCAGTTCTGCCTTCTTTCTTTAAGGAAATGGACAGCTGTTCCATTTCCCAGCATGCACATGTCAGGGTTTTGTTTTGTTTTTAAAGGGATATGTCCATTTTCTAGCCTCCCATTGTTTATAGGTTTCCCACTTGGGACCTAGAAGTTGTATTGAATCCACCATTTGAGCCTGTAAGAAGCACAGTTTTGGTGTTTTTGACATTAAATATTTTGTTTCTGACATGCTCAGAGCACTAAAACTTCATTTGATCATATGGATCCTTTTAGAAAATCAGATCATTTGTTTCAGTCAGCAAACTTCGGATAGAGTGGATCAGAAACTAAATTCAGCTTTAATGTAGATCTGAATTTAAAGGCACATTCCATTAGAAGCATAACCATGTTGGCTGCATTTAGCAGAGCTGTGCCTCCGCTAGAAATATATAGGGCTGCTGCTTGGGCCTAATCCTCTTTATCTTTCACTGTATATGTGACATGTTTCTCTCAACAGAACCAGTTTTCTCTTCACTACTGTGACACTGTATGAAACAGGCATAATTTTTTTCCTCTTCTATCCTTTTGCTCAACTTTTCACCACCACCCTTTCCATTCTCATATTGTGAAGAATTTCTACAAGCAGAATGGATGAGAAGGTACAATAGAATTCATTTAGATTATCTGTCTCAAGAGCATTGAATTACCAAGTCTCCAGTGCTCAAAACCGGAAAGCAAACCTTGACAGTTTGGGGTTTGCCTTTGACATGAAAACATCCACTCCAGATCTCTAAATCATCTGTGGAACTTGAGAGAATTGAGACTCCACTCTTCCAGTTCAGACTTTTTCTGCTGAACTACTCCACTCAGGTATTGGGCCGGCCCTGGAGATTCTTGACTTGAACGTATACAAGATGAAACTGTGCTCAGGTTAACAACAGCCTTCCTCATGAGGGAATGGAAATCATCCCCCTTGCCAACTTATGTGGGTTTTCACTGGCATATTGTCTGCCAGGACCAAAGCCTCCTTCCTTGTATCAGTTGCAAGAACTGCTTGATTGCTAACCTGATCACTCTCAATTCCAGCCAGTTTTCAGTGCACTTCCTTTCTTCTTGGGACCATAGTCCTTGCATAACTGATAAATGACAGTGGACTCACCAGTATCAAAGGCTGGTATCCATAATACATTTCTAGGGTATATTTCCTGGGTCTGTCCAAGGATAACTGTCAAATAGTTGCTGGTTATGGGCTTGGGCATGTGAAGCAGAATGTATTTCTCATCTGTAGTATCATCCTAACACTGATAAACTTTGCAAGGATTGAAAGGACTGATGATATGACGTCTTGCCTTTCTCACATTATAAGAAAAGTTATTTACTCTGTTCAGTACAGAAATATTTATCGCCAGGTAAAAGAAGTAGGAATATACTGTACATGATCTCATAGTTAGATATGGAATTTTCTTTAAGAGAAAACAATAAACTACTTCAATGGTATCTGTACAACTCAACAGCCACTGTTCAGATATTTAGGAATGCAAAAGCTCCTTTCAAAGGCTAAATCTCATGAGCATCTAAGCAGAACTGTAATTTTAAGTATCCATACTTGTGAGAAAAGCTTCATTAAATCCAAGGGGTGGGTCTTCGCCATACAAGCTGTGTGGTGTAAGTACAGTAATCTATACTACAATAAGATGCAGAGAGGACATATTTGTTGCCTTGGATGATGTTGCCATTGGCCTCAAAAGACTATGGATGGAGAGCTCACTTCCACTCAGAATGACAAGATTCAATCTTAGGCTTCTGTGTATAACACCATTTAAAGCTAAAAGAATTTCAATGTGTTAAAGACCTGTACAACATGTGCATTACAAATGCTGCCTCCCCACAAAATACAGTTCAATGTTGTAACATCAGCACAAAGTCTGAGCCAGCAGCCTTCAGTCTTATATGGTGGTTATAAACTGAAGCGGGCTTATTTAAAAGCAGAAGACTTTTCCTAGATTTACTGTAATGCTTTTTTCCAAACTGTATTTTTAATTTTCAGAATGAACAGGATTAACTTGTTTTACAGTTAATGAGAAACATTCCTGTTCTCTCCGGCTTATAAAAACTCATCTTTCAAATTTTTGCTTGTTTTGTGTATTACCTAGGGATGCCTGACATGAAAGGTGTTTTATAAATGTATGTAGAGGACAGATGCATTGCCAGATGTTGCACAAAAAAAAATGTACTCCAGCTAAACAGCTCCTGTTTGTATTTCATTTTTCCCCCCTCACAAAGGCTTAGGGCCAAAGACAACATGACAGCAGCAAACTCTTGTAGATTTTAGTATGCGGGTAGTTCCCTATAATGATGCTTTGGGTGTGCAGGTAAATTCAGGAGGAGGAAGGTAAATTCTCCTCTACTCCCTTTTCCCCAACCAGGTTTTAACTGCGTTCCATCTGACTGTGGTCTGTAACAGCAAGACATACCCCCAGAAGAGCAGAAATGGCTTTTAAAAATAGCTTGTATGGGCAGTGTGGTGTAATGGTATGGACTATGACTCTGGAGATCAGGGCTCAAATCCCTTCTTGGCCATGGAAATCCAGTGGCCTTAGGCAAGTCACACTCTCTCAGCCTCAGAGGGAGGAACTGGCAGCAAAAAAAACCTTCTCAACAAATCTTGCCAAGAAAACCTTGTGATCAGCTTGCCTTGCAGTCACTATAAGTTAGAAACAACTTGAAGGCACACAACAATGGGCTGCTAGAAAGTAAATTCCCTGCACGTACCTTAACAAACTAACCCATCTTATCAGTATGAGCCAAATAAATTCCTGATATCTAGTCTAGTGTAGCTGTACCTTTACGGCTATGAGGCCAGTATGCAAAATGGAGTCATTCTGCTAGTATAAATAATATTGCATGGCAGGGGATTGGACTAGATGGCCCTTGCGGTCTCTTCCAACTCTTATGATTCTATGCATTTTCAAGCTATGTGCAAGAGGCAAATACCATGCAGTTTCCAGTTGTGCTGCATCCCTAGAGACCACAAAAATAAATGTGCTACTGTCTGTATAACTGAAAACAACAGAATCCCACTAACTTCATTTTCCCCTGTTAATACTATTCTATTTAAGCATGAGTGTTTTGAAATGCAGGAATTTTAATTGGTCACTTTACCATCTTTCCCTCATAGTGCTTAACTCCCAAAGACAGCAATGTAATTTATATTCCAAAACTGTGTACTAAAATAATTAATCACATTTTTAAAATCTTAATTTTGTTGAATTCATCTCATGCCTTTCTCAAGGCACCCAGGTATGAAAATTTTCAAATTTCAGTATTGTACTAAATATATTTGTGTTGGTTTAAAAATAAAAACAACTACATTTAACTAATTTCAAAAATTGTTTTCAGCTCCAGTCATCTTCTTAAAGACCTCACAAATGAGCTTTGCATGGGAACAAAAATCTAACTAGAGCATGTGGCTTGAAAATCCAAGTTTGAGGTGCCCCACGTCCTCTGCACCTTATCCCAAAGTCCTTTTCCGATGCCAATATCCCTATTGTCTCTTGCCAAGTCCTCATGTCCTTTTGAAGATTACTGGGTCACTATTGCTGATATCTTCCTGGCACAATCATTAAAAAAAATTACTCATTCAAATACAGAATTATTTAAAAGGGATTGACATGTAGAAGATAGTGGCAGTGCTAACCAGTATTGCCCAGCTGCCCCCTTTGTCACTTCCAGAACCCCCAGAGTTTTTGCCATGTTGCCATGGACACCAAG
The DNA here is from genome assembly GCF_019175285.1 of Sceloporus undulatus. Taxonomy (NCBI): domain Eukaryota; kingdom Metazoa; phylum Chordata; class Lepidosauria; order Squamata; family Phrynosomatidae; genus Sceloporus; species Sceloporus undulatus. Next base: position 63,850,065 of record NC_056522.1, on the reverse strand, counting down.
GAATTTACAGAACTGTAAGAAAGGAAAGAAACTAATGTTAAAAGTTACAATTTGACATTCTGAGGTGTTTCCACTTCGCTTTGACTGCGACTGAAACCATTTACTCATGCATCAACGGAACCTAAGCATGTGCAACTGTGCGCACAGAACTTCAGTCAATCTATCATACATGATGCACTCCATTTCTTTTAATTCATATCTTACCAGTGTATTTCTGTCATCTAGATCAGTAAATACCTCTCAGATTAAAAAACACAAATTATCCTGCCTACCTAAATGTAGCTTAGAAAAGGAAAAGACAGGGCATAACAGCTTCCTGGCAATGCCGTTTTCTGTAACATATGAAAACACAAAGGAATTTTCTTGATCTATGCATCTGAAAGATATCTGCTTGCTTTGGACAATCCAAAGAGGATGCTTTTGCCTTTGAGCTTCAAGTCACCTGTTGATTTATGGTGACCTCATGAATTTCATTGGGTTTTCTTAGGCAAGGAATACTCAGAGGTGGTTTTTGCCAATTCCTTCCTGTGAAATATAGCCTACAGCACCTGGGACATATTGGCGGTCTCCCATGCAAGTACTCACCAGGGCTGACCCTGCTCAGCTTCCAAGATCAGATGGAATCTAGTGCCTTTTAGGGTATTTAGGTGCCTTCTTGTCTCTAACATTGTGACTATAATGATGTATTAAGACACACACACACAAAATCAAAGCAGTTGTTTTAATGTCTGCACTAATTCAAATTTCTCTCACACACATACACACACACACAAATCAATAGAGGGAATCATGGCAGTTTGCAGATCACATGCAGTCCAGTGAACTTCATGAACTCCCCAAAGCCTCTAGCATACCCTCCTTGTTTTTTCACACCTCAAATAGTTTTTCAGATGAAAAAAAAATGCCATTGATTAAAAATCCCCTTTAAAGGCTTTAAAATACTGTGCCCCACTCTTGAAACAAAATCCCAACAAAAATAGGGCTGGAAGGCAAGCAGGAGCTGTGCAAATCCACTGCCAGCTGCCGAAAATGGCAGCCATAACAGCATGCTGCAACCTTCTCCAACAGTTGAAAAAAGGCACGGATGTCCATTAGGCTCTGGAGCATGGCCATCCCAATCTAAAACAAAGAAGCTACATTTTTATGTTGCATAAGGCTATCTAAATAATGCATTTTTATAAATCCTTTTCCCATTTGTCAGACATCCATGAGTGCTTCATGGTTCCATACCCAAAAATTCACTGTTTAAAGCTATAGTCTTAAACGCATGTATAATACATAGTTCAAAGGGGCACCCAAGTAAATTTACATGAGACACAGATAGCATTCCCCCACTCTTCCAGTATCAGGCATTAAGAAATATACTCTGAGTTCCAGTTTAGCAGCCTTGACCCCAGTTTGGGAGAAAGATGGGATATAAATCAAATAAAAAAACTATTAACAAATATTTTTCTGTTTTAAAAAACCCAAGTAATGGCACCAACAATTTTATGTTGTGTAATACAGTCGGCCCTTCTTATACACGGATTTTTTATACACAGATTCAAGCATACACAGTTTGAAAATGTTCCAAAAAAGTATAAATTTACCTTGATGTTCCATTTTTTATTAGGGACACCATTTTGCTATGTCATTATACTTAATGGGACTTGAGCATACACGGATTTTGTTATACACGGGGGATCTTGGAACCAAACCCCAGCATATAACAAGGGTCCACTGTATATGTTACTTAGACAAAATGCTAGTAATTACAGCATATGTTTCTTCCAGACACCTCTAATATCAGAAGAGCTAAAACACAGAGGGGAGTCCTCACCACAGTTCCATAATATACCATTCTCTCCACACTTTGTGTCCATTATGAATTCCAGCATACTGCCTCTAGGCCATTAATTTCAAAACGTTTCCCTTTAAACATGGAACTCAAAATGTATTGATGTTATGCTATCTCAGTTGGTTTCAATTAAGTTATTGCTGTTTGGAGAAATTAAACTATTTAGCCATTTTGTCGTTGCTCTTAGTTATAAAATGGCTATTTTCCAGTCAAGCATTCAGTTATTTAAGGTACAGACCAGAAGGTTTTGGACTACAACTCCTAAATTCTCATATTATGACTTATGTTTGTAGAGTTGATAGCAGCTGTACACAATACACATCTGTTGCCCACTCTTAGTTTAGAGGCTAGACTTCCTAGGTCTTTTAAAAACTCAAATAAGATACACGAGATCAGCCCAGGAAACCTGAGAAGGGAGAAACTTAACTACTGAGAACGTCAGAAAAGTAACAGGGTGTGTGTGTGGGGGGGGGGGGCGGCAGAGAAGAGACTGACTAAAAGCATGGAAACAGGGAAATATGTGTGTTTATAATCTATAATACTATCTCTCTCTCACTCACTCACTCTGTGTGTATATAGGGATATCTGTGTATTTATATGCTTGAAAGCATAGAGTCATAATTCAAGAGCTAGAAAAGAAATCAGAATAAAGTATGTTACAGATGGCCCAGGTAAAAATTAAGTTAATTTAAGATGGCTTGAAGCTATGCTAGGATTAGGATGAACAACAAAAAAAAACACTCCTGTCTTGGCTTAAGTCTTGGCTTAAGTAAAGAAAGAGTTTAGACAAGGTTAAGATGGCTGCACATTTTGGACACTCTTTTCACTGCCTATTGCCCTCGAGAATAAACTTCTAAAACTACTTTCTGTATAGAAACATTGCTCTAATAAGTATACTCTGGATTGTATGGGGACTCATATAACTCCTGGTTGTACATTTTCCTCACTTGCCTACACAGGCATCCTGGTGCAAGTCACTCCTGGCAATTGTGAAGAGGCCAGAGGCAAGTCACCCAGTCCATGAACCATCACCAAATGTCATCATCACCTGCCAAACCAGCCAAATTCCTCCTTTTGCCCTTTCACTGATCCCACACAACTATGTTTGTTGTTATAATTTCTCATTTAAGTCAACTTGGGTTTATGGCAACCTCATGAAGGAGAGACCTTGATGCCACAAGGCTTTTCAATCAACTGACACTGAACAAGAACTTGTCCTAAGTATTTATTAAACTTGTAATGCCTTTTCATCTATAAATGTCACTCAAGACAGCTATGGGGGAAAAATCAATGTAAAACACAAACCAAATAAAAATCATTTTTAAAAATCCACAGCACAGTTGGCCCTCCTCATTTGCAGATTTGATTATCATGGGCCTGAACAGACAGGCCAAAATAAAACTTTGGAGGTATGCTGTTTAAATGCTGCATGCATTTTAAGAGGCTGGAAGCTGTGCCAAAGCCACGCTCCAGTCCTAAGGACTGGAGAGGAGCTTTGGCACAGCTTCTGGCCTCTTAAAATGCATGTGTCATTTAAACAGCATACCTCCATAGTGACCCAAAGCAACTTTATTTTGGCCTGTCTGTTCAGGCCCTTAGTTCCCTTTCAGAACCTCTAGGTCTTCCAGCATGACTCTATTATCAAATTCCGCCAAAGGTCACACTGGAGGACCTAGAGATTCCTAGAGGGCATTTGTAGGTCCTCCAGCACATTTTCATGATCAGCTTCTGGCAGATCTTGACCACAGAATTGCCCTGGAGGAGAAGAGATTTTTAGAGAGGTATTCTCTCAGAGGTGTGTGTGTATATAATTATTTGTGTTTTTCCCACTTTCATGAGGGTCCTATTCCCCTAATCCCAGTGAATGTGGAGGGTCTACTGTAATAACAACCCATCTTAAATCAAAATGCCTATCTGAACCAAAGGATAATGGAAAAGCCAGTCCACCGATCTTTTGCTTCTCAAACATTTTTGTAAAAAAACAAATTTGGTAGTGGTTTACCCTTGGTCTGAAGCCTTGATTTTTCACCCCATTCTTAATTGCCTTCTCCAGTTTACCCAGTACAGTTGATGGGCTGAGTCAGTGAGAAAGTCAATAGGAAACATTAAAATTACAAAGAATAAAGGACTTATTTGCAGTGGGGTAGGAAATATAAAGATGTTCATTTGGTGGCAGTGGTAATGACCTCCCAGGGAACATCATCTAGCTCTACTTTCTTTTCTTAAATCATTCCAGTTATTAAGGTTCTCATTTCTAGCTTTAGAAGAAAACCTTCTCTTGACATAATCTATGGGTGATTCCATTTTGCTTGGTATCCCCAAATTCTACTATAATGCTTGTTTACTATCACTTGGGTGTTTTTTATTGCTTACTTCAACAAACGTCAAGATAAGAAAGTACTGAAGGAGAAAATAGTGACACCTACAGATAGCAAAGAAGTCTTGTGAGATACTAACAATGACTGAAGCTTGGAAACCAGCCATTCTTTAAAGAGTGTGTGTGTGGGGGGGGGAGACAATTCTCCAGTGCTGCACAGTGGCAGCTGGTGGCTGTTAGGTCATTGGGGGTGATACACTCACTTTGGGATTTAAATCTGAACTTTTGATTGGTCCAAGCTGTCCAAGGTGCTCAATCCTATTGCCAAAATCAATTATCCAACTTGGGTAACCCCTTTAAAATTGAGATTAAAAATGAAAGCCGATTCACTAACCCCACAGACATGGAAGCAGGTACTGGTACTGTGTATGGCTAATGAATTTTCTGTATCCATACAAACAGTAGGATGGGAAGTAAAAAGCTGAAGTACATAAAAAGTTTTTATTTAAATTGTATTTTGTTGAGAGAGTTTTCCCTCATTTGATGTTCTGACTAGGTAATGAAGACAAACTCAAGCTGTGCTTGAACGTGCGAACTCATGCCAAATTGCTAAGGCCACCAAATTTTTCTTCATCTGTTTTAACTTTCAGATCCTGGCAGTGCTGCCTGGGGTGCTTCCAGACAGCAATAAGGCTGCATCCGCACTGCAGAAATAATGCAAGGTTGAAACCACTTTAACTGTCGTGGCTCAATGCTCAAATGCTGGGATTTGTGGTTTGTTGTAGCACCAGAGCTCTCTGACAGAAAAAAGCTAAATGTCTCAGCAAACCACAATTCACGTAATTACATACCATTGAACCATGGCAGTTAAAGTGGTGTCAACCCAGTTTATTTCTACAATGTGGGTGCAGCCTTAGCACTACCACCTAAAAGGCATTCTGGAGCTTCCCATCAACTTGAAAAAGAGGCAGGTTACAAATGGGAGAAGCTCTCACCTTCACCTACTTCTCTTCTTGCAAAGAATCATGTCTGAGGCAGATTAACTGCCCAATAAAAATCTCACCTAGAAGTATACCTGGAGTAAAAGAATAATCCATTGCCCTAGACTGTGCCCCTTTCTCATGTTGATGGCCTAGTCACCCAATATGCATCAGCCACAGACTAACATCAGGCAGGCAGTGTTTGACTGCTAAAATGTGAATTACCACATCTGAGAAGTCCAGTCTTTTGATTTTAAAGCCCTCCACCATCATACAGTGTGGGAAGTATGGGTGAGATGATTGATCTGCTAGAAATAAAGCTGAAGGAGAGCCAGCGTGGCAGCCTAGTGGATTGACTATGAGACTGGAGACCAGGGCCTCATTCCCACTTACAGATAAATTGGTATACAATCCGAATCGATGGATCAATTCGACAGCTGAGTGTGGTTCCCACTACATTTGCCCTAATCGCATTTTTCCCCTCTTGTGGTTCACATTCACGAATGAGTCGATTCAAAATGGACCCGTTCCAGCCGGCTGAAGGGTAAATTTAAATCGATTCCGATCCACATCTGGTTCATACTTGCGTGGAATCGATTTATCAAAAAAGACACAGAAAACATCAGCATCAAAAAGACGCAAATGAAATGGGTCTAGTGCTTGGCTGGAGCAATTCAGTTTAAGTGGGAACCAGGGTTGTTTGAACTGGTTCAAACTGATTTGCAATCTGGTTTAAAAGGTAGTGGGAATGAGCCCCAGGGTTTAATTCCTAGCTCGGCCATGAAACCCACTGGGGGAAAGTCACACGCTCTCAGCCTCTGAGGAAAGCAAGGGCAAAGCTCTTCTGAACAAATCTTGCCAGGAAAACCCCATGATAAGGTTGCAGGGGGTCGCCATAAGTCAGAAACAACTTGAAGGCACACAACAGCAATAAGGGTGAAAGGGGGGGGGGGGGGCAGAAACCAAAACCAAGGGTCATAGAAACAGAGATACAACAGCTTCTGTCCCTTTAAGTACACCAAGCTACAACACACACACTCTCCCCTTAAGGAGACTATCAGGCAGGTGCTGCCCACGCAAGCTTTTAATGCAATTTTCGGCCTTCCAAGACTGGAGGAAGGGGATCTCAGAAGGCAGGAAAATGAGATTAGGGTGGGAGGAGAGGGAAAGGCGTCTAAATCTTTTCCAAAATGGAAAAAGTCACCCCTGCCTAAAGTAAAATAAATGGGGGGAGAAGGTAGTTCACCCCTCTCTTTGCAAGTGGAAGCTGCCATGGGTTCCTCCCATTAAAGAAAAGGGGGGTACACCAGGCTGGTTGCCTGAGCATTAAAAATCTTGTCTGCGCATTAAAAAACCCACCTTGGGCAAGTCACATTCTCTCAGCCTCAGGAGAGAAAGAAAACACCATACATTTGCCTTAGGGTCGCCATAAGTCACAAATGACTTGGTTTTCCATGCTGCACCTGCACTGCAGAAATAATCCAGTTTGACACCACTTCTAACTGCCCTGGCTCAGTGCTAGAGAATCCTGGGAACTATAGTTTATTGTGGCACCAGAGCTATCTCTAACAGAGAAGGCTAAAGGTCTCACAAAACTACAATTCCCATAATCCCACAGCATTGAGCCAAGGGCAGTTAAAAGCTGCGTCCACATTGGAAAAATAACCCGGTTTGGCAGCGCTTTAACTGCCTTGGCTGTTTGCTATGGAGTTCTGGGAGATGGAGTTTGTTGTGTGCCCCACGGGTCCCACAACAAACTCCAACTCCCAGAATTCCATAGCAAAGAGCCAAGGCAGTTAAAGCAGTGCCAAATCGGGTTATTTCTCCAGTGTGGACGCAGCCGCAGCAGAACAACAATCAGGAGCTAAAGGACGCCTAAAGGGGCTCCTCAGCCCCCCTGAAGTTAGGCTCTCCCTCCGTTATCTTCTGTACTGGGCTTGGAGGCGCCCCTGGGGCCCTAGGCCTTGCCCTGGCGTTGCCTGTGGGGACACCCCTTGCCCTCTTCCCTGGGGAACCCCGCAGGCAGGCGGCCTTCCTTCCCTCCTTCCTCCCCGCCATGCACCGCGCCGAGGGAAGAAGAAGGAGAGGAAGGCGCGCACAGCTGCCTGAGAGCAAAGCAAAGGCAGAAGGAAGGGCGCCCTGACTGACTGACTGACCCGGGACCCTTTAGGCCCCGCCCCCTTGACGGCGGCGCCCCGCCCCCTAGGGCTCTGATTAGCCGCAGTCCTGCTTCCTCCCCTTCCCATTGGGCGGTGCCGGCTTGTCGCTCAGAGGCCGTCCTGGGCTCTCATTGGCTGGAGGCTGTGTGTGGGCAGGGCCGGCTGTCAGTCAGTCAGGGAAACGGGTCTGGGAAGGAAGAGGGGAAGAAGGAGAGAGAGAGAGAGAGAGAGAGAGAGAAGGAAGGGGGGAGGGAGGGGAGGAAACATCTGGCTGCCGCAGCCCGGGCCCCGTCTGTGCCGCCGCCGCCGCCGCGCGTGCCTCCTCCTCCCTCCCTCCCTGGCTGCGTGCTCCCGGCTCCCCGCCCCCTTCGCCCTCCCTGCCGCCTCCGGGGCGCTGCCATGGGGGGCCGCTGAGAGAGAGGGGCCGAGAGGAGGGCAAGGAAGGAAGGGCGCCGCTGGGACTCGGCCGGGGGGCGCTCCAGAGTGTGGGGCCGGGCTCGGGGGGGGGGGGGGGGAGGGGGGAGTGCCCGGGGAGGGCGATGGGGTTAACCGGCCAACCGTCCCGTCCCCCCTCCTCCTCCTCCTGGCGGGAAGGGGGCTGGGAGGAAGGGGGACTTTGGGGGCAGTTCAGGCCTTGAGGGAGAGGAGGGGGATTTGAGGGGGAGGGGGGGCTTAAAGTGAGGGGAAGGGGCTTAACAGGTGGGAGGGGCTGCTTCCTCCTCCTCCTCTTTCTTTTCCTCTTCTTCCTCTTCCTCCACTTCTTCCTCCTCCTTTTTCCTGTGCTTCCTCTTATTTCTCTTTTTCTTCTTCTTCCTCTTCCACCTTTTCTTCCTCTTCTTCTTTCTCCTACTCTTCTTCTTTCTCTCCTTCCTTTTCTTCCTCCTCCTCCTCCTCTTTTTCTCCTCCTCTTCTTCTTGCTTTTCTTCCTTTTCCTTTCTCTTTTTTTTGCTTATCCTCCTCCTTTCTTCTTCCTCTTTTTCCTTCTTTCCCCCTTATCTTCTTCTTCCTCCCCCTCCTTTTCTTGCTTTTCCTCTCCTTCCCCCTTTTCCTCTTCCTCCTCCTCTCCTGGAAGTGAGTCCCCCTGCTGCAGCCCAAGAGGAGGGAGGAGTGGGGCTGAGGGTTGGGCTGGGGTCAGGCGGTTAATGGGTCATTGGGGAGCTGGGTTGGGGTCAGCCTGGTCTGGGTCTTTCTTGGGGGGGGGGGGGGGGGGGGGGGAGAGAGGTCAAGCGGGGAGAGGGGGGTGTGAGGCTGGACTGGGATGAGGAGCAGATGGGGCAGCAGAGAGGGAGTCCTTTGTGTGTGGTGGCACAAGCAGTGTGTGTGTGTGTGTGTGTTTTGTCTTGCAGCCCAGAAAAGGTGGGGAGGGGAAATGATGTGGGGCACAATGCAGCTGTGGAGGGCTGGGAAAGGAGAGGGAGAGAAAGAGAGAGCTCTGTTCCCTCCCAGGACTCTTCTGTTCATCTCTTCCAGTTACTTGCCTTTTGTTGCTGCTGCTTTGGCTGCTGTGATCTTGATCTGGACAGTTCCTGTAATTTGGCTCTTTCCTCCTGAGTCTGCTGTTCCCCTTCCACCTTCCCTTCTGTGCAAGGACTTGGTTTGCTCTCTCATCTCTGCACCATTTACAGTGTGCCAAGAGGAGTAGAAGGAGTTATAATTGGCCAAGCCTTCCTCAACTTTGTGCCTCTTTAAGGAGAGCAAAGGGAAAATAAAGTCTTGTGTTGAGAGGTGTGTGCTCACTCTGCCCCCTCCTCTAAATTTTGCTGTTTTGCTAAGAAAGGTGGCAACTAGCCTAGGGCTTGGATTCACTCATAACTTACATAGTAAAATAGTGGTGCACAGTAAACAGAGTGGAGAACTTATTTCATTAAGCATAAAGTTGTTGTTTGGCCTAGAAAAGTCAAGCTGGCGACTTTTTAATTCTGCTGTGTTTCAACAACTGGTTTCATTTTAGCATATTTTGCTCTTAGAACACTTTCCTGCCAACTAAAAAGAAGGCATCACATCTTTTACATCTTGCCTGAATAGCTTTTCTATATGCATTCACAGTTAAAGGAGTAATAAGTGTGTTTTAACATAGCTGATAGTACTTTTCCTTCATGACTAAAAGCTACAAAATTAGTGTTGAATATGTAATACCACAGACTTAAATAGGTTATACTTGACAATCCTCTAATGTAGGAATGCCTGACAAGAGGATGCAGTATGAAAAGAGGAGAGATTGTATATATAATTCCTGGTCTTGTATGGAGTAGTATGTTTGCAAGTGCTAAATCTTCAGTGCTACTTGAGTTTTTACTCTCATTTATTTTACATTGTGTTGAAGGAACATTATTCATTATTGTTTATAAATTCCCAAGCAGTCAATTGTTCTGGGGGTTTTTAAAGATGTGACTAAAATACTTACAAGATGTCACTATTGATATCATTATATCTGGTCGTACTGTATCTGTATAGTTAGAAAAGCCAGTCAGAATCTATAGAAGGGGAGAAACTGCACTGAATTTGAAGCAGGAAAATTGATCTTTTAAAATGAACCTCTGGTTTCAGTAAAAATGGATTATCATGACTTGGGGGAGCTCTTAGTGTATAAAATACTCCGCAAACTTATGGCAGAAGGGTTGCTATACTATACATGTGGCGAAGCTCCATATGTTTAAGAATTTTTTTACTTTCCTCTGTTAGAAAGTTTTGAAAAAAGACTTTGAAGTATTTTGTTTATACTAACAGACAAGAAAAGTTCTCCTAAGAAAAAGCTGGTGGCAGGAGTGTAGAGGAGTAGCATATGGCATTAAAAGGAGCACAGCTGGAGGTAGCATTTCCATCTGAACATGATGTCAGAGCAGCTGACAGCCTGCCATCCCTCAGCCTTTTATTCTAACACACAGACAGGGAGTGAGTGTGTTTGCAGATCTGTGTGTAGGGAAGGTATCTCATTCCTCTCTAACATCATCTCCACTTTGCATCTGTCTCTCTCTTAGTCTGCTTTTTTTCCCACCGATCTTAACAGACCTGGAGCCAGCAAGACTCGGACAAAAGGACTTAATCAGGTTTATGTGTGCTAAAGGTAGGAAGAGCAGGAGGCTAGTTACAGTGCATTTCTCTCTTGGCGTTTATTTAATTTGAGAATATCCCATTCCTAGTTTAATGAGGTGTAGGAGGAACAAGTGCAGTTCAGTAAAAAGGGAATAACAGTGAAGGCTTGCATTTTTGACTTGTTTGTTCTTGTGTACTTGATGCAGTCCTACCATTTTTGTTCTCTTGAGCACTGAGTGTTGTATGTAAGGATTTTTGTTGCAATATAGTATTTACAACTGTTCTAATAGTAATGTTTCCTAAGAATGACAAAAGGAAGGGTTTGAAATGGCATGTGCGATAGAGGCAGCAGGATGTATTAATATCATGGGCATGGTGACTTCTGCTATTAAACTTTGTGCTTGAAGACCAGACTACTGAACTTTAGAAATGTACAATTCTCTTGTTTTGGGGGGTGAAACAGTGGGAATAATTTATATGTGAAACAAGGATTTCTCCTTCCTTGGGAATAACTTGGCTCATTCCTCCCTTTCTTTCCTTTATTTTTTTTGTTCTTTTTGGTTCTTTGGTGTATGTTGAAGAAGTTTATTCAATACAACAAGAATTGTTTGAGGGGAGGTTTCTGTGTTCACGACTAATTTAGAACTTGTAGATTTGAGCTGCCTGAATTGGCCAGACAGCTGTAATCGCACTCCTCTATTCTTAATCTCTTTATCTGGGCAGCAGCTGCCATATGGCCACAGTCAGCTGGATCAGATGTTTATAAGCTTCCTTCTTCGTCCCTCTCTGTCCTTTCAGCCTCCTAATTTGATCACAGCTACCTTGTGAGCTGCCCTCCAATCTTTATTTTTAGCCCTCTTAAGGATTAGGATTGATGTTGGTTGTGGGGCACTTAAAGTGATTGTATTGTAAATCTTCTTGCTTTATTCTGACAGTAGTATATTGTAGAATATACTTGGGATAGGATTGTAACTTCAGGAACATATCTATGTGCCCAAAGGCACAGCTGCTGTATGTAACTACTTTGCCACAACTTTGATTTCTACTAACAGAAATGAGGAAATACTTAAAGGTTTTTTAACTAGAAATCTTCAGTGATCTTTTTAAAAACCTTTCCTTCTAAAGAAAGTGATGAATAGAGATAAAAACCCATTATTAAGAGAGAGGGAAATTAAATAAAACTTGCTGAAAGGCTTTTTCATGATTACCATTGACCAACTGAAATGTTTTCCATATATTTAGGATCCTTTACAGAGGATCAACATCTTCTGTTTAACTGTACTTGTTTTCATTTATTGGAGTCTTTTAAAGTTTTAGACTATCGATATGTATGTGTATATATATGTGTGTATGTGTGTATATATATAGCCAAAGGACGAACACTAAAAAGGCTATCATTCAGTCATGAGGAAAAATGTTCTATAAGCCATTGTTTTGATCAATTAAATATTATTTTCACCCCATCTTTGTAGGATTATCAATGTTGCATTCTCCATTTTTCTTCTGCCTTGGATTGCAGATGTGTTTAAAGTCGCATCCTTGATTCTACCACCCTACTCCCAGCCTACTTCTTTACAGTCAGATAAACTGTTAATCTAACTTTGGAAACTGCAAAAGATAGCTGAAGTAAAATGTTGTGGAAAGTTGACTAATTGTTGCATGTCACAAAGGATGTTCTTTAAAAATTTTAAATCTTGTGGAAATTATCTTGTCAAATGTGATCTCATATAGGCATATAATCAATTACTTCCAATATTTAACTAAATCTTTTTGCTCCTAGGTTATGAAGACAGCATGGAGTTTCCTGACCATAGTAGACATTTACTACAGTGTTTGAGTGAGCAGAGACATCAGGGTTTTCTTTGTGACTGTACTGTTCTGGTAGGAGATGCCCAGTTCCGAGCACATAGAGCTGTACTGGCTTCGTGCAGCATGTATTTCCACCTATTTTACAAGGACCAGCTGGACAAAAGAGACATTGTTCATCTGAACAGCGACATTGTTACAGCCCCAGCTTTTGCTCTCCTGCTTGAATTCATGTATGAAGGGAAACTCCAGTTCAAAGACTTGCCCGTTGAAGATGTGCTAGCAGCTGCCAGTTATCTCCACATGTATGATATTGTCAAAGTCTGTAAAAAGAAGCTGAAAGAAAAAGCCACCACAGAAGCAGACAGTACTAAAAAGGAGGAAGATGCCTCAAGTTGTTCTGACAAAGTAGAGAGCCTTTCTGATGGCAGCAGCCACATTGCAGGAGATATACCCAGTGATGAAGATGAAGGGGAGGATGAAAAATTGAGCATTCTGCCTAGCAAAAGGGACTTGGCGGCTGAGCCTGGGAACATGTGGATGAGATTGCCCTCGGACTCAGCAGGCATTCCCCAGAGTGGCGGAGAGGCAGAGACACACGCAACAGCAGCTGGAAAAACAGTAGCTAGCCCCTGCAGCTCAACAGAGTCTTTGTCCCAGAGGTCTGTCACCTCAATGAGGGATTCGGCAGATGTTGACTGTGTCCTGGACTTGTCTGTCAAGTCAAGCCTTTCTGGAGTTGAGAATCTGAACAATTCCTATTTCTCTTCACAGGACATGATTAGAAATAACCTGGTACAGGTGAAGGTGGAGAAAGAAGCTTCCTGTGATGAGAGTGATGTTGGCACTAATGACTATGACATGGAACATAGCACTGTGAAAGAAAGTGTGAGCACTAATAACAGGGTACCGTATGAGCCAGCCCATCTGGCTCCTATGAGGGAAGATTCTGTTTTGAGGGAGCTAGATAGAGAGGACAAAGCAAGTGATGATGAAATGATAACTCCAGAGAATGAGAGAGTTCAGGTGGAAGGGAATATGGACAGCAGTCTGCTCCCTTATGTCTCCAACATACTTAACCCTGCAGGCCAAATTTTTTATGTGTCCCCTGTGCAACAAAGTCTTTCCTAGCCCCCACATTCTTCAGATACATTTAAGTACGCACTTTCGAGAGCAGGACGGGATCCGCAGCAAGCCTGCCACTGATGTCAATGTCCCAACCTGCTCCTTGTGTGGTAAGACTTTTTCTTGCATGTACACCTTGAAACGACACGAGAGGACTCATTCAGGGGAAAAACCCTACACTTGCACCCAATGTGGAAAGAGCTTCCAGTACTCCCACAATCTGAGCCGCCATGCCGTAGTTCACACACGGGAGAAGCCGCACGCTTGTAAGTGGTGTGAGCGCAGGTTCACACAATCTGGAGACCTTTACAGACATATTCGGAAGTTTCACTGTGAGCTGGTGAACTCATTGTCTGTCAAAAGTGAAGCACTGAGCTTACCTACTGTCAGAGACTGGACATTAGAAGATAGCTCACAAGAACTTTGGAAATAGAATTTTTATATATATAATTAATATATATATATAAATCTATATAGTTGTGGTACAGTCTAAAAGCAGTCTTGTTTCCTTGAACTGAAAGTTTGGCCATTAGCTTGTTTTATGCACTTTAAGGCGGCATGAACATTTCACTATTTAGTGCTCTGATATGAACTATAGAAATAAGACTAATAAATTTCATTAATTTCCCCATATTTCCCCTTAAAGTAAGTACTTCTTTTAAATAAAGCTGCAAATGAACAAATGTGATTTTAGGTTCTATTTAACCTTACTTGCAACACTGCACCATTTCAAACTCCATTTAAAGCAAAAGAGTACTCCCTTCCAGTGTTTTTATCAATTCGGTTACATTTTTAAAATTGCATGCATATTTTCTAGCTGTGGGAAACCTGAATGCTTTTAGACCCAAGTGATAAATTTCTGAAATGCTGGAGTATCTATTTTTAAACAAGCAGTTGCAATATTATTGTAATTTGTGGATTACAACAGTTCCCAATTTTTTTTTTTAAAAAAAAAGACCATCACAGATTTTTTTAAAATACACTGGAATTGCTGGGACTCTGTTAAGGTATGCTTGGGATGAAAATGGATGTTGCAACCTCAACAGTTGCAAACTGCATTTAAAAATGTGAATTACTGTTGTATACTGTAATTGATTAAATGGGCTGGGGGGGGTGTCAAGGAAATTGACAAGTTGTGTTAATGCGCTCTCAGTTGAGTCTTGAAAAGTAAATATTAACGCTACGGAAATGCATGCGTTTCAGTATATTTTTGTCTTTGTTTGCATTGTATAACTTTAATGAGTGAGTTTTAAAACTTATTTAATTTTTTGTAGGAAAAAAACACCACTGGAAAAAAATTGGTGTTATGAAGAACATAAATGCACTGTTTTTTATTTTATATAATTTAAATTAATTGCCCACTGTCTTTAAGTTGAACAAAAGCTACATGTTGATTTTAGCTATGTAAAGGAAGATAGTAATGTTTACAAACAGGCTTAGAGATTTGCATGTGCAGTGTACATTTATCAAGAAAAAAAAATCTGATTGCACAGAACCCATGCCAGCGCCAACTTTTGATGCATACACTACCCATATGAGCATTTTTAGAATTCCTGCTGCACAAATTGACAATAGGTCATTCATTTTTCGCCCCTTGAAAAGATTCTATGGAGTGAAAAAGCCCCAGGCTGAAAGGACTAGAAAACCTTGATTGACATGGGGTGGGGTGGGGGAAATGGTGGGAGAAAAGTTGGGGGAGGGTTTGTGAACTGTGTATCCAAGCAGCAAAGACTGCAGCCTGACGTGTGGTTTTAATGATCAACACACAGGGCAAAAGCATTTTGCACAGTGTTTGTTTTCCTGTCTTGCACTTACAAATAAGGTCTATGGGAGTAGCATGGAAAATTGTTTTTTCTTCTTTCTGCTTTGTTTAGAATTTGATCGCCTTAACTACTGTAAACATAGCCTATTTTTGTGCTTAAGAAACTGAATGGAAAACTCCATTGTGTATTGCTGGACTGTTTTGGAAATACTTTGGTCAAATGTATGTTAATTTGGCTGTAATGGCATTTAAAACAAAAAAAAAAAGCTGTGAAAATGGCCTTGGAGCATTATTTTTAGTTACTTGAATAGTTGCTAGGTTTTTAAAATACATTCTTTTTATTAATTTAGAAAAGACAATCAATGTCTGGGAAAATGGACTACTTTTGAATTATTATTATTATTATTTTTGTGGATGTGAGTGATTGTTTTTTGGGGGTGCCCTTTAGTTTCACATTCTTTTTTTGGTTCTAAAATTAGACTGACATCTAGCTTTGACAATCATAGTATGTTTTATTTTCCTGAGGGGGAGGGGGAATAACTTATAACGCTGTTTAGTTTTGTACTATTGGTGTGTTGGTGAATTTTTAAACTGTGTGCTAACTGCAATAAATTATACATACTGAGAAATCAATTAGTAGTCTTCTCCCCTTTTTAAACATTGAAATTGCAGAATGCTATTGATAATACCCTACCTTTTGATAATGTATTATCTTTTTGTACAGATTCCTATTGATTTGTGAAATAATCAGCTCACTGTTTGAAGTAGCTGTAAATAAAAGTGGTTTCTAATTGGCAAATTAAACATTTTAAGATGCTCTATACTAAAAACTACTGGTACATTGTAATCAATGTAAAAATTTCCACTGGATGTTCATAGAAACAAAGTGTGGTGTTCATCACATAACACCATTCCAAGTTCTGTGACGGCACTAAGCGCTAAATCCATCAAATAGACTTATACCAACAAGAAAGTAGGATGAGACGAGAAGGGGAACAACTGGCAATTTGAAGAAATGATTGATTAGTAATTGGAATCCGCAAAACAGAAATACCGGTTATCCCAAGTAGTTTTCACTGGTTATGCTAGGTTACAATTCCCCTTTTCAGTCTGGCAGCATTAAAGGTTGTCTCTGTCAGATTAATTGGTAAATATATGGTATGTCTTTAGACAAAGTTCTGAAAACATTCTAAGAGAAACATTTCAGACAAAAGTATATTACTGATTATCTAATCTAAAAGTTGTCTATTACACTAGGGAATGCTGTTATGGTCTTAATCAGTGTATAACTATTTTAAAAATCTATGCTATGGCTCAAATAATAATGATAGACTATTGTAATAAATAAATTTAGAAAACAAACCTCTATTACCATTTGGTTATGTGCAGTTTTCATAATACGTACTAGCTCACATTCTAGTATTTCAAATACATGACATAACTTTAACATCCATAAACAAAATTGCATTTTATAAAATTGTATATCATCAATTTATACAACCTCATAAGGGATTGTATATTCTTAGCGAGGTCTATCTCAGCTCTGTGTTTGAACCTATCCTTGTGATTTTAAGATAGCTTGTGGCAAGTAAAATTTGGATTGTCAGTCTAAAAAGTCCAGAATAAATTCTAAAGTGACTTATCATTTGAAATTTTTCATGACAAAGATATCTCAAGGAATTTTGAGTTTATTACTTGTAGTAGAAATTTTGTTAAACTTAATAATACTAGTTTTTCTTCCACCCAGATTTGAAAGCTCTGTAAGAACCCACCCAGGGTCTTAAACATTTGTAAGATGTTGTAATTAAAATGCATATCATGTTCTGCAGGATCTCATTTAAAGATGAGAATTTGAGTATGGTACTGAAAAGCTTCCTCTAATGTTAAGAGCAAACACTTAGGTTGTGTATTTATGTGTGTACGACTGCATATAAATCCAAATTAAATAACATTTTATTTCCCAGCTCATTAGTGTTTCCATATCAAAATAAATCCTACCACAGAGTATGCTAGGACCAGAAACGTAAAATGTATGGCAAAATCTTCCTGGGATGTGAAAGTGAAAGTCAAGATTCTGGATATAAACACATGCAAAGCTCTTTACTTTTGTCAATAGAACGGGCAATAATAAGTCAACTTGGTATATTTTTTGAATAACAGTTAAAAAATGTCACTGAAGTTTATTGCTTTAATCTTAAAAATCATAGGATATGTTGGATGATTATGTTTGAAAAGTCTTTCGGTGAATTCACTTGGTCTTTCTCATGTTAAAAATAATCAAATTGCGGTCAAAACCTAAATCTTTGTTTTTGTGAGCATCATATAAGCATATTACTTTTACTACTAATGATTAAAAAATAGCATTTTGATCTTTAGTTTGGAGCTAACTGTCTGGTGTGCACACACAAACAAAAACAGTATGTAGAAAGAAATGGGGAGAAATTACTAAGCATTCCGGCAGGATGGTCCAGTTTTCCAATAAAATTATTGTATAACTGAAAATAAAAACTGTGTGCTTTGAGCTTTCTTTCCTTTTCCTAGTAGCAGCTGCATTTATTCACCTGTTCAGGATATATGCTCAGGTTCCAATTTTTATCTGCTGAATTAAAAAATATTTTGGCTGTTAAAGCAGCCATTGAGATACCAAAGTGTTGCATCCAATGTTACATGCTTTTTAGAAGCAATTGAGTATTTTGCGTCTTTTAGTTGCCTCAGGGCTATCTGTCATCCATCTCTTTTTAAAAAATGGTACCGAATCCTATTCGAATGATTTGATGTACAGTCGCAGATATTCGGGTACTCAATTTTTGCTTTAAAACAATAGTTCTGCCAACTATGATTAAGGCTGGGCAAATTAAACTGTTTCACTGATAATTTCATTGGGTACCACTATTTCGGCACACTTTTCTCTTGATAATGACAAGGTTTTCTTAGACTACTGATCCAGCTATGAATGTTGATTAAAAAAATTGCTCTGTAACAACTGATGAATAAGAGGATGTAGTTAATATTAACACTAAGCTAAACCTATGCTACATCAAATTTGCCACGTGCATTTTGTTAGTTGCAGCTCCTTGACAGAAGAAACTGGCACTTGGATTCCTACTCACCCTGGTCTTAACGTCTTCAATGAGAAGTTAATATAGTGTCTTCTGCCATTGCACTACAACTGCCAGGCCAAAAAGAATGCAGTGCGGGTTAAAGCCTAGAGCTAGAAGATCATTCTACTGTGATAAAATCCAACTAAACCTGTTAAAGGGTCTTACTGATGACAGATTGTCTGTGGGCTTTTAAAAAATAGATTATCCGTTTTTATCATTATCACTTTGGGGGGAAAAACACTGCTTTTGACTGTTAAAAAATGTCTGTCAAACAGTATTTACACCTCCATTTTAGGATACAGTCTATGCATATTTACCTGGGAGTAAGCCCCACTGAAGTCAATGAGAATTAGTTCTGTATATATGTAGGATTAGCTTTAAACCTCATTTTTAAAAAGTAGAAGGAATAAGTAAATACATTGACATAGCAATCAGTGTTGCAAATTTGTGTTTTATTCCTTGATTTCTTTCATTTTAAGTTAGGAAAATGTTATTTGCATTGTACTCAGATTTATTATGTCATTGCTGTTTCATATTCTGAGGCTTGCGGATCCTCCTTACCCTAGTAAACCAGCTAAAGTGAAATGATTAAAGCATGAGGTAGTTGAACTTTGTTACTTGCATCAGAAAATGTCTCAAATGAGAGTAGCAAACATTCAATAAAATCTTGTTGTAAAGTCTTACAACACTTTTCAGTTCTGCTAAATTATAGTGCTGTGGCTCTTAGAAATGTGATGGTTCCCTAGGATCTCACAAAATTTAATGTAGTTATTCTGTGAATGTAAACAAAAGTATAAATACAAATTTGCAATCTTTAAACTATCCTAATAGAACATTTGGTGCATAGGGCTCAATCGTAAAATTTCTAGCTGAGTGATACTGTACCTACTTACGTATTCACTAACTAGTGTTTACTTGTGAGTAGACACGTATAGGATTGTGCTGTTAAAACAACATGCTGGATAATGGTTTAAGTATTTCTGTAATACTTAAAAGCATAAGAGCCAAGCTGCTCTTATATTTTGTTTATATCTTATAAACGATGCATTATGATGGCACCATTCTGGACTTACTCTGCTCAGACTTTTAAATCATATGTATGGGATAACCAATGTGGATCGTCTTTATTCTTCAAAGAATAGTGCATGTAGCCCATTTCTGAATCAAGAAAAGATTTATTATTGCAGGTTACTTTAATTTAAAGAACAGAAAAATGAAACTTTACCTTAGCAAAGCTATATCATTTAAGCAATATTAACGTGACATAGCAAAGGTATGTAATTTAAAAATCTAAATTTCTGCTCAAAATGCCTTCAAACCTCCTAACAGCATTTTCATTCATCATTAAACATCTCTTAAATTTTCATGCATTTTATGGCTGAACACTAAAGGCAGGTTGGTTTGTTTTTAAATCATTTTGCAGCATCTTAATTTGTTTCTATTTTTAGTGTTGGACTCAGTCATGATTTGATGGATTCACTGAAAGCAATGGAATAGCATTTAGTCTTGACTAATTAAATTCTCATTTATTTTAGTGGGCCTATTCTAAGCTAAATCTCTATTTTAAGCTTTCAGAAATTTTTAGAGCCACGTTTCATAGCTGTGATTATTGAATATACGTTATCTGAAGAAAGGAGTAGAGCTATAGTTTTAACATTTTGGGAGAAAATAGATACCTGAAGGGAGCAATACAGTTGCATGCTTAAAACAACCGTAACTGAATTTAAGTAATTACAGTGTAGCTTAAACATACAAGCTATCTCCCCCACCGTCACTTATGAATTGATTGGACATAGCATATCCTGTTAGTCTTAATTCCAGGATGATGGCTCATACCCAAAGGAAACTGTATTGCACTTTAAATAATCAAGATCTTTTAGAAAAATGGGACTTCTAGTTGGACTGAAATATAAACTCAGTATTTGGACTGAACCTGTTAAATAATTATTTTCCCGTTTTACGGCTTTTATTACAGTGTTACTTACCGATATATATGGAGTTGATATGTTTTCTGCTGGTGCTTGTAGCAATCACCTAAAGGGAAAAGGGACTCGAGGGTAGATTAAGTATACTACTGTTTTAAGTGCAGCTCTCATTACTGTTGAAGTCACTAATAAAAGCGAGAGAAAAATTCTTGTCCCCCCCTTGACAAAATTAATCAGATTTTCAAGTCAATTAACCTCCTTCTTTACACACACAAAGCAAAAATAGCAAAGATGCAATACAATAAATGATCACTTACTTAATGTTAAGTAAATGTTTGTTCCTTCTGATATAACATAACCTCTTCATGTTATGTAAATTCTAAACTTAGCTAATTGTCTTAATCATGCCCCTTAAAAAGTGTCTAGCAAGTAACCAAAGCTTGATACATTCTGTATTTTCTTCAATATTTATTGTGTGGCTAATTTATATAACATTTATTTTATTTTTGTCCTACTTTCTTTCCAACATGGGGCCCAAGGAACTTACAACAAATTAAAACAAAAGGCAGCTAAGAATAGTAGATTGTTTATGACTAAGCCTTTAAGTGTTGACTATCTCAATATTAACAGAAATTATTTACAAGTAAAATACTTAATCATTCATAAAGCAGCAAAATATACTTTGGTCGGGGGGGGGGGGGATTCTATATCATCCATTGACAGCAGCCTTCTCCAATGTGGCTCTGTCTAGATATTTGGGGCTACATCTACCTATCAGCTCCATGTATCATGGCCAGTGATCAGGATTGCAGGGGCCATAGTCTAAATTATTTGGAAGGTACAGTACTACATTGAGGAAGGTGTGATCAAAGTATTCTATAATTATATAGTTGGGATTAAATTCAAACTCGTTATATGTGCATTGTCACAGAGAGGTGTATTCTGAGGAGATACCTCTATAAAGCCAGACAGTTCCATGGACTGGGGGAATATAAACTTCTTTTCTTATGTCTCCCCCAAAATCTGGGTTTGACACTTCAAGATCAGTTTGAGACCTGACTTCACAGATGGGAACTAGTAATTCTTCAGCTATTGTTGGACTGCAATTCCCATCAGCTGTACCCAGTGTATCCAATGGTGAAGAATGCTGGGAGTTGCAGCTCAGCACCATCTGATGGGCCATACAATTCCCACCCCACATTTATCCTCCTGTGTTCAGCTACCATAACAGCAAATGGACAGAGACAAACACAAGAAAGATGCTTTAAATAGCAGGAGAAACATGAAGTATCAATACATGACATCTCAGCAAGTAATTGTTAAAGCTGGAGAAATGGATCAAACATCACAACACATTAAGCACTGGTATATGCTGCTATAACTTCCTTAAGCCTCCTCTTGGATACATTTAAAGAGCAAATTTGGAATGAGAAGTGCTTAACCTATCATTTCTTTGCACCAAATCTGCCTTGTCACCACCTACTCCATAGCAGCATTTATTTTCCTTTTCTTTTTTGAGATTTTTTTAAAGAGCATGCGGTGGAGATCATAGAAACTAAGCATCACTGTACAACAGTGATTCTAAATGTTTACCCTTCCAGATATTTTGGACTTCACCTCCCATAATTCTTTGTCACTAGCCTTGCTGATTGGGGCTTTTGGGAATTGATGTCCGAAAATATTGGCAATTGCGTCTTCCCCCTCCAAGAGTTACAAAGACAAAATCTGCCAGCTTTGAGTGTCTTACTTCATTCAGTGTCTTGCCCACATGGATGTAGTTACATCAGTGTATTATATCAACAGGATTCTAGTTACATACCTTATACACACTGATAGAGCAGGGATGTAGCCATATCCCAACCCCTGTGTAGTATCGCTGAGTGATTATTTTTATATGATTTTAGGGTTTAGATATTTTACTTATATCCCACCTTTCTCCTGAATGGGATCCAGAACAGCTCACAATTTAAAAAACAATGCAGCACATGTACCCCATTAAAGTCACTTTTCCACATAGTCACAAAATGCTTGTTCCAATTTTTTAAAAGGCTCTTACTTGCCAGTGGAAGGGGAGTAGGGAGAGAGTTAGCCTGGTCCTCTGTAGCAAAGAGTCCTATAGCCTGGAAGCAGCAAACAAGAAGGCTGTCTTCTATATCCTCACCAACGTGCCTGTGATGGCTTTCTGGTGGCCAAATCTTAACATTCCTTCCTGAGTGACAGGGCTGAAATGCTGGTCATTGTATTCCATGATAGGGTAATCTGATTACTGTAGTCTGTAGGAATGCTTATACTGTATGAGGCTATAGATCCTAATACCCAAGACAGACATGAAAGGAATGGTTGCGTATTTGGAGGATTCCTCAAGAATAGCCATATGTCTGGCCAGCTCACTGGTTCTTCAAACTTAATAGTTAGACCTCTGAATGGGATGGAGGCATAGAGTTGTTTTTTTTTTTTTTCTAAATTAAAAAGTACTCTCTCTGGTCCTGCATTGACAACACTGGTATAATTACTAAAAGTTTAATGATAAAGTTTCCAAAAATATACTGTTTGTTGGTTTTGTGTTGGTTGGGTTTTTTGTTTGTTGTTGTTGTTGTTTTGCAATGTATCTTTCAATGTTTTCAAAAAGAAAATGTCACAAGCCTACTACTGAAATTTGAAATCATGTTCATGATAGCTTGAGGAACAAACTACCATACTCTTTCTAGGGTGGAAGTTTCCAGACGTGGGACCACTACATAAAAGAAACTTGTATATTGACTCTGTGTGGCAGACATAGATGAAATTGATATGTAATACCTCCAGATTATCAAAGCAAAGTTCTTGTTTTTGGTTATCAGATAGCAGTAAGTTTCTTCTCAACTACTACAGAAGGGTGTTTCAGGTATCTGCCTGCTTAATGTTTGGGGCAAATCTACACCGCATTTGTCTTATAGAGGCCATTTATCATATTGTTGGCTGTTAACAGGAACATGTGACAGGAGCACAGAGACTCTGCACTTGATGACCATATTCAATAGGGTGAGCTGGATTAGATAATTTGTCTCCAAAACACATAAAATTTATGGCCAAGATCCAGCAATATACTTCTGTATCAATCAACAGCAGAACTGTTACTTTCTTCTGTTCTGTATGAATCCCTGTGTTGCACCAAGAGTTACTTCCAGAGGGTTTCTCAACCTTATGGAATAGGTTTTAGGGTATACTGGGGGCTACAGGAAGAAGGGAGGACTTACCAATAAACAACAGAATCCAGACGTTCAGCCCTGGATACTAGTTTACATCAAGTAGCCTATATGTAATAGAATAAGGTAGGGGTAGGAATCCTGTGGCCCTCCAGACACACATAAATTGTATCTCCCAGCATTCCTAACTATCTGATCCGCTGGTTAAGGTTGCTTGGAGTTATACTTCAAACAGCATTTGAAAGGCTGCACAATTCCATCCTGTGGTCTAAAACATACAGTTGTGTGGAGCTTAACACTTGGGCAAATAAGCCTGCTTACCTCTTCCAGCTTCAATTCTGGATCTGGAATGTCCCCGAATGTTATCATAACTAAATCACCACTGATCTAGCTTTGATGCCACCACCCGGATGCATCCTGGGTCAAAGCATCACTCAGCCAGCCATTTTTTGAAGTTGGAAGCTCCCCAACTTCAAAAAAGTACAGGCTGAGCAAGGCTTCGATCCAGGATGCATCCAGGTGGTGGCATCGTGGCTAGATCAGTGGTGATTTAGTTATGATAACATCCAGGGGCATCCTGGATCCAGAACTGAAGCCAGAAGAGGTAAGCCAGCTTATTTGCCCAAGCAATAAGCTCTGAAATTGGTCTTCCAGTGTCATTGTGTTAGCACTAAGGGTGTTTGCAGGGGTGAGTCTGTGGGCAAGAAGTAGAGATGTGCATTTGTTTGTTTGTTTGTTTTAAAAAATGGATGCTGGTTAACAGAAAGTCCATTTGACCAAATTTCTGTTTGTTCCAAAATGAATATCACGAGT
Organism: Sceloporus undulatus; assembly: GCF_019175285.1. Lineage (NCBI taxonomy): Eukaryota > Metazoa > Chordata > Lepidosauria > Squamata > Phrynosomatidae > Sceloporus > Sceloporus undulatus. The sequence goes on along the minus strand of NC_056522.1, from coordinate 63,826,022 downwards.
GATAAATGGTTTCACTTTCATTATCCTATTCATCATTCATTTGAAGCTGGAGAAGTTTACACTTTTCTTAAGCAGCAGCAGCAGCTGTTTCTAGCGGTCACCTTGTGACTAGTATTCCCCCCCCCCCCCAGAATGCCCAAGGTTTTCCATTGTTTGGGGCATTTCAGGAATTTTCCTTTGCTAGAAGCTTCCTTCATAATGTGCTGGAATAGCACAACATTTATGATAAGTAAAAGATGGCAGCTATCAGGCTCTGGTAGTTCAGATAAACACTGTGGTGGGGAACTCATCTGGTAGAAAAACCAAAACCAAAATTAAGCAAGCACAACCAATACACAAAAAAGAATTAACTATAAGCAAGTGAATAATGAAGCAAAGGACATTTTTAAGTAACAAAAGCAAATTCAGTTTTTAAAGGAGCTTACATATCCTTAGCACTTAGTGCATAACTTTTCCCAGTGGCCAATGGACAAATTTGTATGTATGTGTTCCCAGGTTTTAAAAATAGCAATAAGAGACAGTAGGAATTCATAGCATGCAGGGTTAACAAGTAGGAAGTAATTATTTGTCACCCACCTAAATACCAAATATTATTTAACTGATTTCAGTTATCTATGTGTTTCTTTGTAAAATAAACATATTATTCAGATTCATAAATTACATGATGCATACATTTTTGCCTTTACAAAGGTCCACACTCAAAAACATTAGACTTCAGGGCATCTTTTTCTGTCTGTATAAAAGGAAAAACTTTCCATACACCAGATAGGGGACATCCTTTACAATAAGGTACAACTTATAAGGAATAAGCTTTCCGGCCCTCAAATAAGGGACACCCCATATTACAAGGGACATCCAGCAATGTATATGTGCATATGCAGAGATTTCTGTGCATATGTGGATGCATGCATGTGCATACTCTATTTTTCAGTAGTAACGTTCCATTTGATTGGTCGCTTAGATAGTTGAAGTTGAAAATGAGGAAGTATTTGCAGAAAAGAATTGCTAGGTGTATAATCCTTCTTCCTATTTGTAAGCTTTATTTTTCTTCATACCTTAAAGATTCCTGCACATGAAAGTACTTCCTTTAAAGTCAAAGTTCATCAAGCTGACTTTCTAAAAAGAGAACCTTACACTGTTTTCTGCAAATAGCATTTCAATTTGCTTGTGAGGAGGGCGGTTTTGCGTTTCTTGAATCTGTAAATGAAAGAAGTACATTGCCTAAAGTGTATTTGGTTTTGAAATAGCTTTCTTTTATACATTTCCGAATAGAAAGCCTTTGTAGCATTACTTCTTGAAGCATTGAAAGATGGTTGTCAATCCCTGCTGGGCTGTATCCAGGGGTGTCCCTCCTGTGATGGGGGGGCTCTGTGATTCAGTGGAAGCTCTTCTCAAAGGAAAAGGGGGAATGATATCCATTTATTCCCATACCCTCTGCAGCACCATGTGCCAATTGCAATGCTGTTCTGAACTTCCCTCTTGCAATAAACTCAATGAGCTGGCCATACATATGGGATGCTTTTGAGGCATTATCCAAATAGGCACATGGTACAGAGAATGAGTGAATGTGGAGGGGGACTAGATGTAAACTATTTTCTTCTTTGTTCTAATGGGAGCATTTGATGGTCAAAGGGCCTTCCATCAGCTGAGGATACGAGAGGATTCAATCCACTTTAAAAAAAACTTATTAAGAAGTTAGCCGGTTACATTTAATTAAATGGATGTCCTTGTTCTTGACCATAAGGATGTCTGCGTGTTCATTCAGTATCTCTGAGGTAGCCAACTTAAGCACACACACATACAAATACAAATGCTTTTCAGCTCTCCTTTGCATAGTGGGTGACTCAACCTTCTTTTGTGTCTGAGTGAATTTAATTTGTAGCTTTTCAGATTCTGGTAGTTCCCTGTGTTTATTTTTGGTTAAATATTCTTATTTGTTGATTATTTAATTGTTTGTTTGGGTGAAGGTTTCATTCTTAAACAGGGAGAAAAAGCAGCTTGATGCCATCGCCTCAGTCCAAAAGAAATTAACTGCTCCATTGCACAGATTGGAGTTGGGGAGTTTTACAGAGGAATTGCTCATGTTAATACGCTGTTAATTTAATAAAAGGTATGGGGATTCGGCGTGAGGAAAACCTGCATTCGTTTTTAAATGATCACAGATGTGGAAATGATATTTTTGTGTGTGGAAATGCCTGGTCTTTTTCATGGATTTCCAGAAGCAATACTATGGTGTGTTTGGTTTTCTCTTGCTTTAAAAGAGAGGAGCTAGATGGGAGAGTAAATTAGATTCTTAATTTAACTGGGTAGTTAAAAGTTGGTGTTCTATGCATATGCTCTCTGTGGCATTGCCCTGAAGATTATACAGGTCAACCTCCAAGGAAGCCTATCTTTTTGACACAGATAACAATAGCGATTGTGTCTAAATTTTGAACAGATAACAGTTTTGCATATAGGATATTTTAAAAGGCATAGATTAATTTATTCAATACTGGCACCAGATTGCAAGAGAATTTATAAAAAACTTTCACTCTGAAATATATGTATCGATATACTTTCCTCAACAGATGAGGTGGGAAATAAGAACTTGCGTCTTGGTTCATCGTCTCTTATTGATTCACATGTAATGTATGGGAGAATATGCCAAGCGATAGCACATTGCAAACTGTAAATAGGATAATGGACCTTCCAATGAAATATTAGGCATGCATACTCAGAAGAAAAGCCCATGTATCAGTGGGAATGATGCCCCAATAAGTGTGTTTAGGATTGCAGCTATAATGTCATATATTTTTTTAAAAATGTGGTATTATCTGTTTAACTGTGTCTGGACAAAAGCAAGATTTTTTTTTTCAAACATTACATCTTGGCACAGTAGATATGCAAATGCCAGAATACACTAAAACCACATTTAATTGGACCCACTTGCCAACTTCTTGAACACAGCTTGGATTATTTCACTGGAGGCTGCTTCTGTTAAAAGCTGGGGGAGGAGGAAGTGGCATGCTGTCAAAACTTCAGAATCCCCCCCCCCCTTCTCACTAGAAGTACAATTATACTAGGAGCCAAGTTTGGAGGTATTTTTTCTATATTTAATAATTATTATTGCAGATATTGTAAACATATGCATTGAAGAGAGTGAAATCTATGTGTCATAAACAGTGTTAGATTTAATTCTATTTTTTCTTCGCTGGTTTATCTTCCATTCACAAGGACTCTGACTGAGGCCATCCATGCTGCTGTATCATTTAGGGCTGTAGGAGACGGCACATGAGGGTTAAATGAGCTGACAGGCGTTTATTCTTCTTGGCTATCTCAGACAGTCTTCTGTCTGGCCAATAAACACAAAACTACACAATGGGATTAAAATTATTTCTTTTGAGTGGGTCCTAAAACTAAGTAATGGACCAAAAAAACATACTTGCCTTGGGGAGTTTACATCTGAACACTTTGTGTCTCCTCACTACAGCAGAAAAAACTCTGCTTGTATAAAGTATTGGCACACACAACATGGTATACCACCATTTGACAAATGGTCATCTGTATCCATCTGAGACTGTTACAGCAAGAATCATTACTACTGTACTAGATTTTCTTTAGCTTTATGTCAGTGAAAGTGGTTTGACAAAAAGTGTTAAAGCAAGGGTGATGAGGCTGTACCCTTCCAGAACTTCATAGAGTCATAGGAGTTTATCACATGGGAGGCAAAGCACCCAAATCCCATGGATAAACAGGGTTTAAATTCTGGGAATATTCTGCAAGAGCAGGATTGCTTTCAGACATGTTGGGCAATTTTGACATTAACCTGACATTAACCCATGCAGAAATCCTCAAAATCACACCATGTTTTAACTTCGGGGTTTTCCCTAAATTAAAAAGCAGCACAGTTTTGTGCCTTTCTGCATGAGTTAATGTCACGTTAATGCCCAAGTGATACAATGTCGTCTGAAAACAATCCCATTCTTGTGGGATATTCTCAGGATTTCTTTTTCTTTTTGTATATGTCCCTTTTAAATTTTAGCTCACTTGAAAGTTTTTGAGACATCCATCCTGGTTTCTTTAGATGCTTCCAATTTTTCCTTCCCATTGGAACTGTTTGAAATTGTGCCAGTAATATCTCACTTTTAAGACACTCTCATCCATCATATACTCCTTTTTCCTTTAGTATTCACACCCCGTATTTCCCTAAATTTACTGAAATCCAGTTTCTTAAAGCCTACAATGCAGGTCTGACCATACTTGGCTTCCCTCTTTCTACTGTATAATTCCAGAAGAACAAGGTCACTTCCACTTAAGGATCCCACCATTTCCACCCCATTCCTGTTGGTTAGGATCAGCTCTAAAATAACTGATCTCCCTGTTGCCTCTTCCACCTTCTGGACAATGAAATTGTCTGCGAGGCAAGTGAAGGATTTGTTGGGACTTATATTCTTGGCAAGGTTTGACCTTTGGCAAATATCAGGATATTTGAAATCTCCCTTTATTACTAAATCTCTTCTTTTGAATGTTTGGTCATTCCTTCTAGGAAAGCATCCCCCAATTCTTCACTCTGGCTTGGGGTTCTATAACAGATCCCAAAAGATATTATTGTTGTTTGCATTCAAAGTTTGCATTCATAGGAAATCTGCTCCCCTTGAGACTATTCAGGAATGCTAGAGGGAATGATGTTTCCATGATGATTGAGGAAGCACACCTGGCTTCCAGACACACACGCTTCCTCCACCTTGTAAGGACGTTTCAGGGACGTTTGAGCTACGTATGGAAATCTTCATTGTGTCACCCCCCCCCCCCCCCCCTTTTAATACCTTCTTGCTCCTTGCCTAGAAGCCCCATGGATCCAATGCTTCTTTCCTTTCCGGACCACCTCCCCCATCTCTTTTCCCCCCTGCTTCAGCATGCTGCTCAAGGTGGGTTGAGCAAGTGAGCCAAGCTGTATGCTCTAGAGCATACTAGCACAACTAGCACAATTAAAATTATACTTTTAAATTACAAAATCATACACACAGCCTCAGGGTATTAACATGTACATAGTTTCTTATGCCTAAAGTGAAAATTTGGTAAAATGTGATGTTTTAAAAGAATTTCTTGTAAAAATATTTTTAAATTAAAAATTAGCTTTTTCAAATTTGACATTTCATTTTTAAAAAAAAACCTGGGGCCTCTCCTTTCTTCTCCCACTGAGTCTCACCCTACTCACACCATCTCTTCACTGTTTTAAGGGTACACTTAAATGCCACAGCCCATTTCTGCCCAAAGGCAGATGTTTGGGGAGCAGTAAGGTCACCTCTTAGGGTATCACCTGGAGCAGTCCACACACCCCACACACTCCTAGTGATGCCACTGCTATGGTGACATTGTTGAAAGCCAAAGTTCTCCTGCTGCTCTCATCCTGAAGGTGGAAGGTAGAGGGAATGTTTCCTCATTACCCACAAAACTGGGGTAGTGTTTGCTCTCTTGCTTTGCCATGTCAATTTTTTTACTGTCTGCCAGCATAATGCTGAAAGACTTTCCTGATCTAATTCTAGTTGCATATTGCTGGACAGAACATGGGTAGTGGTTTATCTCTGAATTTATATCCGAATGAATAAAATGCAGTGCCACGTGTCATCAGAATATAAAAATATTTTTATATTGGCAGGCTTTCTGTACATAATGCATAGCAGGGTAGTTTTTTAGTCTGTTTTTAACTTAACTATATTTTATGCACTTTTATATTATATTATATATTTTTATGATTTTATATAGATGTTTTAATTGTTTGAATTTTACAATAATTTTAAAGGTTTTATCTGTGAGCCACCTTGGGTCCCTCCAGGGAGGAAAGCAGGCTATAAATTAAATTAAATTAAATTAATTAAATAATTTTAACATGCCACCTCCCTAGCCCAATTTAGGAAGGGGCTAAAAACCCATCTATTCGAACAAGCCTACCCCTGACCAGTAATTCTCCCACCCCCCCACCCCCGCGTCAGCATTGTATGCCGGCATGATAGTTTTATTATTTTTATTGAACTGTTTTAATGTATTTTGTATGGTCTTTTGATTAATTGTATTGTTATTAGATGCTGTTCACCGCCCTGATTTTCAGAAGGGCGGTATACAAATAAAAATTTATTATTATTATTATTATTATTATTATTATTATTATTATTATTATTATATAAATGTCCATATAGTTGTGTATCCAGGTTAGGATTCCTATCCACATTCTAGCCAAATAGTCAATTCTGCATATATAGATAAATATGAAAGAGAGTTAATCTGGCTGTTTTGCTGCCCATTCATAAGGACATATGAAAACAACTAGAGAGCTTGCACTGGGTGGATGAAAGCATTTGCAGAATATGCCCCTGACTTAAGGTCAGTATGATTATAATGATAATACCACACTGTAATATCTGCAAACTGAAGATAGTGAAAATAGAATCCTATATCATGGTCTTTGCTACATAACTTTATGTATGCTTTACTAAGGCAGGGTACAGACCGCCGCTTTGCGGCGGTCTGCCGCCGCCGCCGGCTAGTCCGTGGCGGAGCCGGAGCCTCCATACGGCGCAGCTCCCCTGCGGACTGAAAAAGAAGCTCCAAAATGGAGCTTCTTTTTCCGTTGCGTTTGCGACGTAGCGAGGCGCCAGGGGCGCACTCGCTATGTCACAAGCGACGCGACGCGTACGGACGCTCAGTGTCCGATACGCAAAGATGGCGCCGGCCATGTAGAAGGGCCGGCGCCATCTTGTACGGACGGAGTCCGTACTAGGCCCAGGGGCGTCTATAAGAGACGCCCCTTTTTTAAAATGGGACGTCCTCCGAACGTCCCAAAGGGCAATATAGAAAGCCCCAAAGAAACCATGTTAGTAAATTACAAAGAGGCATAATGGGACACTGTGTCTATGTGCACCAGTAGAGCTCGGTGTGCACCAGCACTCTTTAGTTTCCTGATACATATTAAGTCTTACAGTACTGTGTTTTATATGGCAAGGCAGTTTTCCAGTGTGGAAACTGGAAAACTTCACGCCTACATGCTTTAGAATATCTCATTGATATCAATTTGATGTCAACATGGAGAAGGGGTGCGGAGGGCTAGACATAGAGTTTATCACACGGGAGGCTAAATGTCCAAATCCCATGCAGAAATGGGATTTAAATCCTGGAAAAATCCTGCAAAAGCTGGATCATTTTCGGACACATCAGAGGCATTGAGCATTAATCTGACATTAACCCGCACAGAAAGAGGACAAAATCAACCACTTTTGGAAAAATACTGAAAGTAAAAAGCAGCCAATTTTGTCCACTTTCTGTCGTATTAATACATTAATGTCGTATTAATGCTCAGTACCCTCAACATCATCTGAGAATGAGCCTGCTTTTGTGGGATTTATCCACTTTTTATGTGGGATGCCCCTTCATGTAATCTGAAAAAGATCCTAATTTTGCGGTATTTTCCCGATTTAAATCCCACTGCTGTATGGGATAAGCCCCGTGTGATAAACTCCATAGAGGTAACTTCCACTGTGCACCAGTCATTGTATTAGGGCCCACTATGTAATAACATAACAACAGCTTTCTTCTAGATATGGATTTTATTAAAAGTCCAATTCTAATTCTTGCACACATGAGTCCACTTACAGGAGATGTAATTCCCATGCAGGATTCCAGCCCATGTCTTTATTTAATCCCTCCAATATCTTAACAAGAACAAGCCTTTAAAAAAAAAAGATGTTCCACCAGTGTTCTAGGGTCTACATTGTCTTCTTCTTGCTTCCTGAGCCTAATTCATGGTCCTTACTTATAAACTTTGTAAGTCTTTCCCATCTCAACAAACTGGCTTCTTTTCAACCTGGTTGTTCTATTGCAATTTGAATGAACAACAGCAGGCATCACTTCACCAGTACACAATATCCATCTTAGAGGGCCTCCAGACAAGAAAAAAGAAATCTCTGACAGTCCCAGGTTTTGTTCCTGTACAAACCAATTTTACTTTGGATATTCACATTACATTTTTTCATTCTGAAGTATTTTCTGGGAACTCCTGACTTCATCAGGTACTTTTCATTTCTACTTCCCAGATCACTTTAAATTAATCCAGTATTTTACAAAATGAAAGGTATTATACTTGGTAGTCTGTCTGCATTATTCTGGAGATAGCTAAAATGGCCATTAAAACATCGCTATTGTTTGCAGGATACAAGAATTTTCACGCAAGCCAGGGACTATGCAGGTAATTTCAAAACAAAAAAGAACTAGTCTTCCAGATACTTTTCTTTCTTTCTGGATAAGTCCTTACACGATTGTCAGCGGTCACACACTATATTGCCCTGGCGATCATATTGAAACTGACCATTGCCTGGACTTGTGGACATTATCTGGACCAAGATTTAAAGAAATAGAGTCTAAATAGGGAAAGGGCTGTGCTGAATTGGAATCTGCTATCCAGAGCTTGAGAAAATTACTTTGGGGTCAACACTTCTGGGTATTGTAGCCTAGAACATGGGAGAGGCCTTTCTCATCTGAAAGCTCAGCGCCCTGATTGTGGAATCCTTGGAGGTCTGATTGGCACTCATGTTGATTTCTTTCTGCTGCCAAGCCAAAACATAGCTTTTTAATTAAAGCCTTCAGGGACTAATTTATTTCAAGTATACATCTATATCATTTTAAATTGTTGTAATTTTAAGTGGTTTTAACTTTTGTGTTTACAGTGGTTTTTAGCTGTTACTATGTTTAATACGTTTTTATCTTGTTAAAATTATTTATGTTTTTAATCTAGAGATGTTTTTAATTATTTACATTGTATGCCACTCAGAGATCCTGTGATAAAGGGAGGGAGACTGCCAACAAATACCAGATGCTGGAGGCTATATTTCAGAGGTAGGAACTGGTAAAACCACCTCGGAGTATTCCATGCCTAAGAAAGCCTTATGAAATTCATGGAGTTGCCACAAGTTGACAGGTGACTTGAAAGCACATGCACACAGAGAGAAATGTTTTAACAAATGAACAATAAATATCCACATTTGTGGACTTTAGGTTTGACTCGTGACTCCATTCAGTGCTGCACTGCTTTCTGGTAAACAAAATTAACAATGCCTTTGCCATATTGCTTCCATGTTCTGCGACTTGCAGCTGTTTACAAAACATAACCAAGATATGATCTTATGTAACTAACCAGCCACACAAGATCTTTGATGTGCTTCTCACTGCATGTGAACCTTCTAATCTTTCTCAACTTCCAAGCCAGTCTTGTATCTGAATGGTACTGTTCTCTTGCACTGAAGATTACATTTCTAACTCTGTAGAGTTGCACCATTGTGTTGCTCTGTAGCAATGTGCCGTGATATCACAGACAAATGAACAGGTTTCAAAGCAAAGCAAGGAATAAAATTATTATTATTTTTAAAAAAAAGTGGTGCTCTTTATTTGAATTTCATACATACTGCAACCAAATTAATACCAAGAAACACCTTATTTCATTGGTTTCAGAACTGGGCTGCTGTCTTCCTCTACAGTCATCAACTTTACCTCTGTGAGTGGAACTATATCTTCTCTTTCTTGGTGGTCTGTTGCTTCTCATTAGAAATGTGCTGCTGGATATGGCAAAGGTTACTTGAGGACATTAACACAGCACAGCATTCCTTGGAGCCAGGAGCATGCCATTATCAGGAGACTTCCCCCATAACAGACCAAACACAGTTCAATTGTATTCTTCATCTGTTTAAGAATATGAATTTCTGAACTGTCATTTTTCTGTCATAGGTAAGGAACTATCCTAGCAGTGCCTGTATAGTTTGAGTGAATTGCTAAACCGTAGGAGTCCATTTGATTACATAGACATTTCTTGGTCTGATCTATTTTAATTGTGATTAAGTCTGAAAACATGTTAATTAACAATTGTAAATGGATTCCTCTTCCCTTGTCTGCATAGCCTGCACTATTGAAATGTAGACTGCAATGTCTATAGCTCAAGAAGAACAGGCCCCGGGCTTGCTTCTTGGTTTCCATTTGTGACCTGTAATAGGAATAGAATCACAGTAACTACCATATTTTTGTCAAGATATGCTGTCTCCTTCCCTGGAGCCCATGTGATTTTTGTGGCCTCCTGGCTTTGTCTTGCCGGGGGGGGGGGGCGCTTTCCAGACAGAGACTGCAGAGGAATCTAAGCACCCAAGGAGCTTAAAACTCTTCTCCAAGCACATCAATGCCAGTCTTTATCCTGTTTCCATAAGTGCTGTAATGGGGGTATTGAGAAAGAAGAACAGAAGAAGCTACTAGTGGCTTTGAGAGAGCAGACTGGAATTCATGTTTGGACATCTATACATGCACATGTCTTACATGTACAGATTTGATTGGGGGGGCACTGTGGGGGTTGGTATTCCCATCCACCCCAAAGCCACCCTCCTAACTTACTTTAAAGCCCCAAAGCCACCTCTTACAAGCATTCTGTGCTGCAATGTGAGCAGGCAGGCTTGGAGAACTGTTGGGCAATCCCTCCCCCATCTGAACTAGACATACAATAATTACAGAAACAATTAGAGTTCTGAAGGACCCCTGAGGATCTCAGAGCTGAAGTCATTGTGCATCGGTTATTTCATTTGTTGGCTGGTTTAATTTATATTCCACCTGTTTCCCTGTACAAGATGCAAGGCAGCAAGTTGCGTCATTGTTAGTTTATTGATAAATTCCATGTTACTCTAGCAAATTCCATGTTACTCCAGTTTGGGACTTCACACTTTCCGATCTGGACAAATCTATTGCGCAATGATTTTGCAGTATACTTCAGAAGCCAATTTTGCACCCAATACATATCTGCCCAGTGGGCCAGTTCTAGCTCCTCATGGGATCTCAATTTTCTTGATTTTTCCCCTGATTCTGGTCATGGTCCCCATTAGAGTACTGAGGGAGCTTGGGGGAACCATAAAAAATGGCCCTGTGGCCATATGTGGCCCTAGTGTTGCACTTTCACCACCCTTCATTTAAAGGATCTTTAGAGTTTTCGTTTTTGGTTAACAATTAGGTGATGGTAATCATAATTAACTGGCAGTACTTTTCTTTCAAGAGAATGGTGCATCCCATGTGAAGGTTTGTATTGGTTTATCTGTCTGCTAACATAACATTACTGTCTCAGCCTGCCACATTGCAGGCTCAGTTAAAAACTTTCTGAATGTCTCCTTTGGGAGAGGAGGTTCTGTGCACTGGCTCTATATTCAAGTGGGTCTTTAGATCCCTTTCACAAGTGAACAGATCATACTACAGACAAATACTCAGTTTGGTGGCACTGATTTATCTTCTGATCATATACCATGGCATCAGCCAGGTTCCTTATTCCTTAAAATCCAGAACTCCACACCTAAAGAGGCTGAACTGCCTATCTCCATGGTTTCTTCTGGTGGGAAGTGAAGACATTTGGGTTTTCTGGACAGGCATTTAGGAAATGACCATTTATGGAGAATGAGCTTTTAACAGCAGATTGAACTAGTTTCTTTTCTTGCTTTTTAAAGGATATTTTTTGAATTTATTTTTATTCTATTGATAGTTTAATTATGTTTTCACTTTTTGTTTCTTTTTACAGATGTGAGCTTTAATATATATCTGCTTTAATTTTTTTAAATTGTCTTGACTCCTAAAGTGAGAAAAAGGCAGCATATAAATAAATAAAATAATGAAAGTCTTCTTCTTCTTCTTCTTCTTCTTCTTCAAACATGAGCTCACTTCCCAAACACTCCCCCTTTCTGGCTGGACTCGGTGGAACAGTGCATGTAGCACAGGGGCATCAAACCGGAGAAGAAATGATGTAAACAGGAAAAAAATCAACAAGACTGGGCATAACAACATAGTTGTAGATGGAGTTGTATGTCTGTTTTGACACCCTGACATCCAGTTCCATTGTGACCATCTCTATTTTAAGGTCCTGGTTTGAAGGGAGACATGGCTTGCTGCCCACCATCCCTATTCCATGGATCCCCTTAAAGGCTTCTCAGTTTAAGGGTTGTTGGGTCTGGGTCAGTTCCTGGTGACAGGTGGGGGACCACACACTGACTAGTACCATGTGGAATTTTACTTCCTGCCATTGCATCATCCCCCCCTCCAGAAGCCAATCTGGAGAGAGATGGTTTCATCAGCCAGCAGATAGGTCAACTATTACTGGATCCATGGCTTTTTGTTGAGCAAAGTCTCTACACTTGTAAGAAAGTTGAGGTATGTTTCAAATCAAGAACATGTCTGTATTATCTTCCACTACCTACAACTCCTTTCACCAATTGCTGCTTGTCCCTTCTTAGTATGTTTCTTTGTAACGTACTGTAAAGTATGGCTCTAAAAAATTAAAACTGTGTTGCACAAATCTCTGCTATTTCTTGGAAACCTTTGTGGATATTTGTAAGACTGAAAATATCTTGAAGGCATTGATTGAAATCTATAAATATCTTGTGTAATATAAGATAAGAGCTTGGTGAATAAATCTGTAGATTTGTAAAGGGTGTTAACCAGCCAGATGGAGATAGGATGTGGAGTAGTGTAGTGAGAATTAACTAGAAGTATTAGGAAGTCTGGAAATAGGAAGTCTGGGTATAACTTTATCCAGTTAACACAATCAAATATATTGTAATCCCCTGGGTGAATGCCTAAATCTGGATGAGAGCTGCCTCAGTTAAGATTGCAATTTAGTTGGACTCTTTTGATGCTCCTTTTCTTTTTATTTTCAATTTTTACATCTCAAGAAGCATGACTACCAACCTATTTCACAGTATGAGAAGAATGAATGCAGCATGTATAAATTCCAGGATTATAACATGTAATTAACATGACACTAAAATTCAGGGTCAATGGAAGTAGCTCATCGGGACTTTTCTCCTCAAAGTAATAAAGTCCACATGTTGGAAATAAATTTGTGTTTTTCAAAAAAGACGCTATGGTTTCTCAGCTTGATGTAATGAGTAGTGCTGACTTGGTGATTTGTGACTTTGACTGTCTAAAAGAAAGAAAGAGGAGACTCCAATATTTGTTTTGGTACTGCTATGTCAGACCTTTGATCTCATAAAGAATATTCCATCTTGTGCACCATAATCGCTTTTCTGTCTTTGGAGTGACACTCTATTTATTCCAATGACAATTTATGAATTTACCCATTTTTGAGATGACTCTCCATTGCATCCTGATCAGCGCTGGAATCCGTTTGATGTGGTATGATAGGCTCATTCGCAATAATGTGCAACCCCATGAATGACTCTGCATTGCATTCAATGTTCATGTCCTCATTGCCCCTGCGATAACCTTCTAATTTCCCCCATGTGATTAACTCCAAATAAAATATATTCTCCATTAGGGCATGTTGTCTAACTTTAAGGAATCTTGCTTGCATCCAAGTATTCTTCTGAGCGAGCAACAAACCAACAAACAAAAAACATTTCTGCCCATTCAGTGAGAGTTGCCAACTTTTCCCTTACTATAGCAATTCTCCCCAGTCTCCTGAAAAACCATTTGAGGCAGAATTCCTTGGTTTTCCAAAGCCAACATTTCACAGGCTCAGGATACTGCAGCTAGTGGAACAGAACTGGAGAAAGACAGATAGGTGTTAAGGTAAAAATGAAAGTGACAAATCATGAGAAGCAGAAGTCTTTTAAAAAGTGAAACATGTCGTATGCCATAAGAAAATGAAGCAAAGGAACAGAGCACTTTGCATACAGATCCAGGCTGGGCACTAAAACCTTGGAGAGCAGTTCCCAGTCACTGCTGAGCTAAATGGTCCGGCTCAGTGTAAGCCAGAATCTTCTGTGTTTGTGTGTATGAATGATTATTTTCATGACTAAACTCATCATAAAAACTTATGATGAAGCTTTTTATTTATTTGTTTACTTACTTATTCTCCTGGCTTTTTCACAACCTTTACATTTGGCTTACAAAAATTAAAACAGGTATAGAGAAGAACTCTTATGACTAAAGATATACAAATTAAATACTGTTAAAACTATCTATAAAATGAGGACCAATTTAAAACAAATCCATAGAGACCCAACAAATATGAACAACAGAGCACCTTATTAAAAGCCCTCTCCCTATAAATAGTCAGTTCACTAAGCCCTGTTGAAAAGAAAAGCCTCAACCTGCTGCCAGAAGAAAAACAGGAAAAGATAAAAACAGCAGATCTAACCCCTCCAAGCAGGAATCTGCAGAGCCTGTGAGTAGCCATCAAGAAGGCCTTTTCCCATGCTCCCACCAGATGTCCCTGTGGGGTTGGTAGGATGGAGAAAATGGCCTCCATTTCAGTTTTTAGCTGGAGTGTCTTGATACAGTCAGCCCTCCACATTTGCAGCTTTGACTTTTGTAGATTTGATTATTGCAGATTTGATTAATCTGTTCACTCTAGGAATTGCTAGGTCCTCCAGGGAAATTCTGCGGGACGCTGACCACAAAGTTGCATGGGAGAACCTAAAGATTCCTAGAGAAAACACGTTTCTAGGCATTTGTAGGTCCTCCAGCATGATTCTATGGTCAAATATTCTGGCAGATGTCAACCACAGAGTTGCACTGAAGGACTTGGAGATTCCTAGAGGTGTTCTCTTACATAAAAAAGGTAGTGTTTTTTTAAAAATCTGTAGTTTCTCCACATTCACAGGGGGTCCTTCACCTCTAACCCCAGCAAATGCAGAGGGACCACTGTACATTTTTTCAAAGACACCTTTTTATCAGTATGTAGACATTGTAGACATTTGCTGTTTCTCTCTTTTCTTTCTTTCAGGGTCTCTTTGGGCTTGACTACATTGGTTATTTACTCCGAAACCAACATCACCCCAGAATGCAGCATCCTATTTACAAGATGCAGGACCGAAACCCTGAACTGGGCATGGACTGTCTTGACAATGTCTCCACCCAATTTGGCCTTTCTTTCCATTAAACCAAATTTTAAAACCTTACCTTTTGTTCTGTATTTTTGGTTCTCTCTACAGTGGTGAAGGGAGGCTGCATTCCCACACAATCCCTGAATGAGGAGCCCAGAACTGACAACATTCTGCTCACTTAGTTGTGTCCTCTGCGGCGCTCCTGGGTGATGAAAAGGGATCAAATGGGGAAATAGCTGCCCAACATGACTGCAAAGAGAGCACAGGTAATGGCGAATTCAGGGGGAATTTGAGGCCAGAATACTCCAGGAGCAGCCTGGAGTATTCTGTCCTGTGAAGACAAGGCCTTTTATGTATTATTTAGGGGAAATGGGTTGCAGACTTTAGTTATTGTTGTTTTCATTCAAAAATTTCAGTGCACAAATAGTTGTTTGAACCAAGCATCTAAAAAAAAAAAGATTTCGAAAGAATAGGGATGGACCATGGTTTCCTGGCAAAGGTGCACTAGATGGCAAACCTGAGTTTGTCACTGCATCATGTATTGAATAACACACATTTATATACCGTTTCTTTGCTTCACATTTGCTTCCAGACAGATGGTGCCTAGCACTACCAATCAAACAACATTGAGTCACTATTCTGTCTTTCCCTCCTTCACAGATATTTGCGAAAAGAAAAAAAAAAATTGGAAGAAGTTTGGGAAACCAGATGTGGTGGCTTGGATTCCCCAGAAATGTCCAGAAATGAGACTGGCTGATTTTACTTTGGCTTGAGGCCAAGTCATTTAACAGAGCATTTCCTCATCTCTGAATGTCCCTAAAATTTGTGTTAGTTATCTAAGGCCCAGTTGCATATCCCATTTCCTAGAGAAGTAGGGTTGGTGAGGACACCAACAAGGGGCTTTTGTGTAGGAATAACCTGGCCATGGCACTCCCTCCATAAGGAAATTAGGAACTTTATTGCTGTGTAACTCCAAGTCATTTCCAATTTATGGCAAAACCTAAGGTGAACCTATTAAAGATTTTCTTCACAGGATTTGTTCAGAGAGAGTTTGTCATTGCCTTCCACTGAGACTGATAGAATGTGACTCACCCAAGGTCACCCAGTAGGTTTCCACAGCTGAACAGAGATTCGAACCCTGATCTCCAGAGTTGTAGTCCAATCTGAAACCACTATACCATGCTGGCTTTCCAAGCATCTTCTTTATTATCCATTAATTGCCTGGTGGTGGTAACATTTTTCCTTCACACTTTTAATAGTAACTGCTGCTCTATTTTTCAAAAAGAAATTCAGTGTTTTGAAGGCTATATATTTCATTCTTTTTATTCTTTTTTAATTTTATTTATACATTGCCTTGAGTGTTCACTGGGCAGAGAGGCAATTGAATTTTTTTTTGTAGATAAACACAATAAAATTAAATAAAAGCCTTTTCAGGAAGCATCATCCATTTCTTTCATCTTTTAGGCTTCTTTTTCTTTTAGCTTTCTTTGTGCTTGCAGGGTTCAGCTGTGGCAGTTCCCTTGGAGTATCTTTTCACTACGGTCTATCCAAAGTGGGTGGTACCCCCCCAGGGGCAGTGGAAAGATCCAGAGGGGCAGTGATGAAGAAAAGGGGCAGTAGGGGTGCAGTGAGGGGGAAAGGGGGACAGTAGGGGGGTTCAGTCAAAGTATTGGTGTGAAAGAAAGACATGTGGAATCAGCAGTCTTTAGAACCATGTTGGGAAGAGGGTTGCATGAAACTTCTTTTAAGGGTTCTTTAAAATCACAACACAGCCTCATTGATCACCTTGTGTGGTGGTGTCTCCTGTTCTTTGCCTGCCCACACGAGCTCACTCTCTCTTGGTGGTGGCTGGGGAAATAGTGCAAAGCTTGGATGCAGAACATCACTTCTGTGGCTCAGAGTAGCACTATTTTGGGACATATTTTGGCACAGAATTAGAGCATGTGGCAGTGGGGGAGCAGCAATGGTGAAAGGGACCCTGCTTTCAAATTTGGGACCCTGCTTAAGCTTTGTGAGCTTTATCAGGACTTGGCTGGCAGCTTGAGCTGTGCTGCTGCTCCTGCTTTGTTTCATTGGACAGACTGAGAGAAGATGCAAGAGATCCCCGATAGGGTTGCCATAATTGTCCACTATTACCAGGGACAAAATGTGGAACAAATTCGAGACTAAACTGTAGGACAATCAGGACAAAACTCAGCCCAAAATATAGGACATTTAAGAAAAATGGAGGACCTTAAATGTCCTACATTTTGGGCTGAATTTTGTCCTGCAGTTGTCCTACAGTTTGGTCTTGAATTTGCCCTACATTTTGTCCCTGGTAATAGTGGACAATTATGGCAACCGCCGGGGGACAAACACTTGAAGCTGCGTGGGGAAGACGGGTTTTTGGTGAAGGAGAGGGAGAAGTATCTGAGGTCAGTTCTTGGAAAGAGTCCTTCACCTTGGAGCAGCTCCTGTAGTTAAAATCACTCCCTTTCCCCATCTGTGCCAGTCTCCAATCCAGAGCATGTGGCCTCTGTAAACCCCCAACACACACACCAGCTGCACCTATCTCTGCCTCAACAAAGAAGGATTAAGAGTCCTCCCTCACTAGGGAAAAGCTTCTCCCTTTGCACCTGATCACCTTAGGGGCAACAACCAAGCAGCTGGTTGAGCAGTGACCTAAAGGCCTTTTGCCCACATTGGCCTTTGCTGGAGAGGTGGCATGCATAATAGGGTTTTCGGATGCAGATCAGCCAGCTGTTTGGTTGCAGTTCACAGAGTGCCTAGGTACAAAGGGAGCAGTGACTGAGGTGGTTTTGAATTTGCAGTACAACAGTAGACCTAATATCAAGAAATACACCATGTGTGTGTGCACGCTAGGGTCATCACCCAAAAGGAAAAAAGTAGCTGGAAAAAAGTTTGGGGACCACTGATCTAGACCAAGGGTGGGACTCAGCCCTCCAAATGTTGTTGGCCTTCAGCTTCCAGCTTCCAATGCTGAGCAATCCTGGGATTTCTAATCCAACAGCATCTAGAGGGCTGTATATTTCCTGTCTCTGATCTAGACTCAATTTAGATGATAGTATTAACACAACGAGGCAAAAGTATGCCACAGGCCAGTTCTTGATCATTTCTTCGAAGCTTCTGCAGATTGTGGTGGCCTGGCTCCTAAACTCAGTTCATCTTGTGCCATAGTTATGAGACCAACATATCTTTTTGTAAGGTTTAGAGTAAACTACATTTAACTGGGCAAGTAAATATGATCAGATGCAATAAAAGAGAGGGCTGGAAAAGTGCAAATGGCAGCAGGCCAGCGATTAACATATTCCATGTGCTTGAAATAAGTGCCCTCCCCCAGCACACACACATACAATAAGGGGAATGCATAAGCTAGTATAAACACAGGCCAATTTTAAATGAACTCTTATGCCCTGGAGGGTAAATCTGGTGTGACTCTACAGGAGACTGCAAAAATTGTGCCAGTTATATAGCTGCATGAACTTGGCATTTACTGCTGAAAAGACTGGACTGTCATTTCCATGTCAGTCTTGCTAGCTTCCTTCTTCAGCTCCCCGACTAGCCATCGCCCACATCACTAGGACTAATCATACCTCCTGCCGAACTGCTGTCCTGTGGAAGAAATTTAGCAGTTAAGGTGGTTATAAGATGTCATCATTACAATGCCTATATATGGAGATGTTACTGCTAAAGTGTTTTGGAAAAGGATATTCATAGATCCGTGGTAGCATTGTCTAAATGTGGCTGAAAATCCATTCCTAGAGGTTGCTTAGATAGCTGCTGTGCTTGAGGACATTTGCTTCTATGTGGGGAATGACAAAGTGGCAAGAAAATTATTGAGTTTTAGACATTTTCTTGTCTTTCTTTCTTTCTTTCTTTTTAAAGAGATGAACTTACAGAGCTTGAAAACATTGCTTTTAAGGACTACAAACTCCAGGATCTCCCAGAATAAAGATTCTGGCAAAAGTAATATTTCTAAGTTCCAAGTTCTTGAGCTGCAGCAAACCTACAAGCCTCAACTTCTGACTATAGTATTATTTCTTAATTACTGAATGGCTTGACCAAGGTGTAAATTGTTAGTGTAGAATCTGGAATGAGCATGAGAGGAGGGGGCTTAGCATAGCTTACATCTTTATCCTAAAATAGTTACCCTTGCATTAAATTCGAGCAAAAAATTAGTATGTGTTCTGATGACAGAAAGAATTGCCACAAATCTTCTTGCTGTCAACATGACACATGAATATAACAGTCGTGATAGCAGCAAGATAAGTCATCCACTGTGAGACTTTTTACAATTCTAAGGTTTTATGAAATGTGTGTGAGTGTGTGTGTCTGCACAAAAAAAGGGTTTAGCTCCAGAAACTGGAGCGTGTCCAAAGGAGGGTGAATAAAATGGTGAAGGGTCTGGAAACCATGTCCTATGATGAACGACTGAGGGAGCTGGGGATGTTTAGCCTGGAGAAAAGAAGGTTAAGAGGTGATATGATAGCCCTGTTTAAATATTTGAAGGGATGTCATATTGAGGAGGGAACAAGCTTGTTTTCTGCTGCTCCAGAGAACAGGAGCCGGAACAATGGATGCAAGCTACAGGAAAAGAGATTCCATCTCGACATTAAGAGGAACTTCCTGACAGTAAGGGCTGTTAGACAGTGTAACACATTCCCTCGGAGTGTAGTGGAGTCTCCTTCTTTGGAGGTCTTTAAGCAGAGGCTGGATGGCCATCTGTCAGGGATGCTTTGATTGAGAGTTCCTGCATGGCAGGGGGTTGGACT
Source organism: Sceloporus undulatus (assembly GCF_019175285.1). Taxonomy (NCBI): domain Eukaryota; kingdom Metazoa; phylum Chordata; class Lepidosauria; order Squamata; family Phrynosomatidae; genus Sceloporus; species Sceloporus undulatus. The sequence continues at coordinate 63,806,422 of NC_056522.1, read as the reverse complement.
GGATGGCCCTTGCGGTCTCTTCCAACTCTACGATTCTATGATACTATGATTCCATTTTTTTTCTAAGAAAACAATGTCTTTAGTATCAAATGCACAATGTTCAGAGCATCAGAGCAAGATATTGCTTTCTGTGGCAAAAAATCCAAAGCATTTTTATATGGATGATTCCCCCCCCCCAAAAAAAAAATCCCCTTTTTAAAATGACAAATGTACAGAATTCCCCCAGTGGGGAGAACACTTCTGACAGTCTTCATTCTGGTGTGCAAGAATCAAATAAGTAAAACAAAAATTCATCCCTACCAAGGATATGAAAGCACAAAAATGCTAGTTCCATCATTCTAAAAAGAGTCCTTCTCTGTACCCTGACATAGATGAACTGTAAGTTTGTATTGCTGATTTTTATATGTTAAAAAAATCTATGAATAAGATTTTTTTTCAAAATGCTTCTGACTGAATAGTGTCATTTTGTGTTACATGTAGAATTGCCAGATAAATGTAAAACTAAGGCATTTGCTAAGCGAATGTCCTTCTCAGCTGCTACACAGCTTTTCACCACTAAAAAGTCATTCGCTATTGGCCTTGTAAGGTGAATCTCACTACAAACCCCCCCCCCATGTCTTCAAATCATCAAAAATTCACAAAACCTCAGTTAAGATGCTGTTCTGAGACTCCCAAAGTAAGGGACAGTTTCCCTTAACTTAGAAATTTCAAATTATCTGCTAGCTTTGGATACAAACATGAAAAAGCTACCTTTAAATCGCTTTTAAAATCACATTTGATGCTTCTTGTTGTTGTTGTCCCCCCTGGTTAACAACAGCCCTGCTCAGGTTTTGTAAACTCAGGGCTGTGGTTTCCTCAGTTGAATCAATTCACCAGTAATGTGGTCTTCTTCCTTTCCTAATACAGTCAGCCCTCCGTAAATATCTATGGTTTGAAAATATCCTATATATATATATATATATATATATGAAAAAGTAAACCTTGATTTTATCATTTTACATAAGGGACACAATTTTACTATACATTGTATTTAATGGGAGTTGAGCATCCATGGATTTAGGTAACAACAGGAGGTCCTGGTGGATACCAAGAGACCACTGTATTTTCCACTTTACTAAGCATTATTGTCCTTCCCAACAAGTCACATCATCTCATGCTATGTCCAAAGTTTGACAGCTTTAGTTTAGTCATCTTGGCTTCTAGGAATAGTTACAGCCAGATTTGCTCTAGGACCCACTTGCTTGTCTTTTTAATTGTCCATAGAACTCTTCTCCACCTTTAGGTTTTTACAAATCTCTCACCTCATTGTCTCTAGCCAGTAGAATGATGAGCTTTTCAAGTCCCAAGGAGGCCTCCAGGTTTTTCTTTTTAATCCTAAGCGAGGCCAGTGTATTACAAGCTGCAGTTATATCATTCTCTGAATTTTCAGTTTAAAAAATGCAGCCTAGGTTATTTTTGTATGTTTTTACTGAGTGCTGCTTAAAAGTACTGTTACTGTTATTATACTGCTCCTTGTCCTGAGCCTTTGGGGTAAGTTATTATAATGAAAGGAGGGAGCGATCAGGCAGACCCAGCAACATCAGGGACTGCCTGAAGGAAGAGGCTCCTCCCTCTTGTAACTGTCATCTTGGCCTCAGAGGGAGCGATCAGGCAGACCCAGCAACATCAGGGACTGCCTAAAG
>NC_056522.1:63788095-63804640 GCF_019175285.1 Sceloporus undulatus | reverse complement strand
GCCTCAGAGGGAGCGATCAGGCAGACCCAGCAACAGCAGGGACTGCCTGAAGGAAGAGGCTCCTCCCTCTTGTAACTGTCATCTTGGCCTCAGAGGGAGCGATTAGGCAGACCCAGCAACATCAGGGACTGTCTGAAGGACGAGACTTCTCCCTCCTTTAATTGTCACCTTGTATTTGTATTGTATTCAATTTTTACTGTACACCGCTATGATCATTGTGGAATAGCGGTCTATAAATAAAACGTATTATTATTATTATTATTATTATTATTATTATTATTATTATGGATGAGAGGGCTTAAACAAGATATTTTACTACCTGAAGCACTGGATGGGATAGGATTCCACAAACCCATTGTGCCATATACATAAATCAGATGGATTGGCAGTTAGATCTTACTTCAGCACTTGCAGTGGAGTAGTGCACTTCCCCATACTTGGAGCAGCGAGCTAGTTGAGAAAGTCAATGTCACATAGTATAGCACTATCTGGCACATATCCGTGAATTTCTTTTTCCCAAATACAATTACTATTACTAGTCCTAAGGGTCTGGCAGAAGGGTCACTTGCATCCCTCCAGCTTTGCTCGTGCCCAATATCCCCTCTTTCCTTCCATATTCACCAGTTGTGATAAAGCAGCATACATAATAGACATCAACGTGAAAGAAAAACCTTGAGGAACAACCGAGAGGGTGTCATTGCTGCCTCCCAGCTTTTGCTGCCTGGGGCAATCACCTTGCTCTGCTGAACAGTTGGGTCAATCCCAAAGGATGAGAGAATTGTATTTCCAGAAGGCTTGCCCATATTTTAACAAAGTCCCAGCCTCCTGCTTGAAGTGGGACCAAAGGTCTGAGGAAAATCACAGCTGTAGTCCCGCCTATGAATTTAAAGAGAAGACCATTCCCATAAGTAATGTTCTCTGAAGCACTTTTGGTGTAAGACGTGGGATGTCAGCCCATTGTAATATTCGATGCAGACCATAATCTTCTGGCACTTTTGCTCGGTCTTACAAACTATTCAGTAGAGACATCACTTGTAACAGTTCAAAAGATAGGGCTAATTAAGCCAAGTGGCAGATGAGGGGGAAATGGGAAAGGAGGGTTTGCTTTTTTGCAAATTCAGAAATGGGGGAAAGGGGAAGTGGTACTTGGAACTAAACAGGCAACAGCTGGCCAGCCTTGGTCAGTTTTGGAAGGCTCTGGAACAAAAAGCAAAAAAGGAAAAGGAAAGCACTCTTCCCCCCCCCCCCCCCCATGGCGTTTTCCTTCTCTTCTTGTGCCTTCTGTCTAAGTGCAGCTGCTGAAAAGCCCCATTTTTTAGGCCTTGAGTTGATTCTGCTGTTTGCCCAAAAAAACAGCAGAAGCAAAGGAGGGGTTCAACATAATCTGCCCTCCTGGGCCACAGTCTCAAAGTTAGTACAGTACAGAGCAGTTATCTTTGCGATGCTGTGGGGGAGGAAGAAGGAAGGAAGGAAGGAAGGAAGGACTCTGGCCCTGTTTGCTTGTGTTAATTGATGGCTTCTGCTGCAGCTTTTCACACTTTTAAAAAAAATTGGAACAAATGTTTTTATTTATAAGTGTAAAAAGGGAAAAAAAAGCCAAAGCAAATTAACAGCTTCATTAGGGTGTCAAACTAAAGCTAAAAAAGAAAAGGAAAGAAACTAGATTCATACTGCTTCAGAGTCAAAGGCCTAGATATAGCAGAAAGGTGTAGGGGGGTACTTTTCAAAAAGGGGAGGGAGGAGAGGGCAGGAAAGCAAGGTGTGAAAAAGGCCCCAAACTTCCTTTTTACTTGTTCAGCTGCAGCATTTCAGGCAGGGAGAGGAGGTTACTATATACTGGTTTAAGACTGTTTTGTTGGTAGGGATAATGGATACTGTCTCTGTGATTTCTGTAAGGCACCCAATGAATTCTGTGACCTGAAGGGGGCGTATACACTTTTCAGATGCAGTGAATAATTAAGTAAATTTTTAGAAAATCTTATTTTGTTGGCTACATGGAACTGTTGCCCCCCCTCCCCCCAAAAAAATATCAGTAGTAGTATCCATTCAGGAATCAGAGGAGTGGTGCTGATTGCCGTCCTGATTATTCTTTCATACATTTATATGTCCTTCACTATGCCTACAACAGCAACCACTCATAATAATAATAAAAAAATTCCAATCAACAGAAGCTGTGTACAGATGGTAGCTTACATACTGTATTACTGTCACTGCCTGCATTGTGCGTACTTTCTTCCTTGCCTTAACAAATATATCATCAAAATCTGTCCTATTCTGGATGGATACTGAATAGTGTTTGTAACTAATGTCCTTCTTTCTCTGGCCTAGAAACAGAGTTGAAACAAATTTTATCTTCTTTCATTGGCTAAAAAGAATGACCAAGGTGGGCAAGTGGGAGATTTGTCCCCCATAATTTTGTATTTCTTCTTCTTTGTGACCAATGTGGAAACCATTGGGCAAACCATTCTGGAATGACATGTCTCTAGATTTATTAACTGGTATATTGTAAACAAAACAGTATTTGTTTGCAAAGGTTGCATACAAAAGAAATAATGAGGTTGCATCTGTCTTTGAACTTTGTAGGAAATACTCTGGCTGATAGCTTCTCAACAGTCGTGTGACAATGCATGCGATTTCATGTAAATGTCACTGTATTATTATACCTGTTTCAGAAAGGCAAAAGACAGTTGTCCATCAGCTTGTTGAGCAATTTGGAGGAAGAGCAATGTCATCATTCAAGTAAACTGTGATTTATGCCAATCTTATCTTAGGCGGGGAGGTGGGGGGAGAGGGTGGCAGCATTCATCCAGAAGAGGTTTGCCATTGCCTTCCTTTAAGGTCAGCCAGTAGGTTTCCATGACTGAGTGAGGATTTGAACCTTAGTCTCCGAGAGTTCTAGTGCAACACTCATACCATTACACTAGGCTGACTCTTTCACCCACAAATATGGAAGACTTGGAAGAAAATTGTTCCGGTTTTAAAATAAACCCTGACTGCCTATATTGGGGAAGCTCATGTGGTGGTATACACTTAAGGACCTCAGACTCCTTTCTGGATAAAATGGTGATCTACATGTATACAGTTGTTGGTTGTTCCTGTTCTAGAAAATGCTACAAAATGGGGAAAGGAATTTTGCCCCATTCATTAGCTAATTCTATCCACAGCTTGTTCAGATAATATTTATATTTTCCCCTGAGTTGTGAAATATATGAAAGTATGATGTCAAGATGTGAGAGTGCCTCTTTCATATGACAAGATGCAATCAATTAACCATGTGCCACGTGTGATTGTAATGCATGTCAGCTCCTATCTCCCATGTTGCTCTGACTGTAAGTGTTTGTGTTGTACCTTTCCACCTCCAAAGTGTTGACTCTGGAGTTGTTATTTCAGGCTCAGAGTAACTGTAAGAAAAATTGCATTCCAAATGTTTCTGTCAAAAGGAGGAAATGTAATGAGCAAGAACAGAGAATTCCACTTGTCAAACATCAGTTGCCTGCAGATCTATGGCTTTTGTTATGCAACCTTGTGTTCAGCTAAGTTATGCGAAGCAAATAAAAAATTGACTTCCTAGAGACATAGCCTTTGCATCTGCTAGAGGATTTCAGTCAAGAGGACTGGGTCCCTAAACCAGATTACATTGTTCCTCCACTTGGAGCCTGGCAATTCAAAACCATTCTTGTCACTTACAAATCATTTGGATTTTTCCCTGTACTGTACGAATCTACTAGATTGAGTTCCCCCCCTTCCAATGGACAGCCAAGCTGATAAGAGACTGTATTCATAAAGAAGAGTTTGACATTAAAAAATTCACACACTTCTGAAACTGACTGTCAAATCACTTCACATCTGTACCTAAAGCAAACAGACATAATGCTAACAGCTTGTTAGAACTCAAAAATGCCACCCACTAATCAGTCCACCTGTGGAATTCTCAGTCCATCTTGCAAACCATGGAATCGACTGCCAAGATGCTTGACAAGAAAATGTATATTAGAGTACTGAGGAAGAAGAGATATGCAGTGCTGTGGCATAAACAAAATAAACTTGGAACACAGCAAGGAAATGTATCAGCTCAAGTTGACTTGAAGTTAGTTAACCTGGCTTCAAGCTGTGTCATTTGTGAATACACAAAGATATCTTCCAAAGTTTCTGCTTTACATTTGCTGGCACTTCAGAAATGTGAAAGAAAGTCACACGTTACTGAGGTTGTTGCTGTTAGGTACTTTCAAGTTGACTCCAACTCATGGAGATCCTATCATTGGGTTTTATTGACAAGATTTATTCAGAAGAGGTTTGCCATTGTGTCTCTCTGAAGCTAAGAGAGTGTAGCTTGCCCACACTGGAGAAATAACTCAGTTTGGCACTGCTTTAACTGCCCTGGCTCAAGGCTATGGAATTCTGGGAGTTGGGGTTTGTTGTGGGGCCCAGAGCAGTTATTTCTCCAGTGTGGATGCAGCCTGAAGATTTCCCGGCCAAGTGGTCTCCCAGAGTCTCCCAGAGTCCTAATCTGACCATCAAAACATTGCACCATGATGGCTCCTCACCATGATAGATTCTCAGTTACTATTAAAATGAGCAAACAGAAACTGCTTCTGATATTCTGCTAGATATCCAATCACCTTTTCCAAAGTAATGTTTTACATTTTATGAAAACATTTTTAAAGAGCTACTTGAACGTCCAAATGTGGAAATATTAAGTGGGAATTAGTTCCTCATGCAACATATGTGAAAATCTGTCAAAAGGATTAAACAGGCATTCAAAGATATTTTTTGTGATTCTACCTAGGACAAGTAATGATTTTCAGATAAAGCACTTCACAGTGTGAGATCAACATACTAGGGTGAGTTTGATTGTCGAGATGCCCATTCATGCTGTGCAGTTATAGCATTATGATTCCACTTTAACTGCCATGGTTCATCCTGGGACTTAGAGTTTAGGGAGGGTTATTTAGAATATTCAGCCTGGAAACTCTAGTTCCAACACCAAACGGAATATAGTGCAATAATTATGTAGTGTAAATGGGACATTTACACAATTGGTATGAGTAAAATTTGCTTGATGATAAGGCACTAGATGATAAGGAATGATCTTGGAAGCTAAACAGAGTCAGCTCTGGTTCGTACTTGGATGGGATGCCATCAATACCTAGAGCTGTAGGTTATATTTCAGAGGAAGGAATTGATAAAACCACCAAGTATTCCTTGCCTATGAAAACCCTATGAAATCCATGAAGTCACCATAAATCAACAGGTGACTTGAAGGCATATATACAAGGATAACAAAAGAAGGGGCATAGGGAAAAGTGTGGATTGTTTGCAATGGCTGTGAATCTCTATAGCCTTGGGAATGAGACACTTATCAGAGGTTGAGAAAAAGAAAAGGAGTTTTTGCTGTTTGAATTTGGGCAGCAAGAGAGAGTGCCAGATGAAGAAGCAGCACCTTGGGATGCTTTCAGAATCTGATGCAGGGTTACTGCTTGCACTGGCTGCTTCAGGAATGTATTCTACTATCTTCCTCTTGGATATTTCAGAAACATAGATATTACCCCCCAAAACCCAGCATTAAATCTGCACTGATTCCTCTTATCATAGACAAGCTAAACCTTCTAGCACTGTCTTTAGACTACATGCCATTTTGGGAAGTGGGGAACAATAAGGCAGCAAGACATGTGCTGTGCTGAGAGAGAAGCTATTCATCCCTTATGGCCTTTTGAAAGAACTACAAAACTTATCAAGCACTGAAACAATTTGGAATCTCCTTAGATTGCATTTGGTGATTGAGGAGGAGGAGGAGGAGGAGGAGGAGGAGTTAATACTATTGGTATTTGGTGTTGCATAAGTAATTTGTTTTTGTTTTAAACATTTTATTAACTAAACTGCCTTGGGTACAAAAAGGGTGATCTATACATTAATTTCAAGAAATACATTGTTCATGTAATCCACCATCCCTGGATCCCATATTTGGAAAGTTTCACCATTTAGTGGGCAGTTTAAATGACTGGCAGGCTCTGGGATGTTTTTAAGAGGCAGGTCATGTCCATGGATAGCAATCAGTCATGGTTTTCTTTGATGACACTGCTCACTATTTTAATGCAATTCTGCATCTGACTTTTCTATCTACATGTGCTTTTTTTTTTACACATCTGATCTTTACTTTCTACATCCTATTTCTTCACTGTCTCTGCTAAAGGTTTCTTCTCTTTTAATTATTTCTTCGCACCTAGATATAATTACCATTCACAAGAATCTGCTTGCTAACAGACTTAACACTTGGCAAGATATACCAATAATGCATTCTTTCTGACTAAAGACTGCCTCCTCATGGATGGGACAAAAAGGTTGGGTGGGGATATATATTCTGGAGATCAACATACATATCTAATTCTAAGAGCATCTGATGGCTGCAGTGGGAAAATGATAATATTTTTCTTGTCCTTCTTCCAAATTGATTATAAAGCATACAGATCTGTTAGGAGAGAAGAGGATGGTTATGGAATGTGGTGTGCTGAATAATTTTTACATACCACTCAGGATGTGAAGGTCACACACTCCATGGTGCAATAGTAAAAGGCAGGCACAGACTGACTTTTTAAGAGGTTATTTTCTTTATGTTATTCCAAGCCTACATGTTCACGCAAAAAAAAATTCTTTTAAAAAAACAACCTTGCATTTGTGTGAATCCAAAATGTTATTTTAACATCTGTTCTTTTAAGGCAGTTAGCTCTGGGAAAGCAGTGTGCTTTGCCATAAATTTAGGTCATTAATTTGTATCTGTTCTTTGTTTATTTAAGAAACAGGACAAAAGGGCAGCTGCTGAAACATTTGGTTGTGCCGAGGGGTAGTGGGCTGAATATGCCGGAGTTCTGTGTGCGACCAGCTTGAGTTTGTATCTACGGCTACAGGACAGAACTTTATGGAAATCTTTTGCCAAGCCATGTGGCGCTCTGTGGTCTTTTGCATCACTCTAAATACCTGGAGGTACTTTGGGGGAAGAAATGACGGGAAAGTTCTGGAAAACAAAGAATGACAACCAGAAATGTACATACAAATGGCTCCATCTTTATTTTATTTTTGACAAAGATCCTAAGAAATTTTACTGCATCAATTTTAGTGCTACAGTTGGTTAGAAAAAGTAACACTCTGTACAGCAAAATGACCTATTTTAATTAGACATTTATAAACAGAAGCAGAATAATGCCTACTAAATGGATTCTTAACTACATTTACTGTCTCTAAATTGACTATTGCATGTGGAATAATTTGTATAGAACTATTGATGTTATAAAACATTACAAAGATTTTATTTGCTTTCACAGAGGTAATGTTCACAAGAGAAATTAGGTACATTTGTAGGGTCATTAGATGTGAGTTGGCTCTGTGACTTCTAATCCATTGCATTTGGACTGTCAAAAAACAGTTTTGTATGTTTTCAAATGTGGTTACTTTGACATTCTTGGAGAAACATCATCATGTATTTTGAGGTGTGGGGGTTATTATGCACACTATGGCTAAATGAATAAGAAAACACCTAACTTTACAAAAGTGCTTGAAATGAATATGCTTCCATAGCTGCTCAGTTATGCAAAGCCAAAGTCTGGTGCTTGCTGGTGGCTTTTGGCAAGTCTCCGCTTCAAAACAAACCTAAACTCAGGAGGACAACTTTGAAAAGGGTTTGTGGGCGCCTGAATTCCAGTACAGAGTGAGGCTTTTGTCATGCATATGCCGTGTTGTTTAAAGGCAAAAGTAAGCAAGACAAGGATGAGGCATTACATGCCATTTTCAGATATTTCAAATAAAGCAGATTTTCTTCCAATGAAAAATGTGAATATGGAGAAGCAGATAAAAAGTGTTGACCCCATAACCTGTAAACAAGGAATGTAGGCTGATCCTGTAAAAATTAATGTGTCCTTGAAACTACCTGATATTCAGTACATGTCTGGAATAAATTTTGACTGCTTGACAAACTGTTTAGAAATATGCTTATCAAACTCTGAAAAATCTTGAGTACCTATGTTGGTAGAAAGGTGGGATATAAGAAAATAATAATAATAACAATAACAACAACAACATTTCAGCTTCAGACAATACACAGGGGAGTTAATTGCTATCATGAAATAAGAACTGCTGGCATTTTTGTTTGTTTTGTTGCACTGTTACAGCAGCACAGCAGTCAAGGTATCATCATATGGACTAGGAATGTTTGCACAAGCATAGGCCTTATCAAAACATTACAACAATGTACTTAAGCAGTGGTAGCTTTAGATGTTGCTTGGGCATGTGAGTGTTTCAATTCTTAGTTGGTATGCCATTCAAACTCTTAGTGGATTCAAGTTCACAAGATAATCTTGCATCTAGGATCCAAAACTTTAGGTTATGTTTTATGAAATCCCTCATTAAACATAGGGGGGGGGGGATATAGAGAGTGGGGAAAGAATCCAGCAGCAGACAGTTGATTTCAAGACCTCCCATTAAGCACTCACTAAGAGATGAAGGAAAAGCCTTGGACATAAGTGTGAAATTGTGTATTAACCTTACTCAGATACTAGTGCCAGCATCAACAGGGTGACTGCTGCAAATGAGAAAGAGATGAATTTCCAAAACTTGTCAGAAAATATTCCATTTCTGTCAGCAGGAATAATACTGTTGGAAGCAACCTCTACAGCATCTAGTACTTTGCTAAAAGGACAGGAAGGAACGATACATAGCAGTCTGTGAAAAAGCATTGTGTTGCAAACCCTGAGCTGCTCAAAGAAATGGTTTTCTTAGTTGTACTTAAAATTACATGAAGGCCCTCCCCTCTACCCACCTGGGCCAAGAACCTGTTGAATATATTCACTGAGAAAAGATGCCTTGTAAACATGTCCAGGAGATGGTGCCTGACATAAATGATCAGGATGTGGTATAACTTCATGAGCAGTGAAATCATACCAGTCATATAATTATGTCTAGGAAAATATAGTCTATATTGATCTCTGCTTGTCAGCATAGCACATACAGGGTATAATAAGAATGTCTGCTGGCCACACAACCTACACAGAAGATGAAACACTGTGGATATAAAAATAGCAATACTGTTTGTCCCACAGCAGGGCTGAGGAATTTTTTTTTTTCCTTCAGAGCTAGTTTGGTTAGAACCCTCTTGGTGGCATATGCTGGTGTGACCTCCAGTTATGCCAGTATACTTTTTTTTATTTTTACATTCTAGAAGACATATTCTGTACTGCCTCTACAACATTGCTCACCTGAGAAGCACAGCAGTAGCTGGGGGGGGGGTCTTGCCCCCTGATTTGCAGTGAGGATGACCCAGGTATATATTGGCTGCCCTTGCACACCGGAAGAAACAGCAGTAGCTTTCCATTGGAGACAGAGGCTGCTCATTTCCACCCAGTGTGAAATAGCATCGTCACTGTCTTCAAGCACACCCATACAGCCAATAAGTGTTGAAGGGAACAAAGCTGCTCCCACACAGATGCACAGCTGGAGAGAAAACAGGAAAGACTGAACCCCTCCCATAAATTATTTCCCCCCCCCCCCCAAAAGGCCGGTAATAAGTATCCTAGTGGAGACTTATGTTCCACCAGCATGCTTGTTGAATCTGGGCCATGGTCTCCAGGAAAGGGTTTTGGGAGCCACTTGACCACACCAGGCAGAGCCACTTTCATGTCTGGCATGTACGTCCCATCATTCTTGTTGCAAGATAAATATGCATACACACAAAATACATACTTGATATTCCGTTCACCCAATTCATGAATATCCTCAATGGGAAGTTGCCCTCTTTCCCTAATTCCTCCCATGTGATAAACTTACTGCTCTCACTCCTTTGGTTTTGTACAAAATAGCAACTGGTACTGGTGGAAACTTCCAGACATATATATTCATAATGCATTATACAGAAATGACACTAGACATCATAAAGGAGCAACTTTACTGTAAATTTTTGGTCACTGTGGGAACAGTTGTGTAGTATGGCCTACCTTCGTGTATGTTTGAAACCATACTGCTCACTTGTGCACAATTCTGCCTCCTGATTCTTCGGATTCATTTGCACATTTTGTGACAGCAAGGAAAATGTCTCTGGGCAAAATTAAATGTTGGACCTTTCACAAAAATTCATAGACTTCATCTCTTTGCTGAACAAAAATGGGGAAGTGGACCCTCTCTAAGGTCTGCCAATAAATCTAGCCATTGCCCCCTTTCTCCTTTGTGTAATACTTAAGCTGTTTCCAAGCTGTAGAGGATGATAGACTCTATTGTATAGACAAACTGAAAAGGATTCTGTCTTGTGTGCCCTTCAATTTCCATGTCAGATCAGTTCTGTACAGGTATCAGAATGGCATATAAATGATTTGGTAAAAATTGTGATCAGCTAGTAGAGTACACTGTTGAATATTTTTCTGTTTAAAACAAGCCAAAAATCTCCCTGTCAGTAAGATGGTTAGAAACAGAGATTTGTACTTCTATGGAGATTTTATATGCAGGAACCCCTTAGTTGCTGGCATGTGATACCCAGCATTCTTGTTGAGAGACATACAATATTCTGTTCATTCCATTCAACCATACCCTTCATAGCATGTCACATACGCAATTTACAAGACAACAGATCACTCTGTTACTTTAAGGGCTGCACATCACACATGGCTTTTAAGTCACAATTCCCACAAGAAGGAAGTGGCATCGGCGACACTGATTGCACAGTGCCACTTCCTTCCCATACCTGACCTGTGTCTTTTCATTTACAGGGAAAACCTATGAATGAAATGCCAATCGTGCTAATCTGTGGGTGCAGAAAGCCATTCCCATGCCAGTAACATGACCGGCAGTGACAATGGTCTCACTGTCCCTTCCCTACTTCCCTTCCCTTTTTTAATCCCCCCCTAACTTTTTGCACTATTTTGGAGCTCTGGAGCCCTGAACAAAGTTTCAGAAATTGTTTTAGGCGTGGATCAGGACTGCAAAGCTCCAAAATAGCACACACACACACACACACACACACCAAAAAAGGGGGGATTTAAAAATAAAATAAAAACAAAAGGCAAGATGGACGAGGCATAAAAGAGAGGGGGGAGGGGTTAAGGTACAGGAAAGGAAAGGTACGAAATACTGGCAGCCCCAGTTGCACTTAAGGAAGTGCTCCTATGCTGGTATTGCACCTTTTTATTTTCAGTGCAGAACTACAGTGCAAAATGGGTTGGTGTGATAAAGCCCTAAGACTCATCTGCTCCATCCTGCTACATGTGTAGACTATACTTCTCTGCTTCCTTCCAACTACAGTTTTAAGAAGCACAGGGATGGAAGAAGTCATTAGTCATCAGTTTTCTTGCCTGCCCTTGCAGGAACAACACTATTCCAATATGACTTTTCAGAAAGTTAAATTATAACCTCTGTCCACTCTCTTTAAGTACAAGCCCTGTTGTTCCAAACCAAAAGTATTATAAGATTTCTTTTTGAAATATTTTGATTATAATATATGGAAGGCTCCATAAAATTTTGAACAGTGTAATATTGTTTTAAAACTCCTCTGCTCTACCCACAACACACACAGTTGCCATAAAAATTAGCAGATAACCTGTTAATTCTCCAAGAAGCCATGACTCACTATTCATCCCAGAATGAGTCAATTGTCTTTATTTCCCCTCACACCCGAGTCGCATGTGTCCCTACTTCTCCCCCTGCCCCCACTTGCTTGCCTTGATAAGGTGGTGTTCCCCATTTGTCAGGAATCTGAATTAACTCCTTCTTTCTGAAATCAGGTCTGTGAAGTAACCAGTTTTTTTAGCCATTAAGTAATATTTTTTGCAGGTCCCCAATACACTCTTCCAAGTCTCATAATTACCAGCAGAGGTCTTTTTTTCCTCCCCATAATGTACAAAATGATCTGCCCTTTTATGATTGCCTTGAGAATATCCCACAAAGCCAATGGTGAGGGAGCAGATGCCTCATTCAATTCCAAATAGAAGGAAATCTGTTGTCTCAAATAATCCCTAAATTCAGACACTTTCAGCCAGCTATTACCAAGAGACCACATTTTAAGAGCAGATGTGTTATTAAGGCTGAGAAATGTTATGAGAACTTCGTGATCTGACAAATAAATGCAATTCTATTGAGCATTCCAACATTTGATTTGGGATGAGGGTGGATGGGAGAAACAGAGTATAAAAAACTTAAACCTACTGGAAGGGCAATAAGATGTGAAATCTTTCTTCAAAAACAATGCAGTATTTTTCAGATGTAACTTAAACATTCTTTGAGAACCCTAATAAACAAACCTTAACTTAGTCACACATTCTAAAATGGGTTATAACCAGGAATTAAAAGTTGAACATGATGCTTAGTGTGTGCATATGTAATTCATGTATGCATGTGGCAGTGCTGCAGTTTAAAACAAGTAATACTTCAAAGAATGGCTCCCAAACAAACCCTGTCAAACTCTCCCAATTGCCCTGATCTATTTTTGTGATCGGTAGCACAGTGTTTATATCCTGCACGGCGCAGGAGCATTGCAAGCCACAGCAGCAGTGGAAAAGGAGCAGCTTTCTACCGCTTCTTTTTGGGCCAGCAAAAAGCCAAATCAGGGCTGCGGTGTGTGGTTGCCATGGCCTCGATCCGGTGATCAAAGGGGCAAGTGTCAAGCCACCCCTTCAAGGCCGACAGTTTTAGCCCCAAGTAAGGAATACTAGGAGTTGCAGTTCAACAGCATCAGGAATTCCCAGCCTTGATCTAGGGATATTATTACTGTATATTATTTTAGCAGAACATCGATTACAGAATTAAGGAGTGATGCATGAGGTTATAACTACCATAGTGGCCTGAATCCTAAGATCACTGGTCCTGTTTATATGGCAGAAAGACAGCTATAGACATAAAACATAGACATTTTTGCAGATTGCAAGAACTATATGTCAATAACTATTAGGTTGTGTTATGTTGTAATATATGATGCATTCCCCAGCATGTTTTCTTATGGGGACTGGAAATCCACAAAGGAGCACAAGAACGGTCTGTGATACAAACTAAAACAATGGGAAGGTATGTTTTTCTTAACCCAGTGCAGGAAATCCTGTGCCTCTTGCATGAGAAAGTAACATTTTCCTCCTTTGGCCTACAGCTCAATTTCAGGCAGAATTTCTCTGGCAGAGATTAGTATTCTTTGAAGGAAACTGCTTAAAGAAGTATGTTCCTTGACCATTTGAAAGGGAAATTCATTGAGGGTTTTAAGTAGGTTTAAGTACAGTTTAAATATTCAGAATGAAGGAATATCACAGAACTATGGAGCGTATCCTGGAGCATTCAGTGAAGCTTTCATAATTTTTTGTTGTTTCCATTGGTGCACTAGAAATATTTATACTGTATGTTCACAGCAATGAGCTTTTATGGTGCTCTGATATTCTAGAACATATTTTTTCTAACTAGTAGATTAGGAGGACGCACAAATTGATAACACTGTGAGTTAAGATGTCTGACTCACTGTGCAAGTGCCTGACTTTGAGAGGGAGACCAGAAGCAGAAGAGGAACAAAATTCTGTTCATAGTAGTAGAAGTGAGAATGTCATCAATTGCAGAATTACTAGATCCTTACACTTGTCACAATTTCCTCTTCTTCACACATGTTAATAGTACAAGAGCCCTGTCATCCAAGAGGCACTGGATGAATACATTTGTTGTTGTGCACAACACAAGTCAACACTACCTTATGACAACCATAACAGGGCATTCTTGGCAAAATGTATTCAGAAGAGGTTTGCCATTGGCTTCCTTTGAGACTGAGAGAGTGTGACGTGTTCAAGGTTGCCCTGTGGGTTTCCACGGATGATTTGGAGCCTGGTCTCCTGGAGTCCTAGAACCTTATCGCACTCACAGTTTTCCCGTTCTGTTCCTGTTAACGAGGCAGACAGATCATGAAACGGGCTGACAACGAACGCTATCGCATTAAGTGTTCTTAGCAGTATGTGAACACGAAAAGAACGATTGCTATTGCACACCACTAACGGAGAAAATGACCTGTTGTCGTTTTAGGACCTCGCTGTGGACGGATATCACTGCACAGCTTGAAGCCCCAGGGACACCCCTTTTCAGGCTGCGGGGAAGGGGCCTTTTGCCGCTTCCCCGCAGCCCAAAAAGCGGCGGATCGAGGCCTCAGCAGCTGCCGCTCTGGATGCTGAGGCCCCGATACAGCGAGGAAAGGAGCGAGTACAGCCCGCCCCAAAGAGGCGGTCTGTAACCCGCCTCAATATTTATAATGCATATGTGCTTTCTCCTTTATAGACAATGTTTCTATTTTTTTCTGTGGAAAAAAAAAACACACACACACACACACACACAGAATATAAATCAACAGTGGATTCTGTCTTTCAGAATCAGGGCTAAATCCCTGATCATGGCTAGAGCCCTGATCCTAAAGCATTCTGTTGCTGTTCTGCAACAGTTTGTCTATATAAAAGTCATCCTAACATAAGAAGCATCTGATAATCTCTATCTTCATATACCTTTGAAGTGTCATTGTTGAGGAAAAAAATTTTCTGACAATTGAGAAAGAACTGGTGAGCAAGACAGATCTGAGGAAGCAGTCAGAGTTGTTTGGATGATTTAATTTTCTCATGATCCCAGAAGATTCAGAACCAAAACGCCCGGTTGTTGCCTTGAGAAACAGCTAAGGCAAACTGTTTATGTGTGTATATGAAGAAAAAGAAATCTGCCAGAGACACTCATCCAAAATAAGGTTATGTTGCATGAGTGCCTCTGAATGAAATACACTGTCTCTGCCCCCCCCCAACGCTCCCTTTTTGTGCCCCAATGGAAATTACAATGATAATTTAAACACAGCTGTCCTGCTGTGCATTTGTATCTGTGGCCCTGGAGGATGGTGACATGTCTTAATAGCAATGGCTGTCCCAGAACAAAAATAATGAGAGAAACATCTGTCTCCCTTTTACTCCCCCCCCCCCACAGACAAATGGCATTTCTGATTCAGATTTGAGGTTTGAATTGGGCTGTCAAAAAGGCACAACACAGACACCTTCCTTTGCTGTGTTCCCTACAAGCTTTTGTTCAGAAGATATTGATTGTATATACATGCATATGTATAAAATATTCATTAATTTGGAAAAGATTATTATTTCCTGCCGGTGGCTAGAAAGAACAGCTGAAACGTGGGAGTCCAGACTACAGCTGGGTGAATGGAACTTCTGAAAAAGATTCGGCAAGTGAAAGCTGCTGAGTCACTTTTGCTGATATTTGCGACCTCTTTTCTTAGTGAACTTTTGGAGTTTCTGTGTTCAAGAATGTTAATGAAAAGCAAAACAAAATAGCACAAACCCACCATGTTCTCTTAAGTTGTGTGTATTGTGTAACATTTCCACGTTGCTTTGGTTATCTTCACATTGTATTATTATCACCATCGTTCATTTCTTATCATTTAAAGGTTGTATAGTTGCAGTCTGGATAGCATCTGAAACAAGACTGGGGCATAAGAGCTCAACATAGTGTTTATGCCCGTGCAAACTGTACAGTTTTTTTAAAAAAAAATGTGCGTGGGAAGCACTCAACCCTCCCATTATTAGCTGCTATAATATCAGATTTATTTATTTCATTATAATTTTACCCTATGCTATACCTGAGACTTGAGGGCGTTTGCTTTAGATTTCAGGTAAACCTCTTAAACTCTCATCTTATCATAACCATAGAACTTGGAAAAATTACTCAGGAGATTATAGCTTCCACTCAACATCACCAGTGTTGGTGTCTATCTGCCCATCCATCCATCCATCCATCTCACCATTTCCCCAAAAATTGAGATTCAAGGAGTCTAGGAGGTGTAGTCCAAAGCAGTAACTTTTCCACCTCTGACACTGAAGGAAACTTCACATTTTGCAGACTATTTAATGATTCCAGGCACTAGATTTTGCTGACATTCTTTCCTTCTGCAATTTTCTGTGGTTACACATGTAACTTACAGTGATGTATTCCATTTTTTTACAACAAGTCTCAAGTCAAATCTCATGTCTTTGCCTTCAAATCTCAAGGTGAGTCTCATGTCAAAGATCAAGTCAAGGCTCGGTCTAGGTGCCAACTTTTAACAGAGAAAAGGAGGTGGGGTGAGTTTTTCAAAGGGAACAGCAAACATGTTAAGCAATGGCTTGAGGCAGGGGTTGAGATCTTCTTGGCAGCCTGTCCCCACTGCACATCAGAAGAGACTTTAAAGCTTTTCAAAAGCTTCAGAAAGATCCTGCTGCTCAAAGTGAATGATGTTAGCAAGTCAGTTGCTAAAATATGCAAGTCTCAAGTCAGATTGAATTGAGTCAATGCTTTATTTTTTGCCCAGTCAACTCCAGGTTGATTCACTGAAGTAATCTGTGTCCAACTTAAATCCAAGTCAATCCACTCAAGTCTACATCACTGGTAACTTGTAATATCTGCAGTGGTGCCCTTGGACAGCTTATCCTGATTCTTTCTGGCTTGTGGATATACATCTTCATTATTGTTATTGTGTGACATCATGATGATGATGATGATGATGATGATGATGATGATGATGATGATGATGAT
>NC_056522.1:63692811-63788085 GCF_019175285.1 Sceloporus undulatus | reverse complement strand
ATTTATTTGTATCCCGCTTCTCCAAGCAGATTGAGGTGGCTAACAATAATAAAACACCCTTAAAACACAATAAGTTATCATCATTATATTCCAACCCTCTGAATCTGCTCTGGGTTTAATTCCAAGCTTTAAAAAAAGCTGTCCAAGAGGCTGAAACCCTGTCCTCAATGCAGATTCAGCAGTTTGGGTAAGTCATGAATTTCAAACCTAGAGCAGTTTCCCTGCCCCACCAACCCTGGATCCACCAGCAACTTCCAGGAGGAGAGAAAAGGTTTTGTGTGTTATTTGGATTCACTCACTTTCTGCCATACTTCTAGGGACATGAAAGTGCTATGTATTCCATCATATTATCATGTGCATTGTCCCAGATTGTGTTGGGTACTAATTACATTCTGGGTGAACTCTGTAATGTGCAGAAATAGCCATTACCTCTATTCCCATAAACCCATCTGTACTTCTCCACTATTAGTGATCGAAGGAGGAAATGCAGCTGCCTATCTAAAGCCCAGCTCCACTAACATTTCTCTATGCCACTGAGCACTTCTGTGTACATACACATAAACACATATAAAGGAAAATAAGCAAGGCATTGTTTACCACCTCTTTGGTGGTAACAAGACAACTGGTTTTAAATGGTTGCTTTGCTGCTTTCTGCTAGATGGAGGATATCATCTTCCCAAGCTCTAATGGAGACCATCTTTCAAAATCTGGAGAGGAACTCACAGTGATCAGGAGAATGCCTCTTGTAATTAAATTCAGTTAGTGAAACATCACCTGGTCATCGTGAACTATTTGCAAACCATGAGCCTAATGAAGGGTGGTCTCCTAGTAACTGCAATAATATTTTTAAAAGTAAGAACTATATCACATTATTAATTATCTGTCTTCACAGGTTTGTTGCCTAGAAGATTAGATAGAATAAAAATACAGGATGGGGATGATGCTCATCATTATGATAATGGTGGTAGCAGTTTCTTCCTGACAAGGATTCCATACCATTCTGAACTACTTCCCTGGGCCTTTTCTGCTTTCCCATCTGTCTTTCTTTCTGCCCTTTGACTTTGCCCTCTCCTCTTTGACCTTGCTTGTCTCGCCACCCCCTACCATCCTTCATACACCATTTATCTTTCCATTGTCAGAAGTTCTTATACTATTATTTCCCTACAGTGTTATCTTTTCATTTGAAACCCCAAATAAAATGAAGTGTGTTTGAAGCAACAGTTCCTCTGTTTCACCTATTTGGTGTTAGCTAGTTAATTGATTTTTTTCCCAAAAAAATTAAAATAAAATAACAATTCAGCAACACAAACCTGTGTTGTTTTATGACCACTTTCCTCCAAGGTATGGAATCCTTCTGGCCAGCTTTTTACCTTTGCTCCTTATTTAAATCAGATCTGTCATTCTCTCTTTTTACATTCTTTTTTCTCTGCCATGGAGACAAAATAAAATGTAGGAAGATAACACTTCCATCACAGATGGTACAACTGTAAAAAAAAAAGCTGCATTTTAGACAAATATAAATTAAGTCCATGTAATATGTATGTGTGGTGACATTTATATTCACACTTCTAACAGTCTTCTAAACTCTGAAGTACACTGACAAAAAAAACGGTGTGAGATTTTTGTGTGTGTGTGTGTGTGTGTGTGCGTGCATGAGTGTGTTTTAAAGTTCACTTGCATTTCAAAGAGGGGACAGGAAAAGAAACCAAGTAAACATCCAGGTTTATACTTGGCTTGCCTGAATTTAGGTCTGAGTCACATTTTCATGTCAACCACAAGACCCTTCCTTGCAAGAAGAGTTATCTGTTAGGTAAATTTGAGAAAACAGAATTTGGGAAGCCTAGGCACAAATCTAACAAAATGGGGAAAGTTTGCTGTGTGAAGTAATGCTCCTTCAATGGAGCCAAGACCAAGGTAGACTCGAATAACATTTTGTCCAAGAACCTACATCACCAAATTAGTTATGAATATGTAGGTAAGTGTTGTCTCCTGGCCCAGCCCTCCCAAACATACCTTAACAACCAGAAGCCACTCTGAGCAATAGAGGCCTATTCTGCTTGTAGTTGGGGCACAGGAGGATAACACTTCCAGACCCCTCCACCAAGCAATCTGTGCTACAGGAAATAATTGTGAAAAGAATCCTGCTTTTGATTGTAGCAACCAGGGGCTGGAAACAACATTGTGCTGTACCCCAAACGCCTGTAGAACAGATCTCCTTCATTCCAAGTGGCTCCCTGAATTTCAGAGTAGGGGTCAGTGGGCATATATAATCATGGCAATAGTGCCAGGATAATGAATACATATATAACTGAATATGAAGCAGTTACAGATCTGTAACTCTAGATTACAAATTTGTAACTGCAATACAGCATGCTAGTCATTATTTATAGCTTGGTAGTGGAGTGCATGCATTGCATGTAGAAGATCACAGGTTCAGCCTCGCAGCATCTCCAGATAAGGCTGGGAAAGCTGCCCACAGAACCCCAGAGATCAGTTCCAAGTGAAAGACAACAATATAAAAGGTTCGGCAAATATTAACCTTCTTTTTAGGAACAGTCTTGAAACTGTTCAGGGACAGTCTTAAAACCTACATGTTTTGAACAAATAGCAGAAAGTGTAAAAATAGAAAGCTTTATTGTTTTATTTTCATCTTCCCTTTCTCCAACCAAGGGACCCACAGCAGCTTACAATAATTTAAAATAGAAATGTAATTAAATGTCATATTACAAAAGTTTGAAAAAACAATAAAACACAATTTTTATTAAAAAGCACATAGATTAAACCTATGTAAAATATATTTAACCATAATTTAAAATCTGCACCCCATCGCTTTCATACACTGCTCTGTATCTGACTAAAAATCAAAGGCTTACCTAAATAGAAAGGACTTCACTTGCTGACAGAAAAACAACAAGGGGACACCTAACCAGATTTCCTGTGAAAGGGAGTTCCACAGCCTGGGAGCAGCTTCTGAGGGGGCATTTACACTTACTCTTTTTCCCCAAGAAGATCTGGATCTCTGCAGTGTTGCAATACCAGATTGATGTTCCCACTACATTTTCCATTCCCAATTCTTTCCATGGCATTTTAACCCTGTTGCCATTCACACTTGCCATTGCAGTGATTTAAAAAATGGAGGCACCTCCATTTCTGGGAACAATGCTGGTAGCATACTCACACTACCAAAGATGCAAATCATTATGGCTTTTTAAAAAAGATGCGAGAAAAGAAATGGTATCAAATATACTGGTTTAAGTGGGGTTAAGTGGGTTTTCCAGCAGCCCCCCTGCAAATGGCACCGAGTGCATTTGGGGCCAGTGTGAATGTTGTGGAAATAACCCGGTTTCACACTAGGTTATTTCCATAGTGTGTTAGGGGCTCCAGAAGGCTCTTTCCCAAGTCTTCACCAAATATGCCTGGGATATCAGTGGGACCAGGAGGATGCCCCCCCCCCAAATATTTTAAAACTGAACCAGCTGGACATCTTGGGAGACAGCAATTCTGAACCATAGAATGATATCCAAATAAAAGGAGGAGGTAGTCAAAGTCCAGATTTTTTTAAAAAAAAAAGTATTTTAAAATAAATCAAGAGATTTAGAGAGTTCTAAGGAAAGACGAATGAAATGGAGAAGGCAAAATTAAAGAAAGTGTCTCATGGTTCTCTGCAGATGTCATATGAGAAAAGAAGCCTCACCTAATAACCAGAGTTAAGGTTTGGTCACGAATACTAACATAGTTCAACCAGACAGCTTGTAGTATAATGGTTTAACTTCACAAATTGGGTCACATGATGGAACACTTCAAGAAATTCAGGAACAGCTAGTAATCTATTGTGCACAAATGTCCACATTGAAATAGCCACTGAATACTTTCCATTTCTTTGAAGAATGAAGATACCACTGAATCTACTCAGTTTCTATTATTTGCAATTATCTTTAAAATGGATGGAGTTATAAGAAAAAGCCAAAAGAGAACAGCCGCACAATGGCACATTTATGTGGGATTCATGCTTTTTTATTTTAGAGAGGAAAGGAATTCACAATTTGAAAAGGAATGTAACATACTGTTTGTCCTTTAATGCTCATTACTTAAGCATAAAGGCGCATTATGAAACCGGATAACGTGGCTCCCCATTGTGAATAGGTATTAGAGGACATATGTTATGCATTCCTCTTAGCTGCACTTTTTGGCTCTTGTGGGCTTAAGATATTTTTAAGGTATAGCAGAATATCTCATCAAAATAATCACTGAAATCTCAATTGAACTGATAAAAGAGAGCGAAAGAAAGGGGGAGGGAGAGAGATGGTGTGTGTGTGTGTGTGCATACAGGGAGCCATTACTTCTAAGTCTCTAGATAGCATCATAGGAGGAGTCACTTTATAAATGGCAGCTGTTTTGCTATGGGAGCAGCTAGAAAAGACTTTCCTTTCCCAGAGTTATTTTAATTCATGTGTTTCTGGCTGCTTAGGAGTATCAGGAAATAAAGGCAGGAAGGAAAGAGCACTGTTCAAGGAAGGCATGGAATGGCTAAGCACTAAGAAGGCAAGCATGTGAGCAAAAAGTCCAGCAGCAAGGTACCAAACCATTTAAGACTTTGAATGTTATTACCAGCACCTTGAATTCAGAAATGTATCAATAGTTTAATTTTCAGAGAAAACATGCAGTGCATGAGCAAAGTGCTGAATCCTAGCTCTGAAACAGGTGCAGCACCCTAGAGAATGCCTTCGTAGCTGAGACAAAAACCCAGCATGGATTCATTACCCCTCTGACATGGGGACAACTAGACATCAGTGACAGGGTCTTTCTGTCAGCTCATCTAAGTGACCAGAAATGTTTGCCTCCTCATTTCTTTGAGCCATTCCCATTCCATCTGGTTGTGATTAAAATGCCAACAAGTTTACAGCCAGTACAGCATTACATCTGCATTACAGCTGTCTGCTATCAGATCCATATGACGTTAGGAAATAGGGCCTGGTTTTCTTGTCTGTCCTTTCTTTTGTCCTATTAGGCTGTGGGAGCCATGGTAGTTGATGGGCAGGGCAGAAAAACCTCAAATAAATACATACACTAGAGATGCACCAGCTGGCCTCTGACTTTGGAAAAAATGTGTCCCCAGCAGTATTGTTATCTGTAATGAATTACCTGTTTTGATTTTTTTAAAAGAAAAATTGCATAATTAAGATATATTTTAAAAGCAGTGTAACAGTGGAAATGAAGCATTGGTGTAATGGGCAACTTTTAAAAGTTACTTTTTAAGGCAGGAGTTACCTATGGGCTGCATGCACTCAAGACACCAAAAGTTTGGTTGCTATATCCAGGCCAGCAGCAGCCATCTAAATTGCATATTATGTAAATTGTGGTAATTCATATTATTAATTTGCATTCTAAATATGCACTTTCAGCTCATTAATACTTGCATTTTTTCTACTACTATGTTTCAACTTTAGCATGATTTTTAATATTAATTACTATAATGGAAGAGGGATCTGGTGTGGTATAGTGGTTTGAGCATCAGACTACAACTCTGGAAATTGCGGTTTGAATCTCTTCATGGCCACGGAAACCCATTGGGTGACCTTGACAAGTCACACTCTTATCCTAAGAGGAAGGCAAATGCTTTGTACAAATCTTGCCAAAAAACCAACAACAACCATGATAGGTTCATCTTAGGGATCACCATACAACAACAGCAACAAGCTGTACGGAATAAAAGTGCACAATTTGTACAGACAGATACAAATTCAGGTCCCTGTTTGGTGATGGAGTTTACCATGTGGCTTTAGGGCATCTCTGTCTTTCAGCAAATCTACCTTGCAGTATTTCTGTGATGATTTATAGCAAGACAGGAACCATGTACTGCTATGGAGATCCTAACAACAACAGCAGCAGCAGCAACAACATTTTGCCATACACAGGCACTTCTAATGTTACTGTATTCTCATCAGACCAGTCAAGTATTAGAGGGTTTGCTACTAGTTGTTTGTTTTTTAACTGATGGTAAAAAACAAAGGACAAATCCATGTAAATATCACAGGAAGCCCCCTAGAACGACTGTCTAATTCACAAGGGGAAATATAAAGGAGAGTAATGACAAACTTACAAACAACAACCCTTCCCTTTCACTTTGCCTCACTTTGTGCCCTCTTCTCTTGTTTTTTGCACAATCTCAGTACACATCTCTCTCTTCCCTCCTTTTTGCTTCCTTGCCTCACCACAAGACTTCGCCATGCCCCCCTCTTATTCTGCAGCTGCCCCATTCTCCTTTCACTGCCTTACCGTCCACCTTCACTATGCTACCCTCTCTTGTCTTTTACCCTCCTCCACTTCCTACTCCACCCATGCTTTTCCTTCCTTGCCTCATCTAGTGTCACAACTCCTCTCTTTCTTGTGCCATTGGTTACTTTATGCCCACCTCTCTTGCACTTCAACCCTGCCACTGCCCTTCTCATCCTCCTTTCTCTCCTCTCCACCTCAACTTAATTTTTGTCATGCACCCCTTTCCTATTACACTTTGCTACTTGCACATCTCTCCTTCAAGTCACCTCCATTCATGGTGCCACAGGTCCCTTCTCTTATGCCTAGCTCCCACCTTCTGCTTGCTGCACTTTCTCCTGCACATTGCACTCTTCACTTGCAGTCTTAGCTACACCTCAAACCCTCTCTTCCTGCCTCCCTTGCTTTATTTCATGCTGCTGCTGCCTATTCTCTAAAGGAGCAGAGGCTGAACAAAGCTGCCAATACTGCTTTAAACAGAGAATGGGTAAGCAGACAAGTAAGGACAGTGAGGATGAGGTTGCAAGAGAAGGAGCAGTCAATAATAAGGAAGGATTATTCCACATCAGTGTGTGTTGCTGTATGCCCTCTAGTAGCTTCCAGCTTATAGTGACTCTGTCATGGACCTGTCAGGGAACCTAGCATGGAAACTACCTCTCATAAAATTGAACTTGATTCCCCTCCCCTGGACAGCTTATTAAAAAGGCATAACAATGCTGCATCAAGTAAGTCAGGAAAAACAACAGACACCATTGCACAGTAAATATTAATAAATGCACTGCCTTTTGCCCTGCTTTGTTACATCCCTCATCCTTTACTCCAATGGTTCCATTGTTTTCTGTGCAGCTTTACAAAACAGACATCAGCCAGTCTTTCTTCCAAAAACTAGACTTTCCTGCAGAGCTGTAGTACTGACCCAAAGAAACTGAGAATGGAATTAAAAGAGGGCAGGTCACAAATGTTACTCATAGTTGTGAGACTTCACTCATTGGCTACTTCCTATTCAAAGACAGAGGTAGGCTTCTCCCTTGCAAAGAACTGGACAGAACAGTAACTGCATTCCCCCCCCCCCATAACTCAATTTCTATAAGAACTAGAGACTTGCTTTTTTACAAAAATGAAAGCTTGCCAGAAGATGGTCCAAATGGTCATGAGTGGCATGCCTGGAAAGCAAGTGAAACCTAGCCAACCCTATCCATGAGCCCCCTAACACTCAGTTTCTTGTTGTTCTTCTTCTTCTTCTTCTTCTTCTTTTTCTTTTTTAGTCAAAATGTCCCCCGTGTTATCTAGGTAGTATGAGGTCAAATTTCCCAGGTCCCTCTTAGACTGTTTTAGTCTGGTTGTGTGTTTTTTTTGTTTGTTTGTTTGTTTTAAGGATCTACTGGTCCTACATCCCCAAGGGGCTCAAGGGGGTAATCTGAAGGATTATTTTAAAATGTTTTTTTAAAAAACATTCAAAATTCAGGACATGAGAGCCTGATGATCCTTAGATCATGTTCAATTGCCTGCCTCTGTTTTAAGACAATTTTAATGCATTTTGACATGAATCTTTCAAAATTCATGACATCCTCATACCAATCCAGAGTTGCTAATTTTAAGACAGTGGAAAGCAAAAGTAAAGCAATGGGTAATAATACAAGTAACACAAGTTACTATTCAACATGGTAACAAGTAATAGGAAGACATTATTTCTTAAACACCACAATGGGCAATGGGAAAATTACTTTTAAAAGTTAACTCTCAAAGCTGTGGTTAGGCCTAGGCATAACACAGCAATGTAGGCTGATCACACTGATGGTATATTAGACATTGCTGAAAGCCTAGTGAGATCCAGTGTGCATCTGTACAATGATGGGAGGTGTCTTATTTCCACTTCTTTTCAAAATGATGGAAGATTCGAGTATATCACCCACCATACCCAGAACCCCTTTTATCTAAAACTGCTAGATTCCGTACTTCCAGAACTGTTCAGTAAGTCTGGCTCTCATCGCAGAACAATCACAGGTAATCTTTTCTAGACAATTAGCAAATCTTTGCTAATGAATCCAATCAGATGGCAGTGT
Organism: Sceloporus undulatus; assembly: GCF_019175285.1. Taxonomy (NCBI): domain Eukaryota; kingdom Metazoa; phylum Chordata; class Lepidosauria; order Squamata; family Phrynosomatidae; genus Sceloporus; species Sceloporus undulatus. Next base: position 63,779,749 of record NC_056522.1, on the reverse strand, counting down.
ATCTCTAAGGGGAAATCAGGATTTGTTAAAGTTTCTCCACCAATTACATTGCAATTGAAGGGTGACATTTTTCCTTTGTGTAATCCTAATTAAATGCAGCCAAAGCACAATTTGATTTATATTCTTGTAGTTAATCCACAAATGTTTCAGCCAGGGTGTCCAGATTAAATCTGATTTGCAGCCAGCTCTACACACCTGTTAAACCAGAGTTCTTTAATGCAAACTAAAATACTCATATTGCAGGCTAAGGAACTGACACTTCGACCTGTTTTGACAGGAATGATATGAGCAGCTTGGATAATTTAGACATATCTGTATCAATGATTTCATCTCCTAAATTCTACTCCTGGTGTAGTTTTGGTAAGAAAGAAATTTACCTATGTTCCATTCAAAGGATTTCTCTTTTTAACTGCACCAACTCTTCTCTTCTCAAAGGTAGAAATAGTGCACTTTCTTGGGAGATGTTGATTCCTTTGAATGTCTATCAGTTTGATGGTGCTGCATGTAATTATTTCAGTTCAAGAGGCTGAAGAGGTTAATGCAAATCCTGGAAAAATTCCCACTAGTCTTTGATGTGATTTCCATGGTACTGCTACTAGAATTTCAAGTGGTAAAGATATCAGATATCAAGTGACTGCAGTGGATATAGGATTGCCAGACTGAAAAATCGAAATGGCTCCTGTACTTTTAATAGTTGTGTAGAAGAGGGAAATTCAGCAGGCATTATTTTTTTACCTGTTGGTTAACAGGCAACACTTGCTGAAATTCCTTTTTCTACACAAGCATTCAGTGTATAGGAGCCATCACCATTAACTACTTCAGCATCTTGAACTGAAATAATTACATATACTTTAATCCCATCAAACCGATGGGCATTCAAAGAGATCAACATCTCTCAAGAAAGCACACTGTTCCTACCTTTGAGAAGAGCTGGCACAGTTGGAAAAATCTTATAAACCAGGCCAAAACCATCATCTTTACACGGGGAAAGGCCAGACAAACAAATGGGAGTTTCCAGTTTGGTACAGAATAAAGTGTCTGTGTGTGTGTGTGTGTGTGGGTGGGTGTGGGTGTGTGTACATATCAGATGTTATTTAATCACAATAGGGGATATTAGGTAATGAAAAAGATGAAAGAGCAGAAATTCCCTCTAACCCCTAGGTTATATTTACTCATATTTTAAGCAGAGCATGTAGCCATAGCATGTATATTTCTACACCGCTTACCAGTGAACTCAGCACTCTCTAAGTGCTTTACAATGTGTAAGCTAATTATCTCCCAACAAGCTGGCTGCAGTACTGGCATTTTAGCTCTGCACCACCAGGGCTCCTGATAGAAGCTGGATGGTCATCTTTTGGGGATGCTTTGATTGTATTCCTGCATGGCAGGGGGTTGGACTCGTGTGGTCTCTTCCAGCTCTATAATTCTATGATTCTATGGAGATTATCACACAGAGGAGGCAAGTGCCCTCCTCCCATGATTAAATTGCCATTAAATCCTGTTAATAACATGATCAGGGGGAAGATTATCACACCCCCGCACGCATCTCCCATTCTTGTCTCTTTTGTCCCTTTTGTTAAGCGTAATGGAGGCATTTGGTATTAACGGGAGCCTCCGTTACTCTTTACAAACGGGGCAAGACCGGGATAAGTGTGGGGGTGTGTGATAATCTTTCCCCAGTCATGCTATTAACAGGATTTAATGGGAATTTAATCACGGGAGGAGGATATCCCATGTGATAAAGTACTGTGAGACAATGCAATTAAGGTGAAACAATGTATATGTATTACAACTATATATTTTATACAACAAACATTTTATATTATATTAGATGATATATTATATTAAGAAATAATGAAAACTAAATATTATGATAACATAAAGTTTAGAATATTTGGTGTATATGTGCACATATATGTATGTGATATTATAACTATTGTGTGGAAATGTTTAATAAAAATATTTTAATAAAATAAGCATTGCAAATGAGGGAGGGTGAGTGAAGAGAAACAGGTGGCCAGGAGGAATATAAGTTGTGGGTGACAGTGACTGTCTGTTCTCCCTTCCCTGCGTATGTTGAGGGACCTTGAAGGAGTTTGGGAACTTCCAGGGCATCCCTAAATTTTTCACAAGGATCTGAAGCTGCTCTTGGCAACTCTGTTCTCCGGTGTGACATTTGTAATGCCATGCTTAAGTGGCCTATATGTAGATTGTTTTACAAATATGGATGTCCTGAGGGGGAAAAAATATTGATTTCCTCCTTCCTATCATCTCTGAGCAACAATTCACACAAAAGTATTATTCTCTCTCTCTTTCTCATTCATATATATATATATATAAATATCTCCCTTAACATCTGGCCCCTCCTTCTAAAAAGTACCATATGGAGTCAGGAGACAGTCTGTCTCTCCAGAGCAAGAGAGGAAAGCACATGGGTGATATTCAGCACGAAACTGTGAAGATATCTTAATATCAGATAAGCTCAGTACCATATCAAACACAGGGATTAAGTATTCAATTTCTTTGGTTGGAAATTGCTCTTTCTTGGTTCTTTGCCAACCAGGCAAAATAATGCCCTCTTCCCTGCTTGTGTCTGCATCCTATTAATTTTAAAAACAAATTTAAAGTGGATTTTAAAATATAAATACAAACAAAGGAGAAATGAGGGAAGGAATAAAAATAGGGACAAATTCATAGAATATGGACATGGGCTAGGCATGTACATTAATGTTCAAGTTAATCCTAATGTAACGTTAATGTATCTCATAAAGTTATAACTGTAGAATGAAATTAAAATATCAGTATGATCCACTGAAACATAATTTAGATATCAGAACTCTCAATATGTCAATGAACTTTACATTTCTCATCTCTACATTTATATTGTTGTTTATGGGCCTCTGCTTTTGGGGGACACTATCATTGAGGTCTCATGACAAAATTTATTCAGAGTGTGTAACTTTCCCAAGATCACCCAGTGGGTTTCCATGGCTGAGCAGGGATTCAAACCCTAATTTCCCAGAGTCTTACTCTAACACTCAAATCACCCCACTAGTTCAAACCCAACTCTACTAACCCATATAAAGGGATATTGTTATGGTAAATTCCCCCTTTCAACAAAGAGTGATACCATCTGAAGGAGCCCCATATAGCCATCGTTTCACTGAAGCTGGTGATAGTAGGGCCAATTTTTTTTTTAAAAAAAGTCAACACTGGACCCAGCCACTCTTGACTGTTTTCACTGGGGCAAGGCAAGGGTGGGGGCAAAAAAACAACCACCAACTTTATAAAATTGCTATGTAAAGTAAATTGCCTTGAATCTCATTCTGGAAGAAAGACAGGATTTAAATTCAGTAAATAAATAAATAAAATTTAGATGCTGTCTCAATTCCCCCACCCCCTTGTATTCATTTCTCACTCTCCAAAAACTCTTTCCTACTGTGCAGCAAAGGCGTATTTAGACAGGGGAGATTTTGGAGAGAAGGAAAGTAGAGAAAAGTATATTTTCCTCTTCTCCCATCCCAAAAAACCTCACTCCCTCTGGAAACTCTACATCGTTTTTGTTCCAGGCTGGCTGAAGCATAGCTTGGGGTCTACAATATTTCATTGCAGGTCTTGGCTTGTAATGTGTGATGCCTTTTTGTCTTATTTCTTAAGAAAGTTTACCTAAGAAAGTGCACCTTTCATTAAATTTCTTATATAGTGTGAGGAGGGTTTTTTTTTTTAAAACTACCTATAACATACCCATACATCTATAAAACCACCACTTCTCCTACACTTCTACTTACACCCTCAACATCTTGTGGCTCATCTGTTCCTAAATTCCATATGTCCTGACTGACGTTCCACAGGTCCTATAAGAGGCTAAAACATTTTTCCGTCCCTTGCCCCATTCTACAGCATAGTGCCCATATTGCTGTCATTGCATATTACAGAAAAAGTGACAAACATGTTCCAATGTGTTCCAGTCATCAAATTGCTGTTCTTGAGTCCTACTCTGGTAGAAAATTGACTTTAAAACACATTAAAATAATTATTTTTGTGCATTTTTTTTAATGTGAGGAGCTCCTGAAAAGCTTCAAGAAACAGTTTGGGAACTATTCATCTATGATGTTTCAATTTATTTTTTGCTTGGCTTGCAACAGTATCGACAGCTGACATGCAAAAAAAAAAACTGTATAAATTTGATATATAATATGGTTTGGTATGTGATATCTTATAACATTTAGTAAACACTAAGCAATAGCTATTAGTATTTGACTGCTGAGTAGTTGTATTTCATATCTAACCCTGCTCCTGTTCAGAGCAATGAAGAAATGCCAATATCTAAAGCACTAGAATTTCAATTTTTTAGTTTAAAATTTCACACTCAGAATATAACTTATATTACTCATTGGGAAATGCTGTCAAATTTTGAATATTTGCAAATATTTCCTTCTTCTCCAACTTCTTAAACAAATGGAAGATTTTGTTGTTGTTGGCTGATCTTCTGAAAAGTGACAGGAGTCAAACACTGTCTTTCTTTAGCACGTTAAGTATATGCAGGCATCAACAGACGGTGATTATGAGAAATCATGCTTGAACAAAGTAACAGTATTCCCTTTCCTCCTACCTACTGCCAATGGCACAAGAGTGGGTGGGGAGCTGCCCATAAATCGTCTGGCTGCTGTTTGTAAAAAACAACAACAGTTGAAACATCCTTTTAGAATTGCTACTTCAGCATGTGCTGAAAATGACAAAGCCGTCCAGATTAAATGGCTCTGCTGAGAACCTTCATTCCAAGGCACAGCCATAAAACTATTGGTGGGTGGCCTTCATCACTGGCTCCTCTCGTTATAATTTCATTGTGTTTATATGGCCTACTGCACCATGGAACTTCCCAGTATTTCAATGGATTTCATTGTTGGGAGCAGTTTGACATTCATATTTATACATCTCTGTGGCATTGCAATGTGTCCTTCTGTTTTTGGGATCTAAGCCTTCAACAAAATGTGTGACGAAGAGGTGTATGCAGATTGTGGCCACATGAACTGTCTTATAAGGGAGAACACTGCAAATTTGAAACATGGTGCTTATAAAACTTTCCCCCATCATTATTTTCAAACAAAAATAAAAAAGTATATCTGATTATGTCTGACCTTTTAATGTGAATTAACATCTTAGTGTTAAACATACCAGTATATCAAATTAATACTCCAGCTGTAAAATTATAGGGAATACATACAAACACTGTTCACTGCAAAGAAAATCCACTGTTAAAAGCAGACCATCATCTTACAAAATACACTTGGTTTTTATTTCCTTTCCTTATTATTAAAGAGTTCCTAAGTTTAGCTATAGTCCTCATTAACCAGCATTCTGTTAGTTTTTGATGCTAAGGACCAAATTCTATCTGATATTGCAATTCTAGTAATGGATTTCCTAGATCACATATAGTTTGGCCTGTAAACCTGTGGTAAGTAGACCAAGGTGCAACTACAACTTGTACCTACATGCCTAGAGGGGACAATAGAGTTAATGGCAGCTAGTGAGGATTCATCATTGTGCTCTGTTTCTTCCTTGCCTATAGACAAATATCTTTCTAGGCCTGATTTCATTTCCTCCCATGCACCTTTTTCCTTATTTCTCCCTTAGTCATGTAGCCAGTAGTAGCAGACTACATTCCCCTCCCTGCTGTAGTTCCTTTAACCAAATATAGTGCTTTATTGATGATTCCAAAGAACAGCTTCTATGCAGTCTAATAAAATATTATGAACTGTTGAGGTGAAGTCAGATGGTGATTTCCCTGCTAGGACAGACATGGCCCTCCAATGAATTTCAGTCTTTTCTATTGCTAGTTGCCATCATGTTAGCTTTGACTTATCATGACCCTATGAATGAGAGCCCTCCAAGACACTTTGTCATCAACACTCCTTTTTGGGTGCTACAAATTCAGGACTGAGCATTTCTTGGCTTTGTTAACTGCACTCAGACTGACCTCTACTCATGGCGACCCTGTGGATGAGTCTTCTGCAAGACCCATTGTCTGCAACTGCCCTGATCAGGTCTTGCAGGCTCGGGCCCATGGCCTTCATGTTCAAGTCTAAACATCTGGCATGTGATCTTTCTCTCCTACTGCCTTCTACCTTTCCCAGCATCATTGTTTTCAGATGCCTTTCCATTGTTCTTAGATTGTACGTCATGGGCAGGTTTACTCTTATCTTTTATTGTTTGTATGTACAGCGCTGCACAAATCTACAGCGCTATACTGTATAAATAAAGCATAATAATAATAATAATAATAATAATAATAATAATAATAATAATAACAATAATAATAATAATTGCATTTTCCAATGAATTATGCATTTTCATGATGTGCCCAAAGTAAGACAGTCTCAATTTAGTCATCCTGGCTTCCAGGGAGAGTTTGGGCTTGTTCTGTCCTAGGACCCATTTGTCTTCTTGGCCTTCCATGGAATCCTCTCTTCCATGGACTCTTCTCCAGCACCACATTTCAAATGAGTTTATTTTCTTTCTATCAGATTTCTTCAGTGTCCAGCTCTCACATCTGTAGATTGTGATGGAAAATACAATGGCTTGGACCATCCTCATTTTAGTGTTCAGAATTTACACTTTAGTATCTTTCCAGTTCTTTCATAGCTACCTTTCAAGGTCCTAGTCTTCTTCTGATTTATTTATTTATTTTGCAGTCTCCATTCTGATCAATATTTGATTTAGGATATGGGAACTCTTTGACTATTTCAAATTTTTCAGTATCTAGTGGGCTGCACAGCATCAACTCACCATGGGAGGTGGAGTCAGGACATGCATCATGTGGATGTGACACCTCAACTCTGCTCCCAGGTCGGCCTTAATGGATGGTCTGCAGAGCCCCTGAGTCTTCATTTGGACTAATAACTGAGCCAAAGCATAGAAAACATTTAGCTATTTTGATATCTTCACCATTTACTTTAAAGTTATATAAATAATCTGTGATCATTATTTTTGTTTTCTGAATGTTCAGCTAAATTTTACTAATGCATTTACAAATGTGTAATCTAGACTTACACATTTATGACTAGTTCCTGTTCACAATTTCTATGTACTCCTTAGTTTATGAGATATTTATGGATCATGAAAGTCTGACCCCGTAATCCATACTTACCAATCAGCAGTCATTGTGATTGATGGGAATCTCTTTCCTTCTGATCAGGAAGCAGATGACTGAAGTTCCCACTCACCCCCTTCACATGCATGATCCCTTGTGTAAGGGGAATTGCAAGAGGGATCCTGCTTCTGGTTGTTGCACTGGCGATTGTTCATGGAATGGGGTGAGAACATCAGTCAGCTGTTTCCTGACTGACAGGGGAACAGACTCCTGTTGCTCACTAAGTGGGGACGGGGACGAACAGTCTGGGAGATACTATAAAGCTATGGAACTAAGGCGGATATGAATTTGTAACTGCCTTAATGAATTGTGGCTCATGTAAACCTTAATAGGAACTTCTGGCTTCAATAATATGATTTAAATCCGTACTAAGACCAACACTTTATTTTAAAATGGTAGTGAAGAGAGAGTTGGATCTTCCCATGGCCCCCATAATCAGAATAGCTCTTCAAGGGCACCAAGCTCTAACACTGCCCTGTTGGGACCTCCTCCGTATGCATGCAATCCCCTAAACTATGGGTTCTTCCCATAAATAATCATTTGCTATTCTAAAATAAGTTGCACTGCTTTACATGTAACTGAAATCCTTGCTATGTTTGCTTGCCACACTTCTTGGAGTCACTAGAGTATCACATTTCTCTACTCTACTTTAATCAACATAAATGGCTAGCATTGGGAAGGGTCCTGTGCTGCTCTGGGTGATTCAGGACCCTTGTTTTATAGTATTCATAGCCCTGTATTATACTACAAGATATATTTATTATAATTAAGGTAAATGACAATATTTTCTCTTGTCCCCACCTCCCAGCCAGGGAAATGAGAGGTATTAGTCATTGTTCCAAAAAAAGCAATTGTACTATTCAGAAAAGAAACTGCTAAGTACATGTTATCCCAGAAAGTAACTTTCTACAAGTAAGATCATAACTTGTAATGAATTACTCCTAAGATTTCCGCTAAAACCCAGCAAACAGACAATATATCCAGATCTGTATCAATTAAAGTGGTTACCTGTTTCCTTCTGGATTCAGTTTAAAGTGATGGTGTTAACCTTTAGAGTGCTTAACATATTCAACTCTTTTCATGATTTCAGTTTTTACAACTGAGGACTGAGTACATATTGTATGTATGTACATATATGTTGTATTGGTATACAATTGTACAAAACAATTGTACTGTATTTCTAATATTCTTCTCTTTTTATTTGGTCGTTATTCTCCATTTTAATATTTGTACTTGCCTTGAGTCTGCTGTAGCAAAAATCATATTCATCATCATCACAATAACAACAAGAAAAATCATTGTTCCATTTAAGGGAATAAATGGCCTCTAGAAACGGATGATATGATGTTACAGAAAGAGATAAAAACAATGTCTAGACAGCCATGATTGTAGATGTTAGGTATTCTTACTTTCAGTTTTCATTTCTTGAAAGAGAAACAAACATATTATTTAAAACCATTAACACAAGTAAACTATAATTATGTACTGATTGTTGAAGAAGTGGATTCAATTGTTGGTGAAATTATCATTTTTTACCTCAGTAGATAGTTACTCCTGTACATCTGTTCTTGGCAATTGCAACTCTTATTGTATCAAGCATAAAATATTGTATCTACTTAACTGGAGAGGCCAAGATACATGGAATCTGTATAATCCAGAGCTGAGAAGCAATTAGTAAATTGCTTGTAATTAATTCCTTTTTGTTACTAAGGAATAACTTTGTAACACCTTTTGTGAGGTAATCTTTATTGTTTCTAATTACTTTTATAGTGAGAAGGAATGGCCTCACTTCTTTGGTGTGTTTTGTAGCACAGGCCAGCATCTCTGCAGCAGTCTGGCATAGTTTAAAATTAAAGGTAAGATTGTTCAGGTACTTCTCAATAACAAGAAAACAAACAGTCACAAAGTGCTGCAAGTGATTTTGGGGCAGCAGCGTCAACTAGCTACTTCTAGAAGTAAATTTCCAAGCTCTGAATCCATCAATATGTAGAAAGGGTTTAGCTCCTACAAACCCATGAAAGGTAATACTGCAGAAAATAGGAAAGTGTTTCCCAAATTCTCAGTCTGAAGTTGCTTTGCTTAATAATCCATACTTTTTCTGAGCCCATGCTAGGCTCCGGAAGGTACCTCCCAGCTTCCATGAGCCCCTAGGGCTCCATCACCTACTGAGTCATTCACTATTCCAAGACATCTGACATACTACTATACAGTAGAAACATCTGGCATTCCAGAAACTATGTCTCAGGACTCCTCGCACTTAGGACAGACACATGGGAATTCAGACAAAAGAAGTCATGGGATACATAGTTTTCAAGATGCCTGAGTCTCAAGTGCCCCAGAACACTACATGTCCAGGGCTGCTGTCACCTAAGTTACTGCCATTTCAGCCTTCATACGTACAGAAAGAAAATGGAGATGCCTTTCAAAGCTTCTCCATTGCTCCAGCTGTAATCAGGTAGCTTTTGAAAGAAGAGAAGTGGTCAACTGTAGCGAAAAGGCTTTGAGGTAACCTCATCTTACAACTAGGACCCTTATGTTTATTTATTTATTGAATTTGTACTCCATCTTCTCCCAGGTGGAATCCCAATGGAATCTGCACTGGGCTCCGTTTGTAATTATATCCCCTTCATATAACAGCTTGGAACTGGGACTAACAATCTTAAATTTGGGTAATGGCATGGGAGGAAATCTCTTGTTTGCCTTTTGGAACAGTCACAGTGGCTTCCAATTCTGGACAATAGCTCACACCCCAGATGAGTTTGGGGAGCAAGATGGAGGTAGCCTTATCAAGGCAGGAAATGATAGTCACAGAATTCTAGATACACACCAAGGTCCCAACACTGGGCCTGAGTCAAAGCCGGTCAGCCAAAAATCCCTTGAATTTGTTGTTATTTGCTGTCTGGTCAACTTTAACATATGGTGATCCTAGGAAAGAGAGATTTCCAAGAGCTGGCAACCTGAGCTGACCTGCTGAGCTCTTGCAAAATCAGGGACATAGCTTCCTTGATTGACTGAATCCACCTGTAGTATGATCTTCCTCTTTACTTACCGCCTTTCACTTTACCAAGCATTATTCCTTGACTCCCTTGAACAGGGTTCTCCAAAGTCCAAGAACCCTGTAACTCATATCCCCAAGAAATGGTCTAGCCCTATTACCCTACATTGTAAAGGTTGATTTTGGGAATTTGTAGTTACATTGGCAGTGCCATGTCTGGAAATAATAGTCCAAAAAAGTATTTTTCCCCCAAGCTCAAAGAGTTAACTTTTTAAAAAAACAATAGAAATTGTTGATTCTTCTGCCTGTATCTGCTAGATGACTTCCTTAGTTTCAGAAGAATTGGTGCACCCTGTGTAAGCAATAAATGGCTCCCAAGTGATTTCAAATAAATCTTATTTCATTTCCCCTCTTACTGTTCTCACTTTGTATGTTAATTTTTCTGAAAGCACTTTTCTGAAAGTGCTATGGACCATAGCAACTTTTGTACTGAGAGGTCTTCTAATATTTTTCATGTTTTCATAATTCCTAATTTTGCAGCATTTAACGCACATACTATACGATCCTTATTTGGCATATTTTCATTAACACTTTCAAATATGGAAATGAGTAATAATGATGCTCTAAAATGAACTTTTTTGATCTAACATTTGACTTATCCATCTTAATACTTCTTCCCAGAACTTAAATACTTTTGGATTTGTTAACCACATATATTTCCAATCACCTATTTTTCCATAACAACATAATTGTGAAATTTCATTGATCTTATGAAGATTGAATGGATCATTTGTAAATAATTTTGAATACATTTTCTCTGGCCTGAGTGGATATTGGGCATGTCTACACAGGCCAAATAAAATGGTTTCCCCTCATCCTCATGCAGAAGGATGAGGATGCCCTGGTGGTGCAGTGGTTAAATGCCTGTACTGCAGCCATTCACTCGAAACCACAAGGTTGCGAGTTCAAGACCAGCAAAAGGGCCCAAGCTGGACTCAGGCTTGCATCCTTCCGAGGTCACTAAAATGAGTACCCAGACTGTTGGGGGCAAATTAGCTTACTTGCTAATTGGCTTACTTACTGTTCACTGCTATGATCTTTGGAATAGCGGTATATAAACAAAACAAATTATTATTATTATTATTATTATTATTATTATTATTATTATTATTATTAGAACCAAATCAAGGGTGGACTGTCTTCACAACAAAGGACAGTTTCACATTGAATCCACCCTATCCCCCCCTTATAGCAGTTTAAAATACCTTACCTTTTGCTCTAGATTTACAGGAAAACCTGGAGCACTTTGTAGAAATTCCAAGGGAATATAAGTATCCCTGGTGTGTTGCCCAGTGCCACCACTGTGGGCATGAGTTGCTCCCTCTAAGGTCACAACAAGGTGCCCAATGATAGATGCTGGATGCTTCATTTTTTACCTCAGAGGGAGCGATTTGCACCAGTAGTAATGCTGGGTAACACAGCAGGGATGTGTGTAGAGAGCTACCCACCATTACAATAGAGTGCAAAGGTAATGGAGAAATTAGGGGCAGCTCTGGATACAGAATACTCCAGAAGTGGCCAAAATTATTCTGGCCAGTGTAGATGAACACACTGATTTATAAGATGGCATTTTCCAGATTGAATCCCATTTGTTTTTCCAATATTTGTATCCTCAGATCTGACACTCAAAGAAGCCTCATCTCCTTAGATTTGCCAATAATTTTATACATTTTGATACCAAGTCCATCAATGTGATGAGCAGGAACTCAATAAAGGGGTCAATATATTAATATTAAAACATGCAGGAAAGGGTTTGTTAGTAATTGTGATGTTATAAGGAAGCACATGTACTGAGATACTTTGAGTGGCATTGTTTGTGACTGAAAGGACAGGATCAAGGATTCAGCCACAGTAAGACATCCCGGCTAATGAAAAGGCTAGTTCAAGAACTTATAAGAGCCAATAATCAGAGATGTGAGGGAAGAAGCAAAGAGGCTGTATATATCAGTGGCCCTAAACTGGCAAGCGGTGGAGTGGATATATTCATCATGTACTTCATTCTGAGAAGCATTCTCATTTATTAGAGCTACACCTGCTGTACAACTATTAACAAGCTTGAGAAAACCCACTAGTGAAACTTTGCCAAGTGAAGAGAGAATCTAGCAATGAACCAAACATAGAATTGTCTCTCTAAGTAATAGATGCTTAAGTGCTATGTGGGTGGCAATGAGAGGCAAAGTTCAGCATGCACAAAATTATCTTTCCTTCAACTCTTTGTTGCTAATGCATTAACAATTATAAGTGTTTTCCAGGGAATGGCATACACAATTTAGTAGGGCTTCCACATCTCTTTAGCACAGCAGGATCATCCATTTCCACTTAGAACTGACAAACTATTCAATCTCTTAGCTTAAGGACACCAGGCAACAATTCCTGAATGGAAGGAGGGAACCATGGCCGGGTCTGCATATGATAACACTATGGATGTAACATTTCATTATTTAAATGTTAAGTGTTCACTTTTCTATTTCAAAGGCCTATTTTTACTATTTTTGTAATTGATCATCTATATGCAGTTGTATCTCCACATCTTAGATGACCAGAAGCCTTGGGCTTCATTCTGGTCTTCACTGACCTCAACTTCAGTAACCTCAACCTCAGCCAATACCAATTTATTGAAAAGGGAAATTACATGACTGTTTTTGAGTCCTACCAAACAAAATTAATCATGATGAACAAAGATGTAGTGTCTCTACTGGCTTCATGCAGGAATACATTTTTCAGGGTGATTAATTATGTGGCCATTGAATGTCTAAGATTCTACTGTGTATGTATTTCATCAACATCACCAACAAAAGAATCCACAGCTAGTTTAGCAATAAAGATTTTTTTTTAACATGCTCTGGCCAGGTCTGCCTTTTATAATTTTTAAACACATCCTTACATATTGTACTTTTATTTCAGTCCCATAGACTTGCAAGTAAAGCTAAATATCAAAACAGGTAATGGGAAGCAAGTTGCACTGAACTCAGTGCCAAAATACTTCAGACTTTGTAGAACTTGCTGCATCTTGGACCATTCAGAACATAGGACTTAAACTCAAAGGAAGCTGTCTTTCATGCCAATATTATGGCCATAACAAAATAGAGGAACAAAGCACCTGTTAGCCTTTTCACCCAATGATGGCACATTCTGAAGACATCTAATATTGTTCTTTCAGCATGCTGTTGCATAATACTCAATGTCAGCACAGGAGAGGCACCTGTAAGTTTTATGTCAATGAAAAAGAAATGGTCATAACAGATCTACACAATTTGATATTTTTGTTCTGTTTGTTGTATCAGTGGAATGGCTGTCTCTGCATTCTCCCCCTCCTCCAATTCTGAATATCGGGATTGGTTTCATGAGGCATTTGGATGAGCCTATATTCACAAATGAATAAAAATGAGTAAAGTCTTCTGAATCAAAGGTAAGCCAAAACTGGAACCCAGAAGCACAAGGCAACCCAGAGAGCCCATCTGCAGCCAAACCATGCAGCAGACCCAGACACAGCTTAAAGGCTGGCATCAAGACCGCCTGCTAAATCTGCCAAGGAGCCAGATGCTGTTGCTTCCAAACCTTGGCATGAGGGTCCCCGATTGCCATCCAACAGAGAGGGAAAAAGAGGAATGATATAATGTGGTGGGATACAGCACATCCCACCTCAACCTATTTTATTGCTCATCAAAAAAAAATGGAATTGCATACTGGAAACGTATCACTGTTTTTGGAAATATGTACATTAGCCACAACAGGACACATGCCAATTGGGATATAAAATAGTTGCTTAAATATATGTATGATTTTAAAAAGAATTGTGTGTGTGTTATACATGTGTATGTGTGTGCATCATTGTGAATTTACTAACTGTCACAGTGGTTACTATCAAAATGAACATATGCATACCATAAAAAAGGGCTCTTCCTTCCAGCAATATAATTTCAAAATTCTTTACCTCGGCACAGCTGTCCTTGCTCAATGCATCTTAACATCAGCTTTGTGGCACAGAGGAGCAAGAAGCTATTTTAAAAAAAAGTTGAGGAGAAAAGAAAATGAATTGTTAATATCAGGTTTAATACAGAGAATATTATTACTATTGTTATCCTTCTAATCGACTACTGAAATGTAAACCAATTATTCAAAATTCAGTTCATAGTAAAAAAAAAAGATAAACAACATTATCATATCTGTTGCTTCAAAGATTTATAAATAGCAACCAATTTTTACAGCTTATCAACCTATTATTTTCCTTAATGTAAACTCAGAGTAGATCTGTTTGAATTAATGATTCAGAGATGGCATAAATATTGTGTACAGGGGCATCTTAACTATGCAGGCATATTTAGAAGCTTCTGGGGGCAGAAGAATTCAAGAGATGCTTGTTATGAGGCCAAATGCTGATATTGCTTCCAGCAGAGTTGTTCTAAGAGCTCTCAGCTAAACTGAAGGGTTTTTATGGTATACTCTGAGGCTTCCTTTGCATGCATCCCACCTAGCAGATCAGTGTGTTGTTCCCACCAGTACAGAAAATGGTATCCTGAAACTGTAGATCTGCAAATGATACGGAGACTAGGAACAGGAACTACAACAGAAACCAATATCTATAGTCTATAGGATGCTATTTCTGAAACCGAAGGTGATCTGTCTGCAAGATGGATGGAGCAAAGCAGTAAATTTAAGCAGATAGTAGATACACTACCTAGACAGTGGCCTATTTTTATGACAATGTGTCATATTTGTCAGTATGTCATATTCAGAAACACAGCTTTCTAAATAGAGGTCCCATGCCTCCAGGTGAGTACTCTATATTTTAATCTGCACCCGTACTTTTATTTTCATAACCAACAAGGTGATTGTGGCAATCTTACACAATGGGGAAACCAGACATATCTCAAGATGCTTAAGTTCAAGATATTGGATTCAGTGGCATTTAAAGTTTGGCGGTGCCACTGTTGCCAACAGTAGAAGGCAACTCTTGCTAATACCAGCATGTACTGTGGTTTGCAGAAGCCTTTCATTCTTTTTCAACAAAAGCCATTTGGGATCTGCAGCTCTGGGTAAATTTCTTCCTCCTCCATGCAGTGGTGTCACAAGGGTTGGCATCACCTGGTGTGGCAACTCATGGTGTCATCTCCCATTGATCTCCTCCCATACCACACCATGCAGAATCCTTAGTAATATTTTTGTACTAATGTTACTCGCAAATCATAATTTCTGTATATCAGTGAATGTAATGCTGAGACCAGCAGAGGCCAGGCTGAATTCACCTTGGACACTGGGAGCTTGGTGAGGAGAGAAGGCTTCAGCACAAGAGTCACCTATGCATAGCTGAGCAGAAGGGGATATAAGACCTTGCCCCTCCCTTCCCCTCAGTCATGCTGAGACTAGCAAAAGCAAGGCTGAATTCACCTCGGACACTGGGAGCTTGGAGAGGAGAGAAGGCTTCAGCATAAGTCACCTGTGCATAGAGCAGCGACACGGCAGCAATAGCAACAGAAGGAGAACAAGGTGTGGAGGCCCTTACAACTTCTTTCCATCCCCCCTAACAGAAACTGATAGACCCCCTCTATCGAATACCACCGGAAGCCTTTTAGGTCCTCTCCATCATCCATTGTTGGCTCCCCGGTGTAGTGATGGTGGCAAGGGACGAGCTCATATAACAGAAACCCTGGGCTCGGCAGCAGCACAGGGATGCCGGCAGACTCGCCCGCCCACCATCTGCCCTGGCCTAAGCACTGGAGGTACCAGCGGCAGTGTGCCTGACGGGGGCTATAAAGCCCAGCCTCTTCTCCACCACCGTCTCGGCAGTGGTGCGGATGTCAAGATGGTGGTATTGACCAGAAAGGGTTATAAAACTCTAGGATTTTTGCCACTGACGCCAAAGTCCCCTGTAAGGCAGAAGCAAGTACAAACGAATATTACCCAGTTTTTTCCAGGAGAAACTAATGAACAGGGAGTGGGAAATAAGGAGCAATGTCCAATATATCTAGTTTGGGGTCCTTGGACCTCAAAGGAAATATTAATAACTATAAGGAGGAGTCTGAAGCTACTAATTTGGCCACTGAACTGTCTTGTGCTGAGACTTTGGCACCAACACCTTTAATTCAACCTCCCAATAAAAATAATCTGGGAGAACTTGAGGGGAAATTACTAAAGCAGCCCCCAGATAATGATGACGATGTAACAAAGACAGAAATAGAAAACCAGATTTTGACACGAGATAGTGACTATTTGTCTATCAGTAGTTGGCTTCATTGCTTAACAGCAGACAGCCAGATGATAAGAGCTTCTTTGAGTGATTCTAATAAACTTTTAACAATGCTTGTGGGCATCTATATAAAGCATTGGCTGAATCAAGACAAAGAGAGTAATGATACTTTTTTGTTGTTGTGTGCCTTCAAGTGGAGTAAGTGAAGAAGTGATTGGCTTTCCAATACAATCTTTTCCACCAGTTTATCCTTTGTTGTTGTGTGCCTTCAAGTTGTATCTGACTTATGGCAGCCATAAGGTGAACCTATCATTGGGTTTCTTGGCAAGTTTCTCCAGAGGGGGTTTGCCATTGCCATCCTTCGGGGCTGAGAGTGTGTGACTTGCCCACAATCATCCAGTGAGTTTCATGATCAAGCAAAGATTCAAACCCTGTTCTCCAAAGTCATAATCTAACACTCAAACCACTACACCATGCACAATTAACACAATTACAATTATACTTTTAGATTACAATAGTACACACACAGCCTAAATGTATTTACAGGTACATAGTTTCATGTGGTTAAATTGAAAATTTGATGAGATGTGATTTAAAAATTAAAATAAAAGAATTTACATTTTTGTTAACAAAATTAAAAAATTGAAAAGATTATTTTAATTTTTTTTTAATTTAAACTTTGATCTAAAAAAACCCAACACCTGAGGCCTCCCCTTTCTCCTCCCACAGAGGTTCACTGCACTCATGCCATCTCTTCAGTGTTTTAAAGGGACACAGGCAAATGCTATAGCCAGTGTGTACCAAAAGGCAGATATTTGGGGAGCGGTGGTGGCACCCCCCTTGGGTGTTAAGTGCAGACTGCACGCTTGCATTCCCTAATGATGTTCCTGCCTCCATATCTGATCTCAGGCCACTCAGAATACATGTAATGCAGCTTATATGCCTCATCCAGCAACTTCTGTGCCCTCCAGGATCCAGATTTCAAAGAGAGGATAATATTATGGCCCTACGCTCAGGTTCCCCCAAGGGGATGGGGACAATTTCAGGATATTTTTTGGTTTTCTCTGAGCCTTTTCAGCTCCAGGAGAGGCCTTTCTTTACACCAGAATTTGACATCCAGGTCACCTCAATTTGGAAAAAAGCCTCTGTTAAGCTAATATAGCTAATAAGGGCCAAAAATTGTGGTGAAATTCCCCTATGCCCTGGGAGGTGTTGAAAGAGCATTGGGGGACAAAAACTGATGTTTCCAGGGTGCTGCAAGGGTGTAGCCCTCCAAGGCCCTGAGAGGGCAAGACCAAAGCCTTAGCTGTGCATGCCTGGTATACAGTGTTCAGCCTCTTGATTCCTTTAACTGTGACATCTGGTCTTTTGGGAAGTATTTCACTCATGCAAAACATAAGCACTCTGTCAGAGGAACTACATCAAATAGCCATAGATACAGTACATGTTAAATGTACTTGATTTATACAAGATGCCCATCTATATATTTTTTTCTCTCTAAAAATTCTGCCCCTTGAAACACTATGCATATTTTATATAAATCAGAAGCCAGGCAAGATGTGGAAAATAAATCTTCTCAAGTTTTGCAAATGTCTGATTGTGTAGAAAACAGAAATTCTTACTAGCAGTAGAAGACTACACATGAGCTGTGTCTTAAGGACATAAAAAAGATTGCTGAAAGAAACCAGAGATATGACCTGCTCCCCAAAGTAGCTAGACAAATGCCTGGGTGAAATTCACAAACAAGGCTTGTAGGCAATATCCACATAGCACTGCCTTACCCCACAACTTGTATTCAGACTAATGTTGCATCTGATCTTGAGCCTAGTATATCGCCCATGTGACTGGCAGCAACTGACATATTACCCACTGTGGCAGGGTGGGCAAATGTGTGGGAGCTGGAGGCCAAATTATCCCCACCTCCACAGGCTGCACCTTCCCCCCACTGCAAGCCCAGACACCTGCATTTTTAACAGTCCCTCTCAAAATGGCACCAAATGGAAATTAGGGATAGTACAGAGTTCTGGAGTGCTTGAGGTGGTGGGATGGCAGTGTATTTTCCATGTACTTGCATGCATTTGGGGTGCTTTTCTGCATTATTGGTGGGGGGATCCTGGAGGTCATGCTGAATTTTGGGAGGAGTTGGAGAGCTTTTGGAAACTGGGGGAGCTTCAGGGGCCACAAAAGTGGGGTCCAGGGTCTACATGCAGTCTGCAGCCTGGACTATGCCTACTCTTGCTGGTTATATCTAATCCGTTTTCAAAGTATCTAAGCAAGCAGCCATCACAGTGAATTCCATGAATTAATTATGCATGTAGAGAAGTCCATTATTTCATGTCATTGGATGACCCCTGAGTATTGTGAGTGAGGGCGGCAAATTCTTTCTTTCCACTGTCCCCACGCTATTCATAACCTCTCTCATATCCTCAAATTTCCTTCTTACATAAAATGCAAAATGTATTAACTTTCCTTTGAAAGGAAGATGCTCCAAGATCTCGATAACCGGGCCTGCCTTTTTCTGATCCTTTACGGGCTCTACAATATCATTTTGGGGGAACGGAACAATTGCACATGGTATTCCAAAGGTGATCACACTATCAATTCATTGAAAAGCATGATAATGCTGGCCATTTTATTTTCAGTCTATCTCCTAATAATCCTAGAATGGAATTTTCCCTTTCCATTGTCACTGCACACTGAGTTGACATTTTCATTGAGCTATTCATCATGAGCCTGACATATTTTTTCTTGGTTAGTTACTGTCAGTTTAGACCTGTCAATATGTGATGTTTGGGGTAGGATTGTTCCAATATATATCAGTTACATTGAAACAGAATCTTCTCCACCATTTTTGCCTACATTTACCAAATTCAAACAGATCTTCTTGGAGCTCTTTACAGCTCACCTGGGTTTTCATTATTCAGAATAATGTGGTGTCATCAGCAAACTTGGCTGCCACACTATTCATCCTTAATGCTCTTTTATGAGCATATTAAATAGTGCTAGTTGCTTTGCACTTGGGAAAATCCATTGATTCCTTCCTTCCATTATGATAGCTGCCCTTTTACCCCTACCTGCTGTTTCTTACACATCTATTTGCACTAATGTATAATGAGAACAATAGGCTATTAAATAAGATTGTCACTATAATATCACAGCCCTGTGTCTTTCTGAAATGGGTTTCTGAATACACCACAGCTGATAGATCAGTGGGAGGGCTGAAGTGCTTTCAGCTCTTATTGCCATCAGTAGGTGTTTTGTCTGAGTAAAGGGTTAATAAGGATTTCAGGATTTATCTCAGTGGGAGATAGATAACCTGGGCTTATATAAGGATAAAATCTGTCCTTATTTCAACTCCTTTGATGGTTAGTTAGGAAAGCACATATATTTTCATTTTTATCATAATAAACCAATTGCCAAGTGTGCATTTGCAATGACAGCTAAAGCATATGGACTTCGTTATTAGTTCACCTATTGTTTAAATACAAGTAAGAATGAAAGCCTCTTAAAAAGATTGACAGAGGCTCTTGCACTCACGCTTCTATTTACTCTGAGAGAGATTTTGAGGGATAATTTTTAAAAGGACTAATTAAAACAAAATTAAAATAAGTTAGAATGTTCCAGAGCTGATATAGTACCAGCTCATTGGATTAGATCAGCTCCATGCCAATGAGCTTACTCTTGTCTTTGTTCACAGCTTGAACGTGGGCTTGTTGTGTCGGAATGGGTCTACTGAACCCAAACAGATGAGCAGACTCCAGTGCTTAGGAGAACATTTCATACTCATTATGCATGCCACCAAATGCCAGAATATGTCCCCCACGATCAAGCTATAAGGTGAGTAGGGCATACTGTAGGCAGGAGTCTATGAATTAATGACTCCCAAATCCTAGGCAAACAAAAACTTTTTAAAAATCTCTAACCAGAATTTGATCTCCAAATTAAAAAAAAAATGCAGAACAAACAAGCTTTTGGCTGAAGTTATTGCATTACACTATTGCAGAGGTTGGCATTTTTCCAGCAGGTCTCTAAATAGGGATTTGGTAAATGCAGAGGGAAGGAGCTTGATAGTGTCTTGATAGAGCCCTTGTATGACTAGCAGCATCATTTTCTACAGAAAATTTTTGACACGACTGTCAAACTAATTGACGTTTGACACACTCTATGCCAATCCCTATGAAGGTACAGTTTGAGAAACTAAAGTGGCTTGACAGCAATGAGATCAGAAATTACCAAGTGGATGATAGGCTGAGCAAAAGGATGCTGATTTAATAAATAAATCACACCTTCAGTCTGACCACCTCAGGCAAACTTACAATAGGAAATATCTCAAGCTGTTAAGAGCAGTCCAAGCTGGACTTACTGACACAGCCAGCAGACTAGTGGTGGTTGTGTGCATTTTTTGTAGCTCTAGCTTTATTTTAGACATAGATGGAAACAAAACATCAGCTAAACATCCCAAAATGTTATGATCTAAGTGCAGAATTCATCTCTGCCACAACTCGGGGACCATACATTCTGGAATGTCATGAGCTATCCATGATTTGTGTCATTGCAGAGGATGATAAATCACAGCTTAGGACATAACAACCAGCCTCATCACCACAACATAATAGATCATGATGTATCAGGATCTTCTCTGAAATATTATTTACAGTTATCAGGGGGTTGGAATGTCAATGCAGAAACTGATATTAATCTCGCCTGTACTGTGCCAATGTGCTCAGCCAGCGCCCTGCCTTAAGAGGAGCACTAGCCATGATTTTCAGATGTGAGCAGACTCCAGGAGGAAGCTAATGTCAAAATCTATAAGAAAAGTGGAGCAAGCTAAAAATAATTTTACTAGCTATAGCTTCTTAAATTCCTATGATCTGCCATGAAGCTCTTTTTTATCTCAGGCAAAGGAAACATACTTGACTATCACACTAAGTAACCTGAGAAAAACTTCCCTTTCCAAACATCAGTAAAGAAGTCTAGGATTTAAAACAAAAACAAAACCTAACCAAAATGTAATCTCATGATGTAGTATATCATTGTGTCACTCTGAAATTATATAATCCTATTTTCCTTTGTGAAAGATAAAGGAAATATAATATATACAAATTTTGCATTGATCTTATTTGCACAAGTGACACAGAAGCAAAGATAATGCCATCTGGAAGTAATTATATTTTTGTTTATGTTTCTGCGCAAAAATTATTCACTTCTTCTGTTCATTCCCTATTAACTGAATCAAAACTTTCCAGTTAGAGGAATATCTATGACTACAATGGCTTCCTATTCCTGGTTCCTTCAGTGTATGTGGGATGTATGAATTCACTGATACATTGAAATGTTACTGAATTCTCATAATAATTTTGTCTCCCTTAAAGGAATTGTCTCATCACTCCACCTCAAATCTGGCCTTGTTTTGGATTGATTGACAAATTTCTGAAACATTCTTCTTACTGTCAGCTCTCGAAATGATCTCGATGAACTATTTAATTGGTTTTAATTCAAAGTGTGACTTTGTGACCTCTGGCAATTAGGATTTCGACTACACCATGTTTAGAATTGGAATTACCGTGGCAGTTGAATTGGAATCATAGTGCTACAATTGTGTAATGTGAAAGGGCCACTGGAGACTTGAAGACATGATTCTCTCAGATTCCATCTAGTGCCCAGGAACAGACAACCCTACTTAGAATAGCCCTCTCTTTGCCATCTACATCATCAGGCCTTAGAGAGAAAGAAAGGCCTGCCAGATCCATCGGGCCTGGCCTAAAGGAAGAAGGAGAGCCCTCCCTCCAGTCCATCTGCCATGGTCCAGACCTCAGAAGGAGAGAAGAACTGCTGAACCTGATCCCCATTCCCTTCTCCTTTTGTGTCGTGTCTTTTTAAATTGTAATCCTGAGGGCAGGGAACCATCTAATTAACCATTTTGTAAGCCGCTCTGAGAACCTTTGTGGCTGAAGAGTGGGGTATAAATTCTCAAATAAATATGTTATGATCCTCTTTTTACATGCCCAAATGTCTTGTTGAACACTATTTTGCTTTCCCCTGGGATTATAAATCCTTTTGCCTCAGATACTAGTTGATGGTAAAACCAGTTATACATGTAGAAAGGAGAGATTGGGTAAACAGATGAAAAGCCACTTGAAATACATAAGAAAGGTGAAAGGAGAAACACAGAGATGCTGTTTGTGGATTTCTGCAGCTCAAACAGCTAGATATAAAGTGGAGCAGGGCAAATACTGGACTTAGAGTCATTTCCCACTACACAAGTTTAGTACAATTGGCCCTCTGTATCCACTGATTCCTTATCCACAGAGTCAACCATCCATGGCTTGAAAATATTTTTAAAAATATAAATTCCAAAAAGCAACCATTATTTTTTTTTCCATTTTATATCAGGGACATCATTTTATTACCCCATTGACTTAAGCATCCATGGATTTTGGTATCCATGGGGAGTCCTAGATCCAAACCTCAGCATTATACCAAGGGCCCACTGTACTATGATTCCACTTCAATTGCCCTGGCTACATCTTATGGAATACTGAGACTAGGGAGGGATAATTAAAATTATCAAACAGACAGCTCTAGCACTTCACCAATTACAAATGTCAGTATTTCATAGGATGAAACCAGGGCAGCTAAAGTTGGATCAGAATGCTATAATCATGTAGTGTGAAAGGGTCCCTAGGACATGTCTTACATGGGGCATTTACATCAGTTTCCCATCGTCTCCCACATTGTCCTATCCACACGACTCAAGGCCAAAGTCCTGATTTGAGTGCAGCCTGTCTTCACATGGGAAGGGCAGTTCTGCGGCAAACCCAGGCCATCCCTTCCCTAAACCAGCATTTAAGAACTCACAAGTTGCTCTACTGAGGCCCCATTCCCACTTACAGATAAATCAGTGTGCAATCCGAATCAATGGATCGATTCAGCAGTGGACCATGGTTCCCAGTACATCTGCCCCAATCACATTTTTTCCCTCCAAAATAATCCACTTGTGGTTCACATTCAGGCATGAATCGAAGCAAAATGGACCCGCTCCAGCTGGACGAAGGGCATATTTAAATCGATTCCGATCCACATGTGGTTCACACTTGCACAGAAACTATTTATCGAAAAAGAAGCTGGAAAAAAAGCGTCAAAAGATGCAGATTAAATGGGTCTAGCACATGGCCCCCCTCTCGGAATCGCTTCAGCGATTTAGATTAAGTGGGAACCAGGGTTGTTAGAACCGGTTCAAACCAAATCACAATCAGTTTAAAAGATAATGGGAATGAGGCCCAAGAAAATCCAGAGCACTCTGGAGTGATGCCAGCTGCTTCTCCATATGTGCATCCCACTGTGCCATACACCACCACCCCCATCAGCATGAGTCGTTCCCTCTGAGGTCACCACGAGGCACCCAGCCATGTGGTTTTCGACCTGCTTTTAAAACAATAAGAATATGAATCACATAGGGCAGCTTCTTGTTCACACTATCATCATACATTTTGGGTTGTTTGTTGTTGTTTGTTTTCTCAACACTGGCTGCTCTTGTTGTTGGTTTATTATGTTATTGAATTTACTGTATGCAAGAAATTTAAGCCCATCCATATCTTTCCATTGAGGTGAATAAAGTTTCAAGGGTGAAAGGCTAGGTATAAATACTTGCAGACAAACCAATAAACACTATAATCCTATGCGTACATGGAGTAAGTCTTCTTCTTCCAGTAAACATGCATAGAATTGCACTGTAAAAATGCTTATTTTTAACAGTTTGAGCTCATAATTGTTTTCAGTTTGATCCCATCATCAGGCAAAGTTTATGTTTATCTCAGTCCACTGCCTGTCACTTTGTGGACTGCAGTGTACAGAAAGGTTTAGACTCCCTTTCCATTTTGTTCATGTTACTCTCTTTTCAGAGGAGAAACAGATGATTTAAAAAATAAACAGAGTAAAAGGAAACTAGTAAACAATATTTAAAATATTTCCGTTACCTACATTTTTTAAAAGATTTTTTCCCTGTTTATTTCTTTTTTCCAGAGATTTCAGATGGAAACACACAAGCATCTCCAGTCATTGCTGTCTAATTGGATACTATTCCTCATTAATGGTGCTGCTTCACTCCGTACAGTACTAATTGTCTATGGTTCGTACTTCTTTTCCTCTAAATGATCAGTCTTTTGTTCAAGTTCATGAAGTTTAATTTTTGTTCTCACTGAAATGTGGAGAGCATCCAACTTCTGTTTCATTTCATGAAGAGCTGAGTACAGAAACCTGATGTTACCTCCCCTGACTGAATTTAAGGCACAGGTGAAGAAGAACCAAATCTCCAGCCTATATCTTCTAATGTAGATATTTCTCTCAAATTTTCAAGTTGCAAAGGAATGGTGTTCCACCAAGACCTCTGCAAATTTGTGTTTTCTCTGACTTTACCCTTTATTAAAACACTTACTCAAGTCAGGGTAATGTAAGTAAAACTACTTTCAGTACATAAAGGGCTTTGATTTTATAGTAATCAAATACAATTAACAGAGATTGTGGATTCATCCAATTAATTTTGTTTAAGCTGCAGTGTACATGTTCCTTGACTTTTTATTGGATTTCTTCATAGTAGTTTAAGAACCTAGTAGACACCTATTACTACTACCACTTCCTCTACAGTGGGCCCTTACTTTACATGGGGGATCCGTTCTGGATCCCCCCAAGTAAAGCAAATATTGTGTAAGCTTGAACCCCATTATATCCAATGGGGCTTATGCTCGCTGCGTAGCCATGCGTGCCATTCATGAGCCCCATTGGATATAATGGGGCTCGTGCTTGCTGTGTGGCAATGCGTGCGCACGGTGCACGCAACCATTTCCCAGGAGGTTTCAGTGTATGCTAAAAGCCGCCTATAAGGAGCCCGCATATAGAGCAGGCTCACTGTACTACTACTACATATTCTATTCATCTATAGCCTTGTCTCCAGTACTGTATATTGTATTTAGTGCTCTTGGTTTTATCTATTTTATGATGTGTTTTGTAATTGGTTTTAAACTCTATGTAAATCGCTTTGATCTTTTTGGAAAAGCGGTATATAAATAAATTTTATATTATTATTATTATTATTATTATTATTATTGGGGCTCACAGAATAAAACACAAAAATACAGATTAAAATACATATGAAAATATCAGTTTAAAAGGTTATTATAAATTGTAATTAAATAATTTATAGAATTAAACCCATTTTAAAATCCTTTAAAACAGAAGATAAAAATCAAAAGCAATTCCAAAGTCTGGGAGCAACCATTGAGTAAGTCCTGTTGCCACTAGTTGTGCCTAGGAAGGTGGTGGGATTGACAGAGGTGCCTCCCTGACGACAGCATGAGCAGGCTCATATGAGGAGAAAAAGTCCTTCAGATATCCTTCAGGTTGTTACTGAAGATGTGATTGCTTCTCTCTACTATGATAACATATTAATCATTTTAAAAACAAACTCTGGTACATTCACTTAACTATGAGGTGATGGCTGTCTTTCTTGTTATGGAGAAGAATGGATTAATTATTTCATTATTATTTTAAAATTCAAATTTTCCTCTCCATAGGTATTGTTAACTAGGAGTCCACAAATAACAAGGCCATAAAGAACCATCTCAATTGATAAGCAAAATTTATACAGAATTATGACATTGTTGTTGAGCTCTTTCATTACAGTGGGACATTCAGGAATATTAAGATGAATGAAAGAAGATTATAAACAAACAAACAAATTAACATTGCATGTATAGAATAATGTCTAAAACTGTCCTTGTTTTGTGAGCTTAACTACTAGAAAGAAAGTCCTATTAAATATAAGGAAACTAAGTTTGGAGTTCAAATGTAATCTCAGCAAATATCATCTCATCTCAGCAGCATTATCTCTATATAGTCTTCAGAAAGCAACTGTTCTGTGATCGTCTAGCCATCATTTGACATTTGGGGATAATAGTAATGACAGCCAGTCTCTGGTGTTGGTGGCACCCGGTGCAGGTGCCTGGGGCTCCTGGGGGGTGCAAGCTGCTCAAAAGCCCATCCAGGGCTGCCAGGGGGAAGGAGGGGCAAGTGAGGCACTGGAAAAGGCAGGAGGGGTGCATGTATAATAATATACCTTTCCCCTCCTTTCTCAAGGCCTAGGCTCGCTCAGCCCAGAACGCCAGGGCAGTGGGAAAGAAAGGAGGGGCATGCACTCATCCTTTCTTCTCTGCCACCTTGGCTCTCTCAAGAGCCACAGCAGCAGAGAAGAAATAGCAGGCCCCAGCAACAGCACTGCACACCCACCCACAGCAAAGGCGGGACCAACTAGGTGTCTCCCTTCTTCTGAGGTGTCACCTGGTGTGGCTTGAACCCTCTGCAAACCCCATGACACCACTGTTGACAGTACCCTGCATATATTGCAATCTCACACATTGCAAAAATTCAAGTTCAAACTGAAGATCCTTGAAATAAATCACCTTATCTGCATCTTGAGGTGCAACAAGCTCAAATTCATCTAAGTGGCCACAATAGCAGAGGTCAAGAGGGCCATCACTGCACAGCTGAAACTCAATGTGGTGTCCAGATTGCAGCAGATACAAATATATTTATCTGCAAATAGTACATAGAAGCAAACTAGGTCTTGCATAGGTATCCCACAAATCATGCCCAGCCAAGTCCTGCAAGATGTAGCAAGGGTCCTGTAGTATTTTGCCAAACATTGCAATACTTCAACACAGGCCTGGCAAAGTCCCACAGAGCTTTGGCATATCTTCATAGCATTTGGAATAGCTTTTCTGCAGTGCTGGCAATTGTTGGTAGCTTGGGGATCAGTGGCAAGTATCTTTACCTTTGCCTTAGGTAGCAAAATGGCATGTCCTGGTCCTTGTCATTTGCAATCCCTGGCATCTCTAGACTGTGGTTGGAAGGACTCCCACCTGAAACTTTGAAGAACAACTGCCAGTCACTGTAGGTGATACTGAACTAGATGTACCAATGGTCTTACCCAGTATAAGGCAGTTTTGTCTGTTTCTGTCACCACAGAGTGTCACCCTTGGTGTGATTTTCCTGCCTGCTCTGGAGAGCTTTCGTGTCAGCACAAT
The DNA here is from genome assembly GCF_019175285.1 of Sceloporus undulatus. Taxonomy (NCBI): domain Eukaryota; kingdom Metazoa; phylum Chordata; class Lepidosauria; order Squamata; family Phrynosomatidae; genus Sceloporus; species Sceloporus undulatus. The sequence goes on along the minus strand of NC_056522.1, from coordinate 63,752,279 downwards.
CCATTCTGGGCAGTGACTGAAGCTGGCATGGAAATTTCTGAACCCACCCAGAGCAATCAAAATCTAAAACTCACACCAGTTAAACCTGAATACTTGGATCAAAACCAAAGTTAATCCCAGGTTGTGGCTGAAAGAGGTTATTGCCATGGAAGAGACTAGTGACAGAGCCAAGTTGTATAACCTTCCTAATGCTCTTTCATGGTTCATCTTGACACGTGGACCTTTGCAGATATATAAGAATCAGGCTTGTCAGAGATTATACAGTTATCAACAGCTCAAACTATAGACATCTATCTTTAAATTTAGACAGTATACTTTGAGTATAAGTAATACACCCCTAATCACTCCAGGTAGGAGGTGAACAGAATCAGTTTTAAAAAGACTTGACTGCTTTCCTCAGTTTGATTAATTTATAAGGATTTTTTTTTTTGAAATGGAAAAGATCTATAGTAAAGGTACTTGAATTCACCATTAGTCGACAAAGCCTTTAAAGGGCTATGTGTTGGCATTAAGCAGTTACAGTCCTCCCGTCTGTTATGTGGGGGATCCTTTCCAAACACACACACACCGTGTAAGGGGGAAATCACATATGCTTGTGCCCCATTGAAAATAATGAATGGTGCCACAGGCACATGCGCCATTCATAACATTGTGCCGCAGCTTAAGCATATGTTGAAAGCCACAGAAGAGAAACCAGCGTATGGTGCAGGCTCACTGTATTTACTTATATTATAAATACAGCATCTTGTATGTCAATAAAATGTCCAAGACTCTCACATGTATGGTCTTGTCCTCTGTACCATTGTCAACTTAAGCAAGAGTTGAGGGCTGAAGTCATAGAATATAAGAGGTGTAGAATGTACCACTGTTGGACTTATTACAAAAAGCAGTATGGGAGAAATGAGGATCTACTGCTGCAAAGTATTATGGGTAAATTGATTCAATCAAGGAAGCCATGGCCCTGAGTTGGCAAGACCTGAGTGGGGCAATTGGTGACCAGGGATCTTGAAGGGTTCTTATTCATAAAATCACCATAAGTCAAAGCTGACTTAACAGCAAATAACAACACCACCAAAGTATTATTTTAAGTGTAGTAAGTTTCTCTGCCAAAATCTCCACACTCTCTTTTTCTCTCAGTCACGCTCTCTCACTCTCCCAGCCCATCCAGACTGGCCAAAATCCTCAGGATTTGGCAGGAGTTGTACCTGAACATATTGGGATATATTTATTTGTTTATTTATTAAACTTCTGTACAGCATACCTCCTGCTAAAGCCTATTTCTGGTGAATTTCCAGGATGAGCCACAACTTTTGAAACTCAGGTTTAATTCTCATATCTGGCTTCTTTTTTACTGTTGGTCAGTCCCGCTGATGACATATTGAATGGGGGGGGGGGGTGATCTTTGCCACAAAAGTTCTCCTCTGAGTTTCTCTTCCTCATTACATTTTGGAGCGGGGGCAGAGGAATCTCACCTTTAACATGCTTCAAGAAAAAAGGGTGAAACCCTAGTAGATTTTGAACATGAATGAGCCCTGACTTGATCAGGGAGTTGGAACAACTGCTAAGAGTGATACAACATTTATTGAAACTGTTGGCTCATGTGGAGGAGACCTCTCTCTCTCTTTTAAACTGATGGGCAGAACAGTGTTCCATCTGTTCATACTACCTGACCCATTCAGTAAGTATTATTTCCATTGGAATGGCATCAAGACAGTCACCCTGTTTATATATTAAACAGGTTGTGACTGCCGTTGCATGGTAAAGGAAGAAGGCATGCACCCTGCTACTCAACAATGCACATAATAACATACAATGTGGATACTCCATATGTGCAAAGCCTTGGTTTATGGAATTATTCCATCTCAAAAAGCACAGGGGGAAATTAATCAGATGGATGAACTCTTATCAGACTGTTATGTGAAGAACCTTCATTCTCCATTTTCAAATGTGTGGGAAGATAGGATGGACACTTCCAGCATGTGAGTTGCAGTCCTAACTCAGGAAATGTCTGAACTCATCTCTATGACTCATCATGTGTCTGAGAACTGGGAAATAGAATCAAGCCTCATTAAAGTGATGTTTCACAGAGCCTGGAAATGAAGAATGATCACTGACTCATATGCAAACTTCAAAATAGAGCCTCACTATATAGGACCTGTGTGTGATGCACAAAATGCCTGACCACATTATTTCAGCACTAGGAAGTGTATTATCGCTCATTCTTTCCCATATGTTTAAGCAAAATTGAGATAAAAATAAATTACTTGAGCTTTGCTATATTTGGTTCCTGTGATGTGTGTCATGTGTTGCAGACCGGTAATGATAGATAGGCCTAACAGGAGAGGGGCACAAGGCTACAGTGACTTTCAATAAGATTTAAAGCAAAATCACTTTTAAAAATACAAGTAACTACAAGCAGGATGTTAGGCAAAATGTACAAGAGAGCACCAAAAAGAGGGTCTGAGTTCCTGCCATATTTCAAATCATCTAGGACTATGTGGTTGTCAATTTTGTAGTGAAATTTATTTGCTGTGGTACACCATTCTTTGCTTGTGGTACAATCAATTCTATGTTGTCGGTGCACAACTGTCCAGAGGTAATCTCCCCTCCCAGCCCCCCACAGTCTGCCCCCCATTTAATGCACCAATATTCCTTGTTTTCTCTCCATTTCTCCTTTACAATGGCAACTGGAAATGACGGCATGTCACATACTGTTGTCAGATCGAAAAAACCGCAGGAGTTTTTGAGTGGGGACTATAAAAATCTCATGGGTATTTTTTCAAGATCCCCCACCACATCTGTCCTGCTCCTTAAAAGAGGTTTTTCCTCCCAGTTGTCACTTTCCAGTTTTGGGTGAAAAAAGTTTCTAGCCCTAAAAGAGACTGGGGAGAAATCACCCCCACAGACCATAGAACTGTGCTGGAGGACATACAAAAGCCTGGAAAAGTATTCTGTCTACAGATCTCTAGGTCCTCCAGTGCAACTTCTGGTGGACGTTCACCATAGAGGTGCACTGAAAGATCTAGAGATTCCTAGAGAGTGCATATTCACCCAATCCATGAATAACTAAATCCTCAAAAATCAAAGCTGCAAATGTGGAGGGATAACTGTACTTTTTAAACTGGGGGTGGTGACGGTTCAGTGAGAGCTCTGTGGTTTTGTATGTGGCCCATGATGAACCATGCCTTGCTCACCTCTGTTTTGGAATTTTTTTTAGCAAATAATTATCTGTAATCTGAGAGAGATCCCTAGAGATATCAAAAGGGAGCCTGGCCACAGTCTTTTTCCACTGGCACATCAAAGAAGTACCATTGTTATGCAGCTTGGCCTCTCACCAATAGTTGGTTTTAAAATTAGTTCTTTCCACATGCCCACATAACCATACAATTGGAAGCAGGTAAAAGAGTTGGAAGCTACAATTTAGAAAGCTGTCCAGATGACATGTTTTGGAATATATATTTTTTCCAGGAATCCTGATGAAACAGCACTGAACACGGCACCAATCATGATAACAGTATGAAGAGGGAGTGGCATAACTCATGTGCCTTGGGGAAGCATCCTCAGTTATCCTGTATTCTGGACTTTAGTATCAACAGAAATGAGGCTTGGGCTACCAGAACTGATATACTCGGAAGAACAGTTAAGGATGTCTGCTGGCCAAGCCCTGGGCTCAACAAGAGATTTCAGCCCTTTGAACATAATCTTAAGCAACAGTGGCAAGAAACAGGAATGTCAAAAACTATGTGCACTGGCACTCCAGACTTATGTAATATTTCTAAGCAAAGTAAGCAAAAAGGTAAACAACGTGGACAGGATTAATACCAATCTTAGCAGAGTGGATATCCAAATTTAATCACTACAAGACCCTTCTCTAGCAGAACATCCAAGGTGAGGGAGCTCTGCCAACTCAACAGAAAATCTTGCAGCTTACACATCTTTGATTGGGTAGATTCATTCATGTGCGATAGACATCTGCTCCAATTGTGAGGCACAAAAAATCATTGCCTATGTTGTGGGTAGCACAAGCCACAGAAATGCCCTGATAATTTGCATTTGGCCAAAACTAAGGTATTCATACACCATCCTCTGTATATCTGTTTTAGGCTAATTTGTAATAATAAACTCACTCAGCAACAACAATAAATACACTTGAATAAATAATAACGATATAATAAAAAAATAACTTGAATTTTAAAACCCACATCATTAAAACAATCAAATAAACAAGATAGCTCTCTCTCTCTCTCTCTCTCTCTCTCTCTCTCTTTCTCTCTCTCTCTCTCTGTGTGTGTGTGTGTGTGTGTGTGTGTGTACCTATGTTAACTTGTCTGGTTTGACATCAAACTATTCCAAGTGCTTGGGACTGAACAAGAAATTGTATACATATAATTTATGCACTATGAAGAATGCCAGTTCTATTGAAAAGGCAGTTTAAGTGTTTCTCATTGTGAAGTGCATTGTTCTAGTGCTGTTGTTTTAAAATCTACTCTCTTCTTATATTTGCAGTATTTCACCTGCCTAGCAAAAATTTCTAGGATATTGATCTTTCCTTGGAGACATTCCTGCTGTCATGGGTCTGGTCCTCTGACAGCCATTCATTGGCATTTTAGATCCTGGAACTTGAGAGGTATGGCTGAAATAGTGGGGACAAGAATGAATGGAGTGCCATAGAGTGGATGCCGTAAATGTGGGCTCCTGTTTGCCAAGTTCCACTGACTCTCTCCTGCGAGTCTTTCCAAAATGGAAGCTCCGCCTCATTCCCATTTACTTAGAGCTGGATCTAGCCTTGACTGCTGTGTGGAGATTTGGCAGTCATTTGACTTCCATTGTTGTAAACTGCCATCCAAACACTGATGCCAAGAATCAAACTGCAGCCCACAAATCTGTACTCAAAAGGCCCTGTCTCTGGCTCTTCTCATTCTCTGGAGGCCTTAAAGTAGCCTCCTGGGAAAGACCTATTGAAATTGAGTTTGTCTATATAGACAAATGGCCTCATCAAGTTGGAAGGAATAAAACAACAGCAAAAGTATTAAAGGTTCAGTTTTGTTGTCTTGTGTTCCTTACTGAAGGAATCCATGCAGAGCAAGATAGGATTTGAGAGACTGAGGAACTAATCCCATTATTAAAATAAAGGGTAAGCATTCATATCTAATAATAAAAGTAGGTGCTAGTTATATACTGGGAAGGCATCAAGATTAGAAAATATTGAAATTTATGTTTCTGGCCTGATGGAAACCTACGTACCTAATATCACTACAAATGCAGCATTTTATGCTATTTTTATGTCTTGCTGTGTGTTTTGTTTTGCTCGTTTAGTATAGAAGTATTACTTCCATGCCCCATGTGCACACCTAGATTAAGTCTTTCTTTAAGGGAAGACTTGGGAAGATCTTTCTGCATGCAAAAGGCAAGGGGGATTTGTTTTGGATTCAACCAGGTACCTTCTCCAACATGAATTTATGGTGTACTTCCACCAGACATTGACTGTAGAATCACGATAGAGAACCTACAAATGCCTACAGAAGTGTTCTCTCTAGGAACCTCTAGGTCCTCCAGTATGGCTCTATGGTCTTCTGGCAGAAGCATACCATAGAATCGTGCTGGAGGACCTAGAAAATGCCATATTTTTTCCAACGCATGAAAGTAAAACTATATTATATGAACTCACATAATACATGGACTGCTTGTATTAATGGTATATTTTAATTTTTTTTAATGTTGGTAATTTAGTTCCATTTAATGTTGGTAGTTTAGTTCCAGATCCAACAGGTTGATCTTTTGTGTATCTTAACTGTATAGTATTTCATTTGTAAGCTGCCTTGAGTCATCATTTTTGCAGGAAGGGAAGGGTATAACTCATCATCATCATCAAGTCAAATCTCAGAGTTGGAAAGGGGCTTATTGGCCATCATCCAACCTCCTATTCAATGCAGGAACTCCAACTAGAGCATTCCCAACAGGTAGCTGTCTAGCTTCTTTTTGAGGTTCAGAGAAAGAAACTCCACCACTTCTCTAAGTAATTGGTTCCATTGCCAAACTACTCTTATTGTACAAAAATTCCTTCTAATTTTTAATCGAAATCTGCTCTGCTATAACCAATAGTGGTTGTAGTGGTAATGTGGTGATGATGATGATCTTGAAACTTAATTTATTTTCTGTGAAATTCCACATCAGTTCAAAACAATTTGTATCATAGCCAAATATTTCAGTGGTATTAGCAATTAAATCAACCATTATTGTGGTTTATTTATTTATTTATTTATTTATTTATTTATAGTACAATTAATTGTACAATTCACCACAGCTCTGCAAACATTTCATGGAAGTCTATTAATTCATAGGTCTAATATCAGATATTAGGAGCAAACTCCAATATTTATGCTGGCAAAGCATAGTTCAGTGGTCATCATTTCTCCTCCTTCCCTGGGTGTGCAAAGGCAGCTGGTGACTTCTGCAGTTAGTTTCCTGGACTCTGGCCACTGACTGACCATGATAGCATGGCTGAGAGCTGTCCAGGTCACTTTGCTACCTGGGTGTAAAGGCATTGCACAAAGAGGTACAGCACACCTCCTTGTACAACACCTTTAAAGTATTTACACTGATATAACTGGAGAGTACGCTAATATAACTCAGATACAGGGCAAGGTATACATTTAAGGAGTGAGTGTGTGAGTGATATCTCTGTTGTAGACTGTTTGGATGTAACATTAAATGCAAGTATGTCCCTGACTCTTAGCTGTCACGAACACATAAAGAAGTTTTCTGTGTTCAAAAAAAGATTCACACTATCAACATCTGGTCATCACATTCTTCTGTTACAACTTAATCCAGTCTGGCTCTACACCCAGACGGAAGCCTATTTGTTTTTTCAAATGGAGCATGGGTAATATGGACATTCCTCACAAGTGTAGTACCTGAGGAAATATTTTGACTCTGAATAAAGAGAACAGCTATTGCCTTCTCACTTAGTTTTGTTTTTCCCCCAATAATACATTTACATGGATGCACGCACACACACATGCGTATGCATGCATACACTTCTTTTTTGCCTTCTTTTCTCCCCCAGGCAAGTGTAAAGAATTTGCTCCCGACCACTCTCTTAGCCACTAAATCTCTGGCTACTGCTGGGCAGCTGGCAGATACACAATCAAACACCTGTGTGCCAGATATGTACAGCTGTATGTGTGACACATGATCCATCTGCAGTCCATATCAAATGTCATTGCCAGTTGCTTTATTCTGGGTGGGTTGGAGGGGGTGTGTGTGTGTGTGTGTGTGTGTGTGTGTGTGTGTGTGGAAGGCCATGACAGAATTCTGAAAATCACATTTCTCCTTCTAATTGATTTCTTCCTCTCTTTTCATCTCATCGTGCTTCTTTGTTCACATTTTGTTTATAAAGTGGCAATTTTGGTAGTGATAAATGTGCTGGTTATATAAAAGCTTGCTCCACATTATGCCAGCAGTGTTTGTCTGCTTAGAATGTGTAATGAATATCTTTACAGAACTATTGCTCTATGACTGGGCAGTTGAGTTAACGCTACCCAAACTGATTTTTAGATTCAGGCAAAAGGAAATGCAGCAGCTACACTGGGGTTTTAAAATGACAGATAAGCATTTTAGCTTATTTTAGCCCTCAGGTCAGCACAGTGAAAGGACCTTTTTCTTGCTTATAGTTGTTGTTTTGTGCCTGACTTATGGTGATACTATCATAGAGTTTTCTAGGCAAGATTTATTCAGAAGACGTTTTTGTGTTGCTTTTCTCAGGCTGAGAGAGTGTGACTTGTCCAAGGTCACCTACTGGGCTTCCATGGCTGAACAGGGATTCGAACCCTGATCTCCCAGAGCCCTAGTCCAGCACTCAAACACTACGCCATCTTTATAATACATGTATGTTTTCTTCTCTAAGGATTGTGTTTTCCTTTTTCTTCTCTTAAACATATCGGCTGGTATCCTGTTCAGTAGTTATGAGATTATAAACCGGATTTATGATCTCATAACTGTTGGGGATTCACATGTATTGTCATGAATGATTGAATAAGACCCCCTCCAACTCATTATTTCAGCACGGCAACCTCTGAAGCATTTTTGAAGCTCTGGAGATTGTGTTGATGGGAAATTAAGTCTGCAGCATCATGAGCAGTTGTGGCAGGAGCCCAAGGATCCTTCCCAAATGCCTGTTCTCAATATGCCCCATGACCAGGAGAGCACTGTGGACATCATTTCCCCAATGTCCAGGGCTTTGGAATCACTCCAGTCAGGACAATGCCATACTAAAATAGTACATTTTGCTGTGGGGTGGGGTGGCAAAGCCACAATGACGGAGTCCATCATTGTAGTTATGCTGAAGATGCAGGATTTTGGCCAGTTAGTGTATGGACTTAACCACATTTTCTACCCCTCAAATCCAAAAATATTTGATCCAGCCTATCAGAAAAGCACGAGAGAGGATTGTGAATAGATACCAGAAGAAATGCCAGTGCTCTTTATGTGAGACTAAAGAATTTCAGTGAAACCAATCCAATTTAAATGTTGCCCATTGCCTTGTTGACCTTCTTATGCTAAAAGCTGGGACAAAACTATTTACGACTCCAGCCTAAAAGATTCCAGTTACAAAACAATTTCTTTACAGATATATTCATATTTTTGTATTATTAGAAAATTGATTAGCACATTCCCTAGTCCTTCATACAATCACTAATATGAATGACCAATAGCACAGGGTAGGGCTCTTTGGAATACCTCTTCCTCTTGATCTTTTCAATGTTCTTTTTAGTTCTGAACTAGGTCTTTCCAAAAAATACCTAAACTGATTGAAATATTCTCATAGGTCACTGAATTTACTATTAGTAATTGAGAGATGTCTTTACTTTCTGCTCAACCAAGCATAGGCTATCCTTTCAGCACAGCAGATGGGTTACTGGAGTCTCACGTGGGGTGAGTGATGGATCCATGGCAAATAAATCAGATAACTGCTTCCGAAAGTGAGTTACCATTCTACCAGACAGCCCATCTTAGGAGGTGCTGTGGTAGCATGACCCCCTTTCTTCAAACTCTTTGAGTACTTCCAGACAGAAAGTTCTGACGCTACTTATCAAACTATTACATCTTTTTCTCCTTTATATTTGGGGGGGGGGGGACAGAACAAAATACAAGGGTCTATGTTGAATTTGTCATTGTCTCAAGGCACCTCTTGTAAAATTCTGTGAATGAGGCAGAACAATTGCATATCACACTGTATAGTGAAAGCTTTTCTAAAAGCACTGGTAATTGAGGCCCTGTACAGATCGGCCATTAAGGCCAGCATGGGAGAGGAGTTGGGGAGTTGCGTCCATATGACGCACGCCCGACTCCACCCTCAGAGCACCGTGACGCCGGGCACTGCTCCACATGGCACATGGCATCACAGCACTTCTCTGGCACTGCATCCACACAGTGCAGTGCCAAAGGAGTGCTTTCAAGCCACAGTGCTGTGGCTATCGTACTCTTTCCAGGGCACAAAAGGAGACGCTTTTTGCAGCTCCTTTTTGCACCTTGGAAAGGCTGAATCGGGGCTGCAGTATGTGGTTGCCACAGCCCCAATCTGGAGCACCTGAAGGTGGCTGCAAGCCACCCCTTAGGGGCAGTTGCACAGCTCCTAAGTGAGGCAATAGTCTCTTCCATGTGGTGAAAATGTGGTGGAAGGTTGCAGAATTTGTTGTTGTTCTTGCATTTTTTTTAAAAAAAAAAAAGCCAAACAAAGTTCCTGTTTCCTGGAGTATTTTCCTGGACTATTTTCTGGCAATTTCTGGCATCAGCTACAACTTTTTATTCTCATCTTAAGTGAGTTTCTTTTTCATTCCAACACATATTGGAACAGAAGAATTTACTTCTCTGCTCCTCCTTTTTTCTCCCTCAGAGCTATAGTTCATCAGTGCATCCATGAAATGGCACTTCTGCACTATAAAACGTGAAACAATGTACATGTAATGTACATGTAGGCTGTGTGCATATTGTTGTAATTTAAAGGTATAATTTTACTTTTGCTAGTTGTTTATGTCACAACTATTGCCATCACAGTGATATACAGTGATATACATTATACATAGCATTATTTGTATTATTTATGAGTAACATTAGTACAAAGAACATTACTAAGGATTCTGTATAGTGTGGAATAGGAGGTAGTCAATGGAGGGGGTAACACCATAAGTTATCACACCAGGTGACACCAATCTAATGATGCCGCTGCAAGGGAACAGGCACCTGTCAGTCACAGCAACTGATGTGCAGTAAGTGAAAACAGGGATGTTCATATTCCCTAGGTAGCTCCTAAACTAGGCTCCACATAGAGACTGTAAATATGAGATAGTCGTGAATGCATAACTCTAGGTTATGCATTCAAAACTGCCTAACAAGCTTCTGGCCTTTAACTCTAAGGGGGAAAAATAAATTCAAAGGAGAAAGCATCCCCTTTAAATCATAAGATCACAATTGCAAATCAAGCTCATTTTAAAAAAAAACTTTGGGAAGAATGTTGCAAGTGGACACAGAGGTGACAGCAACAGGCAAAACCTGGCAAAGCCTAAGGAGCTATATTGTGAGAAGTCATTCATCTTTAGACCAATCAGTAAGACCCCATGAGTTATGGCTCCTCCTTGACAATGATTTAACATTCACCGCAAGTTGCTGTTTTAAATGGCACTGGAAAACATATCCCTTTATCAAAAAGCTATTGCACAATAAATACCATGGGTCCTTGATATCCGCTGGGGTTTGGTTCTAAGACCTCCTGTGAAAACCAAAAAATTGTGGATGTTCAAGTCCCATTAAATAAAAAAGACATAGTGAAATGGTGTCGCTTATATAAAAATCTAAGGGTTTTTTTCATTTAAAATATTTTTTAAAATATTTTCAAGACATGGATGGTTGAATCCATGGATAAAGAATGTGTGTATATGGAGGGCCAACTGTACTGGTTGACCTGTTTAGATTATGTGCACGTTGGACCTCTCTGTGTGTATTTCTGCTATTTTCACTTGGCAGGGTGCTTATTCTAACAACATATGTTGTGTTTATCTTACTTCACTTTTTAGTCATAGTCCTTCAATTTTCCTATGGGTATATAAAATGGTGCTGGGATTTTAACAGGAATATGATCTCTCGTATCACAAAGTTATAAACTGCCATTCACTTTCATTGGGAATGGGTTGCACCCAGAATAACAAGCATTATACTGTACCATGTTATGTGCATCTTATAATTAGGAAGACCTTGCTACCAACGTGTGTAATTACATTCATGCCCCTGAAAAATCAAGGACTACTCTCACATTCTGAATGTGGACAATTAATAAACTCTTTTCTTTCTAAACCCTAAACTCTTTCAACTCCCTTCACCCCTATCTTCACATTGTTTCTTCTGCTGCTAAACTGTTCTTCAAAAACTCTACCTGACCTCCCAAAAATAATATTTTGCTTTATTTTGAAATATTTTCCCCCATTGTCTACTGGGTCTAACATCATCTTTGTGTCAGTAGTCTTAGCACCTGAAGCTTTGTTGAATGTTGTCATGCAGAGTGTAATTTACACCTGGTATTGGGAAATCAATATTAGGAGGTTTTAATTCCAAAGATTTGGATTTTCTAATACAAAAGTGAAAATTAATCTCTGCACGGTTGCATCAAAAATGTTGTAAGAGAATTGGTCACGTGGTGGAAGCTGGTCACATGTGGAAAGGGTAAGGAGAAAGTCAAGGCATGATGTAATAGAGACTATTCTTATATTAAAGATCTAGTTATTAACAGTGAATGCATCGAATAATTCCCATGAGCTTCAATGAACATTTAATAGGTTCATTAGGCCTGTAGGTAGAAAGACTGTAATCTAGCATGTTATTCAGAGGCTTGATAGCTTTTGCATGTGTCATCACCCTAGCACTTTGGCTAATTATAGAGTGCAATTGTTCTGTATTAGGGATGTTACAGTTGGTGAGGACACAGAACATAGCCTTCTTGTTGGCTGCTCCCACATGATTCTGTGTTTAAGCATTATTTCTGTAGTGCAGATTAGACCTATGATTCCATTTTAACTGCCAGGGCAATATCCTATGGCATATCAGGAACAAGAAAGAGCTGCAGGCAAGAATTCTCTCAATTGTTGATGCAAGCAGTAATTTTCGCATGTGACCTCCAGTCTTGTTTAGACAGTCATAGTGCTTTGTAGAGGCCAACAACAGAACTCCCAACATCACGTCTTCCCCATACCTGTTAACCCTCAGAGTGTCTTTGCAAAGCAGGTTGGGAGAGAGGTACTAAAGACATTCCTTGCCCAGGGTACCATACATCCTAGAGTTCGCCAGGGACGTAGCTAGGATTTTAGGAAGGGGGGGGGGGGTTCCAGACTAAGTGCTACCATTATAATGGGGCTTGGGTGCGGCGGCGCAGCAGCACACACCATTCATTTTTCTAATGGAAGAGGGGGTCTGGACCCCAAGGAACCCCCCCCCCCCCGGCTACGTCCCTGAGTTCGCCCTGTAAAAATGAGACATGTGAGCTAAATTTTAAACTAGGATTCTTTTAAGAGTGACTGGATCTGTGCATATGTGTTAAACCACTGAAGTTTGGGTGGCAGTTTCTTGTTTATGAATCTTCAGGCCCTGGATCAACTATACACAGCCAGATCACTGTACTATAATAGTCTTCAAGAGGGTTCAGATAGTTTCCTGTTCCACTTAGGCCTGGATTAAACAAAACAAAAAATACTCCTAAATTCTGGCATATTGTAAAATACAAAACTGTTGGCACTCTTTTAATTCAATACAGTTTAACACTTATCTGTTTGGCAGATTTCTATCCTGCATTTCAATCAAATGACACTCAAGACAATTTACAATACATCATGAAAATAAATGTTATAAAAGGTTGATCTCAATGTTGTTGGCACGTACTGGAACGGAAATTGCCAAGAACTGGAAATCTATAGACAACCTATCCTTAAGAACCTGGCTTAACAGTGTATTGCCCTACATGAAAAGTTGACATTTAAATAAAGTTCCTTGCATAATGAAAAGTAATACAACAACTTTGTATCCGTATGGTACCTTCATTGTTTTGCTTATGACGAATCACCCCCTTGGTGTTTACAACAAAACTAGTTGAAGTTCTGAAGAAACTCATTTTGATGGACATGCCATTGTCAATAATATTGATTTTGGAGGCAAACAATATACATGAAAGTATTGACTCTGGAGCAGACATATGGAGATAGAAGGAAAAGAAAAAGGATAAGACAATAAAATATATTAAAGACCAATAGTGTTTACAGATCTTTGAATTAAGTTTACCTGTATAAGTCTTAATGCATAGCCTTTTTGTATTCTCAAATTTAAAAGAAAGTCTGGAATCCTGAAGGAGAATTACATATTTTTAAGAGAACTTACATTGCGGAAATTAGAATTGCACAGTTGCGTAACATTGGCGGTATCCAGACCGACGCAAAGCACCGGCCTGGATACGTACTAGGGTTGCCTTGGGGCATCCTTTCCAGTGCGGCGTGGGCTTGACGTCCTGGTGCCGCTGGAGGGCGCTTGTGGTGCCCTTTCAGCGGCACCAGAAGGAGCTCCATTTCAGAGCTCCTTCGGCCGCGCATATCGCTGGCGTGGCCTTTAAACAGCCGCACCAGCAATACAAAGGGAAAGGAGTCGAGCGGCCCCTTTCTCCCTTTCCCCGCCACTGTTGGAGTGTCCTTGGGGCATGAAGCCGCAAGGACACCCCTTTCCAGGCCACAGGGAAGCGGCATTTTGCTGCTTCCCCGAGGCCAGGAAAAGCGGCAGATCAGGGCCTCTGGGGCTGCCGCTGTGGCAGCTGAGGCCCCGATCCGTTGGGGAAAGGGGCGGTCTGTATCCCGCCATCCATATCCAGTAGAGGGCTGGTTTTTATGTTACTACATAACAGAGCCAGCAAATGCATGCAACCAATGTATATCGGTCTTGACTGTCATGCCCAACCTAGAGGACAATTCAGAGGACTCAGAGGATGAGCCAGAGCCCCTGGGACCTGAACCTGTAATTGGGGAGCCTGAGCTTGGCCCTAGTAATGCTGGAGCAGAGTCTGTGACCCCTCCAGAGGTTCATCAGCCAAGTCTGCCTGGGGCTGAGGCTGTGGACATAGAAAAGGATCTGGGAAGTGTGCCTACCTTCAGGGAGCGTTGAGCCAAAAGAGAGGGCCTTTCAAGATCGCTGAGTCTTTATCAGAAACACGTTTGTAATCAGACACACCTGAATACCTGCTGCCTGCCTATTTAGGCAGCTGGAGCATGTGTGCCTCTTTGCCAGTAATTATCTGATCTTCCTATAGGAAAGACTCTGGCTCCTGTGGCTTCTTGGAAGAAATCCTTGCTTCTTAGACTGCTGACTATCTTGATTATCTGGAAACCTTGACCTTGGACTGCCTTATCGACCTGCCTATCTGATACCTTGAATCTTGGACCATTTGACAACTCTTTTGGGAATCCTTCTGCTGATACTGCCTTGAATCTACAAGACTGTGTTGCTTGCACTGATTCTGCTATTTGGGGGGTTTGTTTGTTTGAGAACTAGGCTGGCTTTATCAGCAATTTGGCTACTTTCCTGAACACTGATGCACAGCGCATTGACCCTATGTGTATTGGCCACCAATACACATTGGGTACTCTTGTTGGTATTCCCATTACGCATCTTCACAATTCAGTAAAGAGGTTTCTTAACACCTCTGCTAAGTTCACAAACTCACTGACACTAGAGCTACTCAAATCCATTCCAGGTTTGACTTTGAACTGTTCCTCCCATGTCACCTTTCTTTATCTCTAACAGTTGGGAAGTAGGGTGGAAGGGAAACTGCCAGAGTGGGAGCCCCCACAATTGCTGCAGTCATGCACCAGCTGTGGAAAACATCCAATAAAGCAAACTAAGCCAAAACCACTTCAGCTTCCTTAGAGAACCTATAGCCAGCCTGGGTGGTGCAGCCAGCAGCTCTGACTGAACTCTCTTTCCCTCTGCTCAGTGGTGATAATGCTGAGACACTTGGTTCTTCTTTTTACCCAGCCATCCAGTCAAAGAAAGGCTGCCCACCACTGGTCCGCGGATACCAGTCAAGCCTGTGTGCACCCTCCTTCTTTCCCTCAAGTTTTCTTTTCAGCTTATGTCACTTCCTATCTGAAATACTTGCTCACACAGAAATAAAATAAATATATTTAAAATGATATCCCTCCCCCATTCAATACAGGAATCTTCCCCTTATTCAATAGGTTAAGAAATGGAGCACTGTAGGTTCCGCATTTTTGATGATTCCCACTTTTTAACAGTGCTCTAGTCCCTACCCTGTCAAATAAGTTGTGGCATTCTGTATGTGAATTTTTGAGCAAGTGGACTGGCAGAATTTCTCTCCTTTTTCATAATGCTAGATCAGAATGTTTTATTACATGTCTAGAAAGTGAGCAAATCTAAAGTGTACAGAATATGTAGAAACCAATTGCATATTAACAGAATGCAGATCTACTGTTTAACAAACTTTCTGATTATTTTAGGATGTGCTGAAGTAAGCCAATCTTAATAAATGTGTACAGAGTGAGTGACAACCCCAGTGCAATGTCCATATTTGGCATCACATTTTATTGAGATGCCTAAGTTTTCTCATGATATTTCTTAATGAGCAATGTTGTATGGTTCTCAACCCTGGTGGAGAACTAGATTCAATCTTTGTCTTATTGTCCATTCACTATTATTAAAGTTTGTGCTGTATTCTTAACCTGAATAAGATCACCATATTTTAGAGAGGTTTTCTTAATGAGTGAGGAAAGTGTGGCCAAAAGGCTTCATGTACCTCCAGGGTCCTATTTTTTTATAAAGCCCTCAAATACCTACATGGGGGTGTAAAGGGCAATTTTGCCTCTCTTTTTGTGGCTGAGGGCTAAGGGCTTTGGATCATCCTGACTATCTTAGCCCCATGCCTCAATCCTTCCCTTTTCTCCCCTCTCTGCTCCCAAGTCAGAGAGGAGAGGAACACAGTGGGGTTTAGAAGTGGACTGTTCTAAGATCAAATACCCACACCTAAGGCTAAAGTTTTGTCTCAAATGGGAAGATAGTTTCTTATCATTGTTTGGCCTTTGAAGGAACTGTCTCATGGTCCAATGGAATGGACTGAAACAGTTACAATGCAAAAACTTCTGTCTATAAATTGTGTGCTGGTCGCTACTCAGGATCACATTTATGTAACCTAGATTGTAGCTAAGTCCCTCTTCATGATATCATTGTCTGTCATGGATGGCTCTTTCTGCATCATGAGCAATGGCAGTTGGTATCTTCCCTGTTAGCACAGCAGGGAATCCACTCTAAGGTATAATGTGAACTTTAAAGGAAGTACTCAAAGTGCTAAACCCTATTCCCAAGTGCTATGGAAGCTACCAGCCACTACTGATCATCAGATCACTATCAGAGCTGGGAGGGTTTGGTGTATTTACCTAGTACAACCTTGCATTTAAAAATGATAGAAATCTCTAACTACAGCAACTCTGCAGATATATTTGCTTCATCTAAAATGTATTGAACTTGAAGGTTTCTGTATTACAAAATACTGAGTATGCACTGTATCAGGGATGGCCACAGTGAGGCAGTCTCCCCTAAGATGTTTTTGTGGTCTTCACCCTCCAAATCCCCAGGCCAACCTTTTTTTTCTGCCTAAAGGAAGAAATTCTTTTTCTGGCTAAAGAATAGTCTTCAGAGGCAATAGTTTACCTTCCAAATGGGTTGCAGAGCTTCCCTGTACTGATTAACATAAAACAAGAAACATTTTTGAGCCCCAGAAATGGACTTCCA
This sequence comes from Sceloporus undulatus, assembly GCF_019175285.1. NCBI lineage: Eukaryota > Metazoa > Chordata > Lepidosauria > Squamata > Phrynosomatidae > Sceloporus > Sceloporus undulatus. Next base: position 63,735,452 of record NC_056522.1, on the reverse strand, counting down.
GATACTTTGGGAGTTTTGTTTTATTTTTCAGTAGTTCATGTGCCCCCTGCAAAGGGTCCTGGGTCCTAACAGTTGTACCCAGATGTGCTACAGTTGTCTATCCTTGCCCTATAGCCTGCAGAAATCAAGCCACCTTGAATCCCACTTTGGGAGAAAGGCAAGATACAAATTCGATAAATAAAAATTAATAAATATAATATTGAGAGATTTATAGTTAGTTCATTTTTAATATATCACCTCTGTTCCACTTTAGATTCAAGTACTCTAATTTTCTGATCCATGTTGGACTTTCTGGGCAGTTCCCTAGTCATACATGTATACATTTGCTAAGGTTGCAGTCAGTGTTTTCAAGCATCCCATAAGATCCTGGACATTAATAAGGGTGGAAATACTAATCCAGAAGTACCCATGAGTGCTCATGACAGCTGCAGCACAAGTGCAGAGCTAGGGGTCTGATAAGGACCTTAGTGTTACAACACCTGTTGTGTAGCGCACCAGAAGAGGAACGCTTGAACTGGATCTTGTGCACATCAAATAGAAATGCTGAATCATAGGGTCAGACTGTCAAGAATATGCAATTAATACTCACAATCACTGAAAGACAAGTTGGCCTAGCCTTTCAAGCAGTGCTGGTGCTGGTTTTGCACATAATAACATGAGGCGGAAAGGAGATGCTGGAGTGTGCTGACGCTCCCAAGTCCAAAAAGTGAACTCGCATGTACCAGTTACACTGGATCCATAGTTGTGCAAAGTTGATGGCACAAAGGGTGCCAAAACCTGAAGTTATCCATTGTGAAATGGACAATTAGGGCATCACCCAACAAACTGAAAGTGAGAGGGCTGTGTGTGTATTTGTAAGATGAGTGGGCAAACTCAAGACCACCTTTGTTCAACCTTGGAGAAAGCACAACTGCTTGCACACCTTAGTGCCCCAGTAGCATTCTGGACAGAGCTCTTGAACTAGGAGACTTCTTCCACAGAACTGTTATGGAGATAAAAGAGTATAATCTCTATGCAAATGACCCCTGGAGAAAGGACACTCATGCCATAAATTGGAAGCTTTCATATCCACTATCTGCCAGGTTGCAAAGTATTCATGTGCTCTTATCCACATACACATAAATTTGGTTGCTCACATTTAGTGGTAATTTTTCCTCCCTTTTACTCCTATTGTATGACAAAGAAAAAGACTAATTTACATCTCCTGTATTTGCCAAACGTTACAGATTTATCTTAAGTTCCTCAATCATGACTCTCCATGATGGGAAGTAACACTTTGACAGTTGATGTGATCGGCTGTCAGATCAGAACTGAACACACTGTGCTGCCTTTTGGGCCAATGAGAACTGAATGAAATGCTTCTGTCTGCCTACGTTCAAATGCCAACATGGCTTAGATCTGGAAACCTCCCAGAAAAAACATGGAACAAAAGTTCTCTATGACAGTAGTACTCCATGCTCCAAAGTATGTTTTGATGTTTATTGGCAAACAGAGCCAAACCCAACAATAACTACACTGTTTTCAGTCTTCTGAAGTGACTTCATTTCTTCACATTTGTTTCAGCCAGGGTTGAGCTGAACAAATTAGACAGAGAGTTGGGTTTGCTTCATTGAACTTAGAAATGTCAAGATTAGTTTTAAAAAACAACAACTCAAAAAAGCCACAGCTGACAAGCCACTTTAAAAACAATTGAGTGCAGCCCTCTAGTGCTACTGGAGACATCATTTTGCTTTCCATCCCTGAAGCAACTACCCCACCTGGTGGCCAAACAACTGAATGTTTCTTTTTTCTGATTTTGCATTTCAAGGCAAAGCCTCCCTGGGCCAGGGCATGAGCTAGGGTTGCCAGGTGAAATAAGGGACAGGGCTCCTCTACCTTTAATGGCTGCACTGAAGAGAGGATCTCAGCAGGTGTTGCTTGTGAAATAAGCAGCACCAGCTCAGATTCCCACTTCTTTACAAACTGTTAAAGGTACAGAAGCCTGTGCCTTATTTCAACTAGTAATCTCTTTTGCTATATTCGTATAGCATTCTAATTTATAGATTTTTTCTATATTTGTTTTTTTAAAAACAAACAAACAAAAAAACCTCAAGTTCTTTCCATCCAGTGTATGAAAAAAATAGGTTAGTGGTAGTAAAATTTTATTTTAGGTGTTCAATGGTGGTAAAAATAAAAATAAAAACCTGAACCAAATGAAACTCTCGCCTAGCTGCAGTGGCCACAATTAATAGGCGTGGCATTCCCAGCCAGGTAGCTGGACAAGATGAAGAACTTATCAGAAAAAGTTTGGAAAAGGCAAGAAAATTCTTTGAGATGGGTCCTTCTTAATCTCAGTCCTATAACATACTAAAAGATTTGTGCTCAACATGCCTAAAGGGACATTCCCTTCCTTTTAATCCATCACTGTTTTCCCAAATCAACCAAAAGGCTTGGAGGGGAGGGTATTCACACAATGTAGAATGCAGTTGTGCTGAGCTCAGATGTCCAGTATATTTTTAAAATTGCTTAGCTTTACTCATGTTAATCTTCAGTCACCTTCAAACATTATGGATGACAATCTGTTTCACTACAGTAAATTGATGTTTATTACCTAATACTATACACTAAAATTCCCAGGTGACCTCCAGGCATTTGGAATGACTTCACAGAAACAAAGAGTTGGAAGGTACCCTAAGGGCCATCTAGTCTATCTCCCTACCTTGCAAGAATCAACTGCTAAAGCACTCAGATAGATGACCATCCAACCTTGGTTTTAAAAGCTCCAGTGAAGAAGAATCCACTAATTTCGGGGTTAGTCCGTTCCATCATTGAACAGCTTTTACTGTCCAGAAATTCTTCCTGAATATTCACATGGAACCTCCTTTCTTGTAATTTGAATCTGTTGCTTCATGTTCAGCAGAAAACAAGCTTAATCCATCTTCTATGTGATATTCCTTCAGATATTTAAGATGGCTATTGTTTGTTGTTGAGTCCTTTCAAATCGTTTTTGATTTATGGCGACCCCAAGGTGCATATGGTTGAATGTTCGACTAGGTGCTCAGCCATGAAAATCCACTGGGCAAGTCACATGCTCTCAGCCTCAGGGGCAGGCAATGGCAAACCTCCTCTGACTTGAAGACACACAACAACAACAAAGTGAACCTATAATGGGGTCTTCTTGGGCTGGGAGTGTGACTTGGCCAGGGTCCCCACATGGGTTTGCATAGCCGAGTGGGAAATTGAAGCCTGATCTCCAAAGTCATAGTCCAATGCTCAAATAACTGCACCACTCTAGTTCCCATATCATCTTTCAGTCTTTTCTTCCCCAGGCTAGAATTACCCAGTTCCCTCAGTCATTATCACATAATTCTCATATAATATTCAAGGTATTTTTGCTTCCATAAGTGTATATACAACCAAACCCTGAAACAGACTGATCAAAAAAAGATGTTTCCAGCTGTTTCAGGGGTTTGGTGTTCACAGGACACATGCTCCCAAAGCAGTCAGAAGCTGCTCCGGGGCCACCAAAGGCAGCCCAAAGCCATCCAAAGAAGAAGCAGATTTAATCCAATCCTGCTGGTGGCCCATTTGGGACCACGGCAGTAGCCCACTTTAAGTGTGAGTCACCAAGGTCTCAGGCTGGAGGCAACTCCTTACTGCCTGTCTGCTTTGGACCCAAGTGTTTAAGCATAAACTAAGGTTTTCTATCACAAGTGATCTGATAGTGTAAAATGATGCAATATTATTTTCATACGTTCCACCACTTTTCAGAGTCTCTTCCTCCTAAATATGACAAAATTGTGTGAGCAAACGGTTTAAGATACAGTAGTTGGTTTGATATTTATGAGGACAGAAAGCCAGCATAGTGTAGTGGCTTGAGCAGTAGACTAAGATGTTTATCACACTATACTCTTAAAGTGCTACTATTCCACTTTGACTCCTCTAGCTGCCTCCTGTTGCATTCTGGGATTGGCAGTTTTAAGGAGGAGTATTTAGAATTCTCAGGCAGAGATCTGACTCTAGCAACCAGGGTTAGAATCCTTGTTCAGCCATGGAAACCCATTTGGTAATCTTGGGCAAGTCACACTCTCTCAGCCTCATAGGAAGACACAGGCAAACCCGCTGTGAACAACTCATGCCAAGAAAACCCTGTGATAGGGTTACCTGGTGTTGAACTCACAAAGTTGTGAGTTCAATATCAGCCAGGGACTCAGGGTCAGCTCAGCCTGGCATCCTTCCGAGGTTGCTAAAATGAGTACCCAGCTTGTTGGGGGCAATTAGCTTACATATTGTAAACCGCTTAGGGAGTGCTTAAGTACACTGATAAGCAGTATAGAAATGTATTTGCTATTGCTACTTGCTACCTTAGGGTCATAATTCAGAAACAATTTGAAGGCATGCAACAATAGCATAGGAGGACAGGATACCAGCAAAACTTGTTTCTTCCCCTTTGGTGAGTGGTTGGTTCCACTAGATCCAACCCCTGTTCATGAATGAAAGTGGACAACTGAACTTACAGTAATCCAATATTTCTGAAACAAGAAATATTGTATACTTTATTTTTCAGTGGTGCATATATGCATCAAAACAATAACCATAACAGGAGGCATTTTTCCCTTCTCAGAAACAAGAGAAGAATGCCTCTTCTAAGAAGAAATCTGCTATTATACTGCCACCTTCCCTAATGCTGCCCCCCCTTTTGCGTTGAATTACATGATCATCCAGCATATCTATTCAATTTAATATAAATTCTCATTTTCCATATAGATTTCCATTATGTTAGCTAGAGCTGATGGGAGTGGTATCTGGAAGATAGTACACTTCTCTTTCTCCTTCTTCTTCTTCTACACCTTCAAGTTAACTCAAATTTATGGTAACTTTATCCTAGGGTTTTCTTGGCAAGATTTATTCAGAAGAGGTTTACCATTGCTTTCCCTTTAAGAGTGTGACTTAAACTGAAAGAGTGAGGTGGGATACAGACCGCCTAAAAAGGATGGTCTCCCACCGCCCTGGTTTGCTCCACAGGGAAGCCACAGCCTCCAGACCGCAGGGCTTCCCAGTGGAGCAAAAAGAACCCTTAAAAAGCGGGTTCTTCTTGTGGCGTGTTTGTGACCCCCCCCAATGCACCAATGGTGCACTTGCGGCATCACAAATGCGCCAGGATGTGCGGACGCTAAGCGTCCATCACATCAAAATGGTGGTGCCCGTGTATACAGGGCATCGCCATTTTGACACCCCAGTCACGTGCTAGGGGTGAGGCCAGTATAGGCAGTGTGCCCTCAGCCATCCCCTAGCATGTGAGGGGGACGCACTTTAGGCCTGTCTGTAGAGGGCCTGAGTTTCCATGGCTGAGTGAAGAACCAAACCCTGGTTTCCCAGAGTCCTATTACACCACTCAAATCACTACACCACATTGACATTTACATTCCTACACCGTCCTAGATTAATGCTTGTAGGTCTCTCTCTCTTTTGTTTTCACCTGTGTAGAAAATTAATTTCTTTTAAAACTTTATTTTAACATTTTAAGGAAGTACCTTTTGATCTCTCAAGAAAAAAGACATGGCCATTCCTGATTTCATTCTAACAAGAAGCCTCGAAACAAGGTGTATCTGGCCAGTGAGTGACCAAAGATCGCCCTGTTTTGTGGCTGAGGAGTTTTGTAGATTAGCAAGAATTTGAATCCATTAGTACATCCAGACTGATTTTAAAAAAACAAAAAAGTCTAAGATTTTGTTCCTGTTTTTTTCAATTTTACTTTGCATATACATACACATTTTGTTTATCCCAGCACATTCTCTGTCAGCTCCTGGTATAGTCAGACTTTTTATACCAGCTCCTCAGATCAGTTTATTTTAATCTAGTATAAATTTAGAACAATATCTGGGACTTTTTGATCAGTCTGGATGCACTCATGTGTTTCACCTCAGTCAAAACTCCAGCGTTTTATCTACTACATTACATGGATAACACTGCAGTGCTTTAATGTACTAGCCAAGAGATGAGAATCATGTGAGCCCCAAGATTTTGTAACACAAGTGAAATGTGCTGGAGGAGAATTCTACAGGTATCATGGACTGGCAAACAGACAAATGGATAGTTTTTTGTGGGGTTTTCGGGCTATGTGGCAATGTTCTATAAGAGTTTGTTCCTGATGTTTTGCCAGCATCTGTAAAGATGCCAGCCACAGATGCTGACGAAATGTCAGGAATAAACTGTTATAGAACATGGCCAAGTAGCCCGAATAACCCACAAAAAACTATGGATGCCGGCCATGAAAGCCTTCAACTTCACAAATAAATGGATGCCACAATAAATCAAGGATGAACTCTTCAAAGAAGCCAAAATGACTAAACTGTGGCTAACATACTTTAGACTAATCTTGAGATAATGTAATTTATTAGAAAAAAACAACAATGCTTGCTAAAGTTGAAGGGAGTAGGAAACGACTAGGAAAAAGAGGAGTCGGCAGTGGGTGGATTCAATAAAGGCTGCCACAGGTCTGATTTTGAAAGACCTGAGCAGGACTTAATAACAAGTTGTGCTGAAAATTCCTAATTCACAGGACTGATATAAACTGAAGCTGACTGGTCAGCAATTAATAGTGCCCAACATTCCTCACCATTGTCTATGCTGGCTTGGGCTTTTGGGACTTGCAATCCTACAACATCTGGAAGTACACAATTCCCAATCCTGTGCTTGCCCAAGATTAACAGAAAATCCAGCAAACAAAAGGCTGGTGGCATAGATTTGTTACAATTTTAAACCAATTACAATGGGCTGTGCAAATGTAGAAACAGAACATTTGTTTTTGTTTCTGGAAGCTACGCTTGCACAACTAAGCCAAAATAAGTATCTTCTTCTCTCTTCTAATTTCTGAATTACCATAGGCACAGCTCTGCTTAAAATTTCTTCCGCCACCTCCAGAGAAAAATATTTTAAATTGTTTTAATGTTTAAAATGTTTTTATGAAGTAACTTATTCATATGGAGTGAATTTATGTACATGCCCTAGAAATCCTTCCCACAGTCTTCACAAAAGTCACCTCTGACCATTTGTTGGTAATCTTAGGCGGGTTACAGACCGCCCATTTGGGGCAGGCTGTACCCACCCCTTTCCCTGGTGTATCGGGACCTCAGCTGCCAGAACGGCAGCCGCTGAGGCCCCGATCCGCCGCTTTTCAGGCTGCGGGGAAGCGGCAAAACCCCTGAAAAGGGGTGTCCTTGGGGCTTCAAGCCCCAAGGACACCCCACGGCGGCGGAGAGGAGGAGAAAGGGGCCGCTTGGCCCCTTTCTCCCTTGCTTCGCTGGGCGCAGCCGTCTGAAGGCTGCGCCCAGCGACGCAAAGTGGCGCCGCAAACCAGGAAGGAGCTCTGAAACGGAGCTCCTTCCTGGTCCGTGGAAAGGGCACACTAAGCGCCCTGGCGTGGACCGACGACGTCACGTCCGCGCCGCTCCGTATAGAGGCGGTGCAGTCGTGACGTCGTCATGGCGGCCCCCATGTGGAAGGGGAGCCTCCATTTTGTACGGAGTCAGTCAGTACTAGGGTTAGGGGTGTGCGGAAGCACCGCACCTTCCTAACCCTAGTACGGACTGTCTCCGTACTTTCATGGCGGTGTGTAACCCGCCTTACTTTTCCTAACCATCACAAAAGCTTGCCCCATTCAGCACAATCCCCCAACACTGGCAGAGGTGTTTTGAAGAGATCTTGGAGGGCTGTCAGAAGGGAGAGCAGGGAAATCATCCCTACTTCGGTTGATGTTTTTGCTGTATTCAACCCACATTTCCCCAGTTGATTTAGGCAGTCAGCTGGAAATATTGGCTGGGCGAATGAAACAATAGACCCCCACTCTATCTCCCCATATAGAAGCCAGGTCACTTTGTGTGATATTACGTCTTCTAATCAGTGCCTAATGGATGGGGGACCCCACAATTATCCAGTGTGCCACAACCATCTCAGTCAGCAGATTTGGAGCATCAAAAATGGATAGCAACTCATTTATTATGATGGTGGTGATAATAATTATGTATTTTTTTCTACTGGAAATGAGAAGAGGTGCTTCAGGAAGCTTCTTTTCTTCCTTCCTTGGTCTTCTGACCTTTTTTGCCAAAATAGCTGTGTTAATTCATGCATGTCTGGCTTGGATAGTATGCACCTCAAATTAGATTATGATGTGTGTGCATGTATGTTTATGTGTTAGTTGCTATTCTGTCTCAGGTGGCATGGTATCCGGAGCTGGCTCTACTAATGCAAAGGACTGCTATTGGAATATTGACACCTCTCTCACAGCAGCATAGGATTACTTCACAAGGAAATGATGTACATACGTACATACATGTGTGTGTGTGTGTGTGTTGCCCTCCATATATCATTTGGGTAGAGATGGTGCCAATTAATTCTCTGTCACCCCACTTTTTCATCTGCTTTAAAAATGTCCCATTCTCTCTCCTCCTCCCACTTTCAGCCTTTATCCTAAGCTTACTTAAATTTCTGCAGACCTGGCTCAAAATACAAGTACAGTAGTTGGCATTTAGTTTAACTGGAGAGGATCTTGCATTTCCCAAGTAGGCTCAGACAAAAGAAAATTGCTGCAACCTCTCCTAGCTTGTGTGTTCTTTTTCATTATTGTTTTCAATCTTGACCACACTCTGATGTTGCTTGGCCACACAAATTGGAGGGTACAGTGAAAGTATGTGTGTATACATAGATATGCATATTTAATCATTTGTAGGAGTTTAAGCTTTCAGATACTGTAATTTGAAAGAACTCCAGAGGAATCTTGTCTAACAAGCTGTGCTAGTAAAGTCCTCTTAAACTGAATAGTTTTCACACATAATCAGTGTGTGTGAGTCTGTGAATGCTTGTGTGCAGTGGGGGAATACTAAACATGTTCAGATTCATATACAAAGCTCTACACACAGGAGTTGTTTTGTCTTAGTTCATGTTACCAGTCATTACTAATGCACTCTTACTGGGTTCTAATTTATACTGTAATCTGTTTAAAGTTCTGTCACATCAATTTGGCAGCATGCTGTGTTACAGATAGGTGAAAACAACTGTGAAAAACGGGCATACAACATTTCTTCTTTCGAATCTTTCCTTCAGGTTGTATTATGGTTGGTGCCCTTAAGGTACCATATAAGCATCATCATTTAATTTAAAAATGAATCTCTGAAATTGGTAGGATTCCACCAATGCCTATGGGATTGCAGCATCAATATTAGTCATCTGTGAATCACTTTTCATCTAACGTTACCCTAAAATTTGTAGTGCCAGAATATAAGTGCTTAGAATGAGGCAAATCAACTGCTGTCAGCACATTACAGGGCATAAGATTCCTTCTTAATTTCATGATCCTAAGCCAAATTTATCTACAATGTTTGATTCTGCTGTTTCCCACTTTTGCATTCCAACTGCCTATGATTAACAAGAAGTCCTATTTTGGTGTGTGATCAGTTTCCTTCTGGACTCCAGCATAGAATCTTTCCATTTCTTCTATGTGAAACATAAACTTGGATTATGTTTATATTGATTTTCCCCTGAAGGCTTATTGACATTAGTCAGACTACATTATATCCTTTGACAGCTTTTGCTACATCTCTCCTCGCCATTAATGGACTTTATCACACCAGCAAAAAAGACAGGAGCATAACAGGATGCTTCCATCAATATCACATGATAATGCCTTGATTATCACATGACGTCACACAACGTCACAATTATCCCATGATTATCCTGTGAATAAAGAAGAATTCTAGTGACGCTTTTTATTCATGGGATTTTTCATGAATAAAAAACAGCACTAGAATTCCTCTTTATTCACAGGATAATCATGATGTCACACAATGTTGTGTGATAATCATGGCATTATCGCATGATACTGACTGGAGCATCCTACTATGCACCAGTCTTTTCTGCCGGTATGATAAAGTCTATAGAATCATGGGGCTGGAAGAGGCCATTCAGTCCAACCCCGTACCATGTAGAAATACAGAATCAAAGCACTCCTGCCCAAGTGGCCAACCAGCCTCTGTTTAAAACCTCCAAAGATCTCATCATTCTCAGTGGCAGCTTATTCCACTATCAAACAGCTCTTACTGTCAGGATGTTCTTCCTAATGTTTAAGCGGAATCTCTTTTCCTGTGGTTTGAATTCATTGCTCCGTCTTCTAGTCTCTGGAGCAGCAGTAAACATGCTTGCTCCATTTTCAATATGGCATCCCTTCAAATATTTAAACATGGCTATCATGTTTATTCTCTCCCATAGGTTAAACATACCCAGCTCCCCAAGCCACTTCTCACAGAGCATGGTTTCCAGACCTTTCACCATTTTGACCACTTTCTGGACATGCTCCAGCTTGTCAATATCCTTCTTAACTTGTTATAGCCCAGAACTGGGCATAGTATTCTAGGTGAAATCTGACCGAAGCAGAATAGAGTGGTACCATTACTTCCTTTGATCTAGACACTACACTCCTATTGATGTAGCCCAGAATGATATTGGCTTTTTTATCTGCTGCATCACATTTGGACATATGTTTAGCTTGTGGTCTCCAAAGACTCCTAGATTATTTTTACATATACTGTATGTCTGTCAAGCCAGGTATCACCCATCCTGTATCTGTGCATTTCATTTTTTTCTGCCTAGGTATAGTACCTTGCATTTCTCCCCACTGAAAATTATATTTATTTATTTATTTGTATTTCTATCCCTCCTTTCTCCCAAAAAGGGACCCAAGATGGTTCACAGTATAAAACACATTAAAACAGTGTGTTTAAAACAATTAAAATAACCTAATTAAAACACTACAAGGTTAAAATTTAAAACACACAAAAGTTAAAAACATAATTTAAACCATGCCACCCATCCCCAATTTTGTTATTTCTGTTATTTTGTCAGTTCTGGACTAGCTTTCTAATCTAGTAATTCTGATCCTCTTCTCTGGGGTATTAGCTATCCCTCCTAATTTGGTTTCATCTGCAAATTTGATAAACATGTCCTTTATTCCATCATCAGTTATTAATAAAAATGTTGACTAGCACTGGCCCCAGGACAGAACCCTGTGGCACCCCATCAATCACTTCTCTCCAGCTTGTAGAGGAGCCATTGGTGAGCATCCTTTAGGCTCGGTCAGTCAATCAACTAGAAATCCACCTAACAATTGCATTGTCTAGGCCACATTCTAGCTTTTTTGCAAGGATATCATGGGGGGCCTTGTCAAAGACTTCAATGAAATTAAGATACATGACATCCACAGCATTCCCTTCATCTACCAAACTTGTGACTCTGTCATAAGAAGACAAAATTAGTCTGGTATGACTTGTTTTTCAGACACTCATTTGACTGTGATCACAGCATTCCTTTCTAAGTGCCTACATATGGGAGATTACCACACTGCATTCTGAGAACGTTCCATGTCGTAATGTGATGAGAACGTTCCTGGAACGGATATTACCGCATTAGCAAACTAGAACGTGATCAGAACGTGATGAGAACGCATTTTACCGCACAGCGATTCCTTTTTCTTGAAACCATTCCCAGAACATATTCCACCGAGGTCCATTCAAGCCGAGAGAAATCCATTCTCTCATTCCTCCATCTCCTGATTGGCTGAAAAAATGACAGGCAGGGAGGCCGGGAGGCAGGCAGGCAGGCGAGTGACTGCAGTGAGGGAAGGTGTGTGTGTGAGAGAGAGGGGGGGAAGAAGGAGGGAGGGAAGAAGGAGGAGCTCCATGCAGGTCTCTTCAAGCTGAAGGAAAGCAAGTTGCCAGGGAGGGACTGGGCCAAGGGCAGAGCCCCGGCAGCCATAGCAGCTCTTTAAACCGGTTAGAAAAGAAGAGTCCTCTGCTGTCATCCCAATTCCCCTTTTGGGCAGCTTGTCACCCTTTTGCCTCCTGTGTGTGTGCGCATGTAATGTGTGCCTTCATAGAATCATAGAGTTGGAAGAGACCACAAGGGCCATCCAGTCCAACCCCCTGCCATGCAGGATCTCACAATCAAAGCATCCCCGACAGATGGCCATCCAGCCTCGGTTTGAAGACCTCCAAGGAAGGAGACTCCACTACACTCTGAGAGAGTTTGTTCCACTGTTGAACAGCCCTTACTGTCAGGAAGTTCCACCTAATGCTGAGCTGGAATCTCTTTTCCTGTAGCTTGCATCCATTGCTCTCTCTGGAGCAGCAGAAAACAAGCTTGCTCCCTCCTCAATATGACATCCCTTCAAATATTTAAACAGGGCTATCATATCACCTCTTAATCTTCTCTTCTCCAGGCTAAACATCCCCAGCTCCCTAAGTTGTTCCTCGTAGGGTATGGTTTCCAGACCTTTCACCATTTTAGTTGCCCTCCTTTGGACACGCTCCAGTTTCTCAATGTCCTTTTTGAATTGTGGTGCCCGGAACTGGACACAATATTCCAGGTGGGGCCTGTGAGCTTCTCTTCTCACTTTAATTATTGTCTGGCTCTTTGCAATGGAATTCTGGAAGTTGTTTGCTTGCTTTTGTGTGGTGCTCCAAACAGAGGAGCTTTTGTGGGTTCCTTCCTGGAGGGAAGGAGGAGAAGGTCCTGGGCATCCCTGCCATCCCTGCCTCCTGCAGGCTGCCAGCACAGGAGCCCCGCTGGACATGACACCAGAGCCCCCCCCCCCCCCGCAGAAGCAGTCAGACCCTCTCCCTCTTGCTCTCTGCCCTGGCCCCCTGTTTCCCTCTCTCTTTCTCTTTCGCTCCTTTCCTCTTCTCTCCCTTGTCCCAACTTTCCTCCCTTCCCTCCCTCCTTCTTTCCCCCCTCACACACACACACACCTTCCCTCACTGCAGTCGCTCGCCTGCCTGCCTCCCTGCCTGTCATTCTTTCAGCCAATCAGGAGACGGAGGAATGAGAGAACGGATTTGAGAACGGATAAGAATACCGCACAGACCTCTGTTGGAACGTTCTCATCACGTTACAGCTCTCTGGGAACACATTCAATCCATACCCTCCTGGAACACATGTAGAACACATTTTGAACATTCTCAGAACCCCATTGGAACAGAGACGTGCAGTATTCTTAAATGTGTTCCGTTCTCATCACATTCTGAGAACGTTCTCAGAACGCAGTGCGGTAATCTCCATGGTCTGTTTCATGATCTGCTGTAAAATCTTTCCTGGTATTGATGTCAGGCTGACTGAATGGTAATTATTTGGGTCTCTTTTTTCCCTTTTGAAGATGAAGGCAACATTTGCCCTCCTCCAGTCTGCTGAGACTTTTCCTGTTTGCCAAAAAATTCTCCAAGATTATTGCCAGTGGTCCTGAGATTACTTCTGTCAGTTCTTTTAATACTCTTGGATGAAATTCATCTGGCTCTGGAGACTTGAATTCATTTACAGTAGCAAGGTGTTCCACCACTACCTCTTTACCTATTCTGTGAAGCATTTCCCTTATTGCATCATCTGTTACATTTTCCCCAGACTGAACTGTTTTCCTTTTGGGTGAAAGAGGCAAAGGAATGTTAAGTAGTTCTGCCTTTTCTCTGTCCCCTCTTAGCGTTTCTCCATCTTCTTCACACAGCAGCCCTAGCATTTCCCTGTTCTTCCTTTTGCTGTGGACATAACAAAAAAGCCCTTTTTTATTCTTATTAAATCTCTCTAACATGCTCGAGCTCTCTCTGCTTTGCTGACTTTGGAACTGTACAGATGGACAGCATGCAGCCTCTCCTTTACTGGTTGGATCAGGGCTGTGACAACCTCACACCGCAGCCCTGATCCGGCCTCCAGAGAGTGCAAAAAGGCACCACAAAAAGCAGCTGAATTTTGCACTTTCCAAGGGGTGCCATAGCCATGGCAGTGTGGCCTTATGACACCCCTTTGGCACTGCCTCATGTAGAGGCAGCACCAGAGTCACACCATGATGATGTGTGCCATGCACACCAGCGTGCACCAAAATGGCACCCTAGGGACGGAGTTAGGACATCAAGTATGCAGACGCTGTGCCCTAAGTGTGTCCACAGGCTGGCACAAACTGCCAGTCTGTATAGGGCCCTTCTCCCTACATGTGCTGGCTATTCATTTTAATTCCTCTTTGGTGATTTGTCCCCTTTTTCTTGTACATATCCCTTTTAAATCTTAGCTCAGTTGGAAGTTCTTTAATCATCCATCCTAGTTTCGCCAGACACTTCCTATTTTTCCTCCTCAATGGCACTGTTTGAAATGGTGCCTTTAATATCTCACTTTTACGAAACCGCCATCCATCATAAATGTTCTTCTCTTTTACTATTCCTGACCATGGGATCACTCCCAGTATTTACCAAAGTTTACTGAAATCATCTTTCTTAAAGTCTAGAATGTGTGTCTGACTACACTTGGCTTCCTCTTTCCACTACATAACAAATTCCAGGAAAACATAGCCACTCCTACCTAAGGATCCTGCCACTTCTACCCCATTAACCAGGTCATCTCTGCCAGCTAGGATCAGATCTAAAATATCTGATCCTCTTGTTGCCTTTTCCACCTTCTGAAAAATGAAATTATCTGCAAGGCAAGTAAGAAATTTACTTTACCTTGAATTTTTGGCAGAGTTTGACTTCCAACAAATATTAGGATAATTAAATCCCCCATTAGTACGGCATCTTTCCATTCTCAATTTGTGATCATCTGTTCCAAGAAGGTATCATCTAAATCCTCAGTCTGGCTTGGTGATCTGTAAAAGACTCTCACAATGACATCCCTGTTGTTTCTCTCCCCTTTAATTTTTACCCATAGGCTGTGTCAATCTGGGCTCCAGAATTAAAAGTTTTGAATGTGGATAATGCAAATTGAGACTCATTTGCATGTATGAATGGGGGGGGGGACACTGCTGTACAATGTATGAATTTAACTTCATAATACACTTGGCCCTCTGTATCCATTGATTGATTGGTTGATTTGATTTGATTTGATTTCTATGCCACATTTCTCCCAGAAAGGGACCCAAGGTGGCTCACAAATAAAAATTCTAACAAACATATTACTATAACAATTAAAAACATCAGCTAAAAACAATATAAAATTATAAACATTAAAACCATAATAAAAAAATACCCACTCCATATAACAAACACCCCATATAAAAGCGATCTCATGATTACACATTAAAAGCCTGAATTTTGCATCCATAGATTTAACCATCCATGGCTTGGAATTTTTTTTCAAATATCCACAACACAAACCTTAATATACGGGTCACCATTTTATTATTGATGTTATTGTTAACTTCCTTTGAGTCGATTTCAACTCATTGTGGCCCTGTGGATGAGACATCTCTAAGACTTCCTGTCATCTCAAGAAACCAGGATAGATGACTAAGGAACTTTCAACCGAGCTAAGTTTGAAATGGAACATGTATAAGAAATGGGAAAAGGGGGAAATCATGAAAAAGGAATTCAAAGAAATAGCAGGCATGTGTAGGGGTAAAGTCAGAAAAGCTAAAGCACAGAATGAACTCAGGCTTGCTAGAGAGGTTAAAGACAACAAAAAGGGTTTTTTTGGATATGTCCGCAGCAAAAGTAAGAAGAAGGAAATGGTAGGGCCACTGCGTCGAGAGGATGGCAAAATGTTAACAGGGGACAGAGAAAAGGCAGAATTACTCAACACCAGGGGTAGGCAACCTTTTTGAGCCGGGGGCCGGTTTGCTGTCCCTCAGACAACTGGGGGGCCGAAGCCAAAAACTAAATAATTAAATATTTTTTTAAAAATTTAAATAAATAAATAAACCGGGACAAATATAGGACAACATTTTCAAATGGTGGACACTTTTTTTTAAAAAAGTGGAGAACATGCAAAAAAAATTGCTGATTTTTAAAAAAATGTTAATATAAATGCATGTTTCTGAGGAGTCTATAGACAATTGCCCCCTTGACCCTGCGCCAATCGGCGGCAGGACCGGGCTGGGGCCGGTCCCAAGGCCTTGCCGGTCCCAAGGCCTTGCCGGGCCGCATCCGGCCCACGGGCCGCAGGTTGCCTACCCCTGCTCAACACCTTCTTTGCCTCAGTCTTCTCAGAAAAGGAAAAGGATGCTCAACCTGAGGATAATGGAGCAGAGGACAGAATAGGGGAATTTCAGCACAGAATAAGTAAAGAGATAGTAGAGGAACACCTTGTTAATCTAAATGAATTTAAGTCTCCAGGACCAGATGAACTCCATCCAAGGATATTAAAAGAACTGGCAAATGTTATATCGGAGTCATTGGCAATAATCTTTGAAAACTCCTGGAGAACAGGAGAAGCCCCAGCAGACTGGAGGAGGGCAAATGTTGTCCCCATCTTCAAAAAGGGAAAAAAAGACGATCCCAACAATTATCGTCCAGTTAGTCTGACATCAATACCAGGAAAGATTCTAGAGCAGATAATTAAACAGAGAGTCTGTGAACATCTAGAGGCCAATGCCATAATCACAAAAACTCAATATGGGTTTCAGAGAAACAAGTCATGCCAGACAAATCTAATCTCTTTCTTTGATAAAATTACCAGCTTAGTAGATGAAGGGAATGCTGTGGATATAGTATATCTTGATTTCAGTAAGGCCTTTGACAAGGTTTCCCATTACATTCTTGCATACAAGCTTGTAAAATGTGGGCTAGACAAGGTAACTGTTACATGGATTTGTAACTGGTTGACCGGCCGAACCCAAAGGGTGCTCAACAATGGCTCCTTTTCATCCTGGAGAGAAGTGGCCAGTAGGGTCCCACAGGGCTCTGTCCTGGGCCCAGTGTTATTCAACATCTTTATCAATGACCTGGATGACAGAATTGGGAGCATACTTATCAAATTTGCAGATGACACCAAATTAGGAGGAATAGCTAATTCCCCAGAGGACAGGACCAACATTCAAAATGACCTGAATAGACTAGAAAGCTGGGCCACAGCTAACAAAATGAAATTCAACACGGAGAAATGTAAGGTATTGCACTTAGGGCGGAAAAATAAAATGCACAAATATAGGATGGGGGACACCTGGCTGAATGAAACTACGTGTGAAAGGGATCTAGGAGTCCAAATAGACCACAAGTTGAACATGAGTCAACAGTGTGATGCGGCAGCTAAAAAGGCCAATGCAATTTTAGGCTGCATCAATAAAAGTATAGTGTCTAGATCAAGAGAAGTAATAGTGCCACTGTATTCTGCTTTGGTCAGGCACCACCTAGAATATTGTGTCCAGTTCTGGGCGCCACAATTCAGAAAGGACATTGAGAAACTGGAGCGTGTCCAAAGGAGGGCAACAAACATGGTGAAGGGTCTGGAAACCATGTCCTATGAGGAACGACTTAGGGAGCTGGGGATGTTTAGCCTGGAGAAAAGAAGGTTAAGAGGTGATATGATAGCGCTATTTAAATATTTGAAGGGATGTCATATTGAGGAGGGAACAAGCTTGTTTTCTTCTGCTCCAGAGAACAGAACCCGGAACAATGGATGGAAGCTACAGGAAAAGAGATTCCAGCTCAACATTAGGAGGAACTTCCTGACAGTAAGGGCTGTTCGACAATGGAATGCACTCCCTCGGAGGGTGATAGAGTCTCCTTCCTTGGAGGTCTTTAAACAGAGGCTGGATGGCCATCTGTCAGGGATGCTTTGATTTGGATTTCCTGCATGGCAGGGGGTTGGACTGGATGGCCCTAGTTGTCTCTTCCAACTCTATGATTCTATGATTCTATGATTCTATCTTCTTCTTTGCTCAGGTCCTGCAGGCACAGGCTTGTAGTATCTTTGATCAAGTCTAACCATCTGGCATTCAATCTTCCTCTCTTTCTACTGCCTTCCACCTTTCCTAGCATCACCAACTTTTCTAATGATTCATTTCACCTCATGATGTGGCTAAAATGTGACAGCCTCAATTTAATCCTGTTGGCTTTCAGAGAAAGTTCAGACTTGATCTCTTCTAGAAACCATTGGTTTGTCTTCTTGGCCATCCATGGTATTCTCAGTAGTTTTCTCCAGCATCACTTCTCAAGTGTGTTTATTTTCTTCCTATGGGCTTTTTTTTACTGCCCACCTCTCACATGATGATGGGGAATACAATGGCTTGGATTATCCTTGCTTTATTGTTAGAGTTGTGGTTTTACATTTTGCGATTGTCCAGTTCTTTCATAACTGCCCTTCCCAAACCTTCTTCTGATTTTTTGACCGCAGTCTCCATGCATGTGGTTACCACAGTACTGGTGTGAACGCATTCAATCTTTACAATCATCATTGTGGTAAGATAGACTGACACTGACACTGAGATTTCAAGGAAACATAGCAGCTTTGCAATCCTATCTCCCCACCAACCCCCCCCCCCAAAAAAAAACCAAGTGCCTCAGTCATAGCTTATAGTGGGGTGGGCAACTGTGCAAAGCTAGTAGGTCACATTAGCCCCTAGGAGACCTTAGATAGCTACATTTCATCACCACACCTGATCCTGCAAAAAAAGGAAAATGCTCCTAAATGCTCTGTAGGGGCTATGGATACATTTTGCCGGGGGGTGGGTCTTCCTGGGCCATTTTAGGTCCAGGAGATGCCCTTATCTAACAATAGGAAGTGAACAGAAGTAATTTCCTTTTCATGTTTCAAAAAAGATCTTTCCTGGGTCTAAATTGACCCGGGGGGACAAAATGTGGAAGTGCACCCCACATCCCCTAGTGGACATTTGAGGTGATTTCAGGGCAAAAAAAATTGGGGAACATGTTATCAAAATTGTTTTTTACTCTGCTTATCACATATCTGATCAGAAACAATTATTTCATAGGAATGAAACAAAAACTATTGGGTTAATCCAACATTAGTCTTTCTTAGCACCTATATTAGTGATAACTAACAATATTGTCCATTTTTTTATTTACTGTAGATGTGAGCAATATTTTATTTAGTCCATTTATAGTAAACTGGGGTCTGGTTGCCACATACATAAAAATAAGTAAGAGCCTTGGGGTCATGTGTATTCTTCTCCTCATACTGTAACTCATATCCTCTTGAGCCCAAAAACTGAAGCTCTATACAGGCATTAATTTACCTGCTCATGTACAGAATGAAATAACTGTGCATACATGCATGCAGCCCATTATGACAATCATTCTAGGGCAACATGTCACACCTTTATGTGGGGATTTTCTTGGGGATTTCTAAATGTATTCAGTGTTAGGAAACCTGTCCGCTGAATGTGGTTCAACAGATTTGTGTCGACTTTCACACTCAACACAGGAAGATGGGGAAAGCTGCACTGGTGGATGTTATGTTAGAGTGGGCCCTTGGTGACTTATATTTGCTGTTGTTGTTGTGCCTTCAAGTTAACTAACTGATGGCAGCCCTATCATAGAGATTATTCAGAAGATTTTTGTCATTGCCTTCTTCAGGCTGAGTGAGTTGTCCAAGGTCACCCAGTAGGTTGCCATAGTTGTTTATGGATTCAAACCCTGGTCTCCCAGAATCCAAGTCCAGTACACAAACCATTGCACCCCACCAGGTGTCAACTTACAAACCAACTCTCCATACAGAGTTTTGCCATACATGCAAGAAGGCAAATGTTTCAATTGAGCTAGTTTATTATTACATCTGAAATGGCAAACTGTTCTATGGTTGACCCTGCCCAAAGAAAGAATGCAAAGTACAGTATCTTCATTTATGACTTATAATCTTGTTTTGAAGAGCAAATTATTCTGAAGCAACAGAAAAACAAGGATTGGGCTAACAAAGAAGTAATGAATACACAAGGAAGTGGCTGATGTGAAGAATGAAGTCCTGTTCAGATGTTCACCTCAATGTGCATAGAGGAAAATTTTGGGATGGAGATACCAGTAAACATACAGTCAGCCAAATGTATCCGTGGATTCTTTATTGATTGATTCAACCATCCATGGCTTGAAAATATTCTCTCTCTCTCTCTCTCTCTCTCTATCTATCTATCTATCTATATTCCAAAAAGCAAACCTTGATTTTGCCATTTTATGTAAGGGACACTATTTTACTATGTTATTGTATTTAATGGCACTTGAGCATCCATGGATTTTGGTATCCATGGGGATCCTTGAACCAAACCCCCATGGATACCAAGGGCCCACTCTAAAAGTTTCACACCCATATGCATGCCCCTGTCATCCATATGGGTACACCCTGTACATTTGAATGTGGTTACAAAGCTCCTGTGATGTGGAACCTGCCATCATGCATATTATTGCTCATAGAAGCTTTGTAACTATCTTCATCCAAATGCAATTATCCTTCCTGTTTCATGCATGAAGGTATGACTTCCTTTTAACTGCTGGGAGGATGGTGGCACCAGGGCTTATATGCCAACCCTGTCCCAATGTCATCCTTTTTGCATTCAGGTGAACACTTGAGCAGGACTGGAGTAGGCAAGTAAAATGCAAAAAAATTGTTTTATTTGTATCTAAACTGAGAGAAGGTAGGTGTGGGTATAAAACCAACGTTTTCATTTTTAAAGGCGCGAAGTCTGTACCAGAAGTGTGAAACTTCAGATTTTTCACTTTTTCTGTCTAGAAAGCATTTCACAATGCTTCTCGCCTATTCTGTGCTTTTAAGAACCAGAATCCTTGGAGAGAGACCTGACAGAAAAAGATGGTGATATATTTCAAGAGCTTCAATATATGTTTTACCCAAAGAACATTTGCTGAGCAGTGCTTTAAAACAAGGTCTTCCTCTTCCAAGCAAATATACAGTTTGTTAACAATACAAATATAAATCAAAGCTCTAAAGTTTCTCTGGACTTTCCTCAGCAGCCAGCTGATGTTACTATAACAGCTGTAAGACACACTGCCATCACAAAAGCATATGCATCACAATGCTACCCACAGCTTGATTTCATGGATGTAAGCAAAAATGCAAGTTTCTTTAAGCAACCTTCAGGAGGAAACAGCTTATATTTTTGCTTAGACTTCCACCTTTGTTTCCAGTCCATTGTCCCAGCTCACCCATAATAAAGAGTAACAGTTATTTTCAAAAAATATTAGGTGAGGACATCAAGTCAGGTAAGAGTTTATTTGTACAGAACCTCTTGGAATAAGAGTGCTTTAGAAAATTAGGTGTGTCTTACTACTAGTGAGACTAAATAAATTGTACAAACTTCAGTGGTTAATCCCTGGGGGAAAACAGACCTTAGAAGAGAAGTCCATTTGGAAAAAAACACCTTATGGTCTGGAGCAAGGATATGAAAATGGTTTTGGCTCATGTACAACACTGACATATCAGAAACATGTTGAGGCTGCATGCCGCATGCCAAACCACAAAATGGACATGTTTTTAACTGCTGGAAGAAGAGAACACCCTCCCCTTGTGCTGATAGAAGCTGCTCTCAGTATCTTGGTTTAAGAGTGGGCTAAATTAACAGTGGGCAAAATGCAGCCCACAAGCCACATGCAGACCCTGGACCCACTTTTGTGGCCCTACCAGTTCCCAAAAGCTCCTCAATGCCCACAAATAATTGTCTTTAAAAATTCATCTTGATTTTTGCCCCCAAACCATGGGGAATCCCCCAAATATGTGAGAGCACATAATACTAACTACAGCATACTTCCCATAAGTAACCCAGAACCAGGTACTACCCTCAAATACCTATTTTCATCTACAATCCCTCTCAAAATGGTGACAGGAAGTAAGAGCAACTATTTCTTGTTACCATTTTGAGAAGGACTGCACAACACAGCAGAAATTGACTTGTGGTGAGGTGGATGGTCCACAGAGAGGTTGGGGGAATTGCCCTCTGCGCCCATTCAGTTACCCACCCCTTGGTTAAGTGGATACTGCCTTCTGTCTTGATTAAACAAATGACCATCTTCTCATGTTTTTATAAAACTGCATTAAACTTCTAGGTAAGATTGGTGAAACCTTGGGTGTGCATGTATTGCTGTAATGAACCCTAAGTTGAACAGCATGACATTACATGTACATAATTAATCATCATTGTATATATACAATCATGCTAGAATGTGAGAACCAAAGAGCAGGTCTTTAATTTACAGGAGAAAAGCAAATGCTAAATCAGAAACATTCTTTTATGGTGCGATGGGAAATGTGAAAGCTTTGATGGCATTACTGACAATTATGAAGGCAACAGTTGAACATTACTGGTTGACAAGAATGTGACAATATTGGTAAATATAACAGCAGATCTCAACAGCTCACAGTGTGTGTGTTTTTCCAGAGCTGCCACATTTAAACACCATCCTGCTTCCTGTTCCAAGGTTGACTAAAATAACAAGCCTTGGAAATATTTTGTAGACTGTGGCTGTATTCCACACAACAGTTAACACAACATAGCTACCAAGTTTATATGCTGCTAAAAGCACTCGGTGAATTCAGGAACAAGAATTTAATACTAGTTTTCAATTGTTACTGTCTTTTTGAAAGCCGGTATCTAGTACAGTCTAGTATTGTAAACTAGTGAGAGATCTTTGGTAATTGGGTAATATATACTGTTAGAAAAGCCATGTCTGTATAATTCTTACTTGGAGACAACATAGGAAGAGTCTTAATGAATTGTGGCAGAGACATAGCTTTTGCTGCTGTTCAGCCACTGACTCATCCTACTACAAAGTTTAAACATTTGCTTGCAGGAAGGTTGCCATGGAGTGGCCAAAACATAATTCACTGATGTAGTCAACAGCCCACATAATCTATAATATTTTCCAGTGTTAATGGGTCAACATTCGCAAACACCAAGCTGTGACTCATTGTTTAAATGGAAGCTTGCAACTGACCATTTAAAGTAAAATTAAAATGGTGGTACAAAAATAATATAAATGTACAAATGCCCAATTCATACATTTTCTAAAATCCTTTAAACTCTAAAGTCTAGTGTCATAATAATAATAATAATAATAATAATAATAATAATAATAATAATAATAATTTATATTTCCTGTCTCTCCCTGTGAATCGATGTGGGATTACAACAACTAAATAATGTTAGTTTAAAAATGAAGACGTTTCTGGGGAGACCTCTTATATATTCCTTATACCTGTAAATGATAATGACTGAGATCCAAGGAGATGCAGTAATTCAGGGCTTCAGCTAGAACAAGCCAAACCATAACTACATTTCCTTGAAAAAATCTAATTGTTAGTTCCATCTAGAGTGGACCTGGTAAACCTTGTGGGGGATTGGTAAATTCCATTGATCCAGCAGCTCTTTCCTAACAAAACTAAACAATTGTATGTAGGCCATTCATTTCAAAAAGAAGTTTGCCACATGACATGAAAGGCTGACGTTCAAAACCCAATTCTAAAGCATCTTCTGGGCTCATAAACATGCACATCCATTTTGTATTTTGGTTTCTAGCCTCCATCTCTGCAAGGCTGCAAGCAATTATTCAAAGATACAGTGCAGAGCAGAAAAGTGACATGATTCAGCTGACCCTACAGTTCAGATTAACCACTCAAGATTTGAACATGGTGTGAAAAATAACTAAATATGTACAGTTGAAAAAAGAGACTTGGTTTTTTTGTGTTTTTTTTTTAATGTTTGCAAATCATCTCCTCTTACTATTTTGATAAAGAGAACTATTTCAATATTAATGTTTATCAAAGGTATTCTGGCTAGGATTCAACTGACTACTTACACTGACAGAATGCAGATCCAAGAAGAGGTCATTATCCATCCACACATGAAGCTCTGGTATGCCTTCAATAGCTGTCTCAGAGCTTTGAACTAACTCACTAATTAATTCTTTAAGCTATTAATTCACTAGACATCACTAGTGTCGCTGCTTCTCAAGCTATCTGATGTGTGTGAATGGCAACTTTTTTTTCTCAATGTTCCATGGTCCGACAGCATATTTGTGCCCATTAGCTAGAATTGTCTCTTTCTTTCCTGGAAACATACAAAAAGGAGTGGCAGACAGTGGCCCAGGTCTCAACACTAATCCAAGAACCACCACCTGGCGTTGTACTGCCCAAACTTGCTAGGTTCCTCATTTATCACAAAAATGAAAAATATGTTTAATGAAGTGGGTTCTTGTAATTTGTTAGGGTGGGTGTCTCTTGCTCTGTTATATTCAGTAAGGCAGGAAGACCTACTGCCACAGAAGAAATGTTAGAGCTGGAGAAAATGCACCATATTATGTAGGCTAATCTGTGTGATTTCTTTGGGAAGATAACAAGGAGTGGAGAAAGGGAGAACACCACTTTCTTCAATCCAGGTAAGACCAGAAGAGATGGGTTTGTGAAATAAGAAACAAACTGAGTCTTAGAATTGAATGGGGGTAGGAGAAAGTGACTTCTTTGCTTATAAGGAAATTAAAGCCCTCAAACAGGAATGGCTCTCTCAGCATGTCAGACCTGTGGGTGTGAAAAGCATGTACCCCACCTTTCCCCAGGCCAGCATGGAAGAAAAGTGTTGGCAGTCTGGAGGTACACATTGTTAGTCTCTTCCATAACTCCTCCTCTTCTATCAAATATATTCTGGAATTGTTTATATTGTTTATTATGGTATTGACCTTGTCTAATATTTAGGGTGAGCAGCAATAAATAACTTTAACTTTGCTCACAAAATATTATACATTGGGATAATTAAAAGTTTTCCTCAGTTCCACACACACACCATTTCTTCATTGGTGCTCCCTGTCCCCCTCTCCCCACCCTTTCCATTATGGTCCTCACTCCCTTTTAATTGTATAGTGAAGGTAAGATGGCACAGAGCAGAATGGACTTGTAAGAAACCTGCTGAGTAAAAATGAAATGACACAGACTGAATTTGGGACCTCTGGCTCCTTTATACAAGTGCAACTTGCACTTCTGAATTAGGAGGGAAAGGCAGAAATGATTCAGTGATTCAGTTTTGCAGGAAAATGGTCAGCATATGCTTTCAGAATCTCAATTTTTTGAGATTAAGTATTCTCCTGTCATGGTTGTTCCCTGTAGCTGATTGCTGTACTTGCAGTGGATCAGTACCCTGAAGCTGAAGTAAATCACTCCTTATTAAATGTTAACAGTCAAGGTATTTGAAGGGCGAGTGAAGTGTCTGTGTTGGTGAGGATGAGATGGGGGAAAGATAAAGAAGAGTAACAAACTGTATAGAAGAGGTTGTGAAATGAGATCTCATGCTTTGGGGCAGCCTTCCCCAAACTGACAATACCCACAATTTCAAGGATACAGTCATATTAGGGGCTTTGTGGCCTATGTAGGGAATTATGTAGGGAACCCCCGTGCCTGCCTCGGAGGAACTGTGTGTACTGCTGTTGTTGTTGCCACTGTTGCTGCCGGGCGCCTCCCTGGGCGGAGAGGACACCAGCGCAGTTGCGCATCGCCACAGGGAAGACGCCTTCAGACTGGACCATCTTCACAACTGCGCAACTGCGCAGTTAAGCAGCCTTTTTGTCCTGTGGGGGGGCAGGCACTGAGCTGTGCCCCGGCTAGCGTGTTGTGTATTGTTGTTGTATTTTTATTGTTGAGCTATTTGTCGCTGGCTGTATTGAGATATGTATTGTTAAATGCTATTGCTATGTATTGAGATATGTATTGTTTTATTTTCACTGTTGTACATCGCCCTGATGTTTCAAAGGGCGGTGTATAAATAAACCATTATTATTATTATTATTATTATTATTATTATTATTATTATTGTAAGGACCTTATCACATGGGGGAAATCGGACAAAATTGGGGGTTTAGACAGATTATCTCAGGCAAAACACAATATTGTAACTAAGATTTTCACATGATGTTGCTAGTAAACAGGCAATAAACAGCAGCAAATCATTCACAGGGAAATCCCAAAAATGGTTTGCTGCTGTTTATTGCCTGTTTAATAGCAATCTGTGTGGAAAATCTTAATTGCGATATCATGTTTTGCACGGGATAATCACTGTTTAAACCCTCGTTTCCCACCTGATTTTCCCCATGGGATAGGGTCCTATGTTGAGAAAGACCAGTTTAAAAGGACAAAAAGAGCTCTTTGGAAGGACCTGTGCTCCCTGTAGGATGCAGACAACCTCTATGCCTGTCTCTGTAAATCCCATAATCTGGAACAATACTAACATTTGAATTTATGATTAAACTAACAATAATTTTACTGAACTACCTGGATTATTTGTGTTTAAGGTAGTGGTTAATTTTCCAATTTCTGACATTAGCATTATTAAATCAATATTCATACCTAATGTTCCATGCTCTTATTTTATCAAAGAGCTGAGAAACCCTGATGGAGTGGAATGTCAGGAGGAATGGAAAGGAGAACATTTTATTACTGATATAGTTTAGTTCCAGATTATCTAAAAGATGACCCCCTTCCTGATCTCCTTTTGTCAGCAGGCAGACTTTTTTTATTCAGGCAGGCTTTTTTATGAGTAACTGCTTGCAGCAAGCTCTTTTATGGGTGTGTGTGTACTTTATTTTAAATTCTATATAATTTTTAATATTTGTGTATATTGTGAACAATATTGTTTTAATGAGATTTTAGTTGTGTTTAATGTTTTACTGACCCAATTTTAGCTTATCCTTTTTATAGGTCCCCTTGGGTCCTGCTCCATGAAAAAGGTGGCATATAAATGAAATGAAATGAAATAAAGAAATAATACTGTGTGGGGAGAGAATCACCTCTATCTGGATCTGCTAACAGCATTTGTTCCATCAGCCTAATACTCAATAGGATCCTGGCCTTTATGCTTCAAGAGCTGGATCAATGTTTAGTACTGATTGATGTGTGATGTTGGCTTTACTTTTTTGTATTCAGACATATTTATTCCTGCATTTCAATATTTATGAAATAATGTGTAAAACATTACCAAGCAATCCTACGCAAAAAGACGTTCAATATATTGTATATGCTTGTGTATAAATATAGAAATTTTAGTCAAAAAATGTCTGAAAAATCCTGAGTCACTTTATCCATGGGTCAATGTAACTACTGCATTTTAACTCTTACTTAAAAAGGAACCATTCCCTGGTAAAAAGCAAAAGGAAGCACTGTCCTGGAAGCACTGACCCCTCCTCTACACTTTGAGCCATCCAGTATGAGCACAAACAGTTATGCCTGCTAAGATTTTGTAAATTCTTTGCCATCATTTTTCTTTGCTTCATCTTTTATATTCTTTGTTACATGCTCCTAGGTTTTACCCTCGACCTATCCATGGGTCATATCAAAAGCCATAATTTTGGTCCCAAAACCTGCCCTCAACTTATAAATTAGGTCGACTAATAGTTCAGTATATACAGTAAGTACAGTTTTAGAAGGGGAACTTCAGGAGAAAAAAGGGGGGGAAATTAATTCCTTAAAATGTTTTGCATATTAGTTTGCTCACTCTGAATATTTAAACAGACTTTATGCATACATACTCATTATAACATTATGTTTATATTATATTTAAGTTCTGAATTCATTGACGGGAGGCATAATATTTTATTATCTTTTCCAGGGATTTTAATGGCAGGAAATGTTGCAGCAATAAAATTACGGCAGTTTATAGATTCATCACCTCAAATCCCTACAGGGTAAAGTATGACAACATATACACAAACACACAAACCCCTCAAGAGTTTATTCAGGCCATCAGATTTAGTTTGCTGGAACTAAACAAGGAAGCTCAACCCAGACATGTGCCAAATATGAATGATACAGGCTCAAAGGCTTGCCATTTTCATGCATCAAGTATGTAGATTAATTTCAAAACATTATTTGTGAACATTAGTGGCTCTGTGACCAGAATTATCTGTAGTAATAAAAAGTAGGCATCATACATTAATGTACTGCTGTTGTTGTTGTTGTTGTGTGCCTTTAAGTCATTTCTGACTTATCGTGACCCTATCACAGTTCTCTTGGTAAGATTTGTTCATACTCTCCCCTGAGGCTGGGAGAGTATGACTTCTCTAAGGTCACCTAATACGTTTCCATGGCCAAGTAGGGATTCAGTGCCTTATATCCAGAGCCAGAGCCCAACTCTTAAACCACTATACCGCTCTGGGTCTTTTACATTGCATTTAATATTCAGAAGACTATCACTGCAATTAACTTTTAAGAAAGCTGCAATTATCTCATAAAAATACGATTCGTTCACTATATTCATTAGAATTCTAATGAATATAGTGAGATGGATCCAGATTTTGCTTCCTGTGGACATATCACACCATCCATCCACATGATTTTGATTTAGCAAAGGAATCCTGCTGGTGGAAAAGAGGAAACATTTTTTAATCAACCCTGCTTCAAGCTTCATTTATATACCACTTCATACTGCCTAAGCAGTGTCTAAGTGGTTTACAACTGTAAGCTAGTTTGCCCCCAACAATCTGGGTACTCATTTTAGCAACCTCAGAAGGATGCAAGCCTGAATCAAGCTTGAGTCCTTTTGCTGGTCTTGAACTCACAACCTTGTGGTTTTGAGTGAGTGGCTGCAGTACAGGAATTAAACCACTGCGCCACCAGAGCTTCCCTTTACAATCCCTTGTATCCCTCTTCCCCCAAATCTGCTCTGTAGAGTTGAAGGAAAACGGTGAAACAGTAGAGGAGATGGTATTGCAGGACACAGAAGGAAGGCAGAATAGACAAAGATCACCTTCCTTTTTTTTAAAGGGATGCTTGCATTGGCAGAAAAGAAGTGCCATCCAACCCAGTTATCAGACAGCAACAAAAAATGGTCTGAAATATCTCGATACTAATCATCTCTGGATATTTATCAGAGTTTCAGCCCAGAAATCTAAGTAACAATTATTGTTTATAATGTGGCATTAGAGGAAGAACAGGCCTCTGAACTTGAAAAATGTTGTTGTTGTTGTGTGCCTTCAAGTCATTTCTGACTTATGACCACCCTCAGATGAACCTATTGCGGGATTTTCTTGGCATATTTCTTCGGGGGGGGGGGGGTGTGCCATTGCCATCTTCTGAGGCTGAGAGTGTGACTTGCCCAAGGTCACCCAGCAGGGTTACATGGCCAAGCTGGGATTTGAACCCTGCTTGGCCATGTAGTCTAAATTACATACCCAAATTTGTCATACAGGAAAGAGATGAAAAGGGATAGACAAGGGAATCTAATCAAGAGCTAGTATTTTAGTTACAGATATTTAAGTTTAGTTATTACTTAGTTGTGGCTAATGAGGATAAAACAAATTTCACTGTAATTATTGTGTTGCATGTTGTTATTGCAATTGTAACATGCTGGTCTTGTACATATGTGGTGGAAATACAGAATATAGGCAGGCACCACAGTTAATAGCATTGTGATACTGCATTCAAACATACCTGTGATTTTGTCCAGTCATTTCACTGTGTTTTGACAGAAAATAATATTTTTCCAGTGAATGTACATCCTGTCATTTCTCTGGTAACTTACAACAGTTTGGGAAGTTACAAACCCATTAAAACCAAAGTTACCAATTTCTGTTAGAACTACATTGGATACCACCTGAAAAACAGACATTCCTCATTCCAATAATGGCTGGAGAAAATATATTTTATGGTACGAATGAAAGACACTTCATACATGTGAAACAAACTATTCCAAAATGTGACACATGGTTAACATGAACATTAGCAGTAGCATTTAGCAGTAGGCTTGATGCCTATAGTTCTGCAGTTGCTCCTTCAGATATTCTCACTCTGTTTTAGAATTACAAGAATTTATCCATTGTTTTGACATTTTAAATATATGTATTTAAAATATACTTGGAAAACTAGCCAGAATATTTGCTGTTAATTAAATGTACAATATGGACACACAAAATTAAAATCATGCTTGAAATATGGAATCTGGACATTTTGTTCTGTTACTAGACCTATTCATCATCAAGGAAAGGATGTTCTTGGTTACTATCCAGGGCAGCTGGCACGGCTTCACATTGCATATCCTCCTGAAGGGCAGCCAAAGTAAGAAAATATTTTGTACCACTCATCACCCCTTAGGTGTTCTAATTGATTACAACATTTTGTCGGTGACACGCAAGTACCTAGAATAGTATGCATATGGCCCTTTTCAGGAAATCACTGTGATGGACAGGAGATATTTAAGTATTTTCCCAAACACCAGACCCATGTCTCATTTATAAGACCAGAAAAATATTTCCTTAAAAAAATATACCCTTGATATTACAACTATTTACCTATCATATTTTATTACAGATTTATCTATCAGTTGTTGTTGGGGTTTTTTCTTGAACATTTGGGATATTTGATGTATGCACACTAAAGACCATGATGTGAAAAACCTAAGGGACAGAATTGACAGGGATAAACTGACTTTACACTGACTTTCAATATAAAAAGAAAGAATGGCAAAAGAGGAAAAAACATAAACAGTATTACCATCCAAATCCTTAGTTAGGCAAATACTTACACAGCCATACATATCTGGAGACGTTTTTGCTGCTTTTCAAGCTCTTTGTAATAAACCAGTGTAAAACTACATGTTGCCTGGACTGTTTAAAGGTAGGCATCACGAAAATAACTTCCCCTCTGTTCAAGTACATGTCAGTTCTAGTATACATAAACTAAGCTCACCCGAGAGAGAGAGAGAGAGAGAGAGAGATCCAAATGGAACAAAATTCTGTCTCTGAATTTTGTGGTCCCCTTCCAGAACACTGAAAGGCTATCTACTCAGGCCATTCTTTACAATTTAAGGAAAGACATAAAACAAACCACAGAAATTGGTATTACTATAGTCTCTTTTTCTCATGCAGAGATGGCATATCTGAACTACATACTCTTAATTTTCAGGCTTTAAGTTTGACTTGCAATAGCAAGGGGCACTTCACGCATGCATCCAGGATAATTTAAAAAAGAAACAGGGAATTCCTCAAAAGTACTCACAGGACACTTGAAATGAAGCTGGTATTATTTAAGTAATAGGGCAGAGGCCAAGAGAGTTTTAAAGTTTCTGCTGCTGCAAAACAGATTGTAATATACAGAAGAAAGCAGACTCACATATATGCAAGTTAAGAGACTGCAGGCAGTGACAACTGGAAGGTCAGCAACTTTACGAAAAGTGGAGCTAGAAGCTCTGTCAACTAATCTTAAAAAAAGATAATGAGTCCGCAAATAGAGGACATGTTGGCTAATGGTTGAATCACATGATTCCTGCTGCACCAAATATCCTCTGGGTATTTCCTTTTCCCACTTGGCTCTCTATTGCTAGAATCTGATTAGAAATGTAGGCCATTGTGTCTGATGCAAGAAACTATTTCTGATCTTGAGTATAAAACAAAGGACTTCTGGCTAGTATTGAAAGCTATTTATTGTATGTTACAGTAAGCTTCCACAGTAGAATAAATCAATGCCATTTACACTGATTAACTGCAAGGTACACAGCCTCATTTGCACCATTTCAAGAATCTGATTGGGCCAATTTAGCAACAAGAGTTTATTATGAGAGTCTCATAGTAATCCATCATGCTGCTAATGCCTATTAGACTATAGCTGGATTAAAACAGAATAGTGTATTTCAACAGGATATTAGAATAAGCATTTAGATACTTTGCTGTTCTTATTGGGTAGCTTATGTTTTGCCAAGCTGGATATTAGTGTGAGATTACTAAACTATTTTATGCTTTTCATGCAGTCTTTTTACAAAACTGCAGCCAATTCCAGTAAAAGATGAAACTGTGCCTTACCATGAGTATGACTATGTAGTTCTGAAGCAGTATATCCATTACCAAAATACAAAGAAGAAAGTCCATGATTGGTACACACAATCCACATACAGAGAAGCATTCACATTACCATTTTACAAATCAGGTGGGTAAATGTTTAGCTGGCTAATATATGCAATCTATATGTTTTATTTGGGAAAGGCATCTTAATCATCTAAAAAGTACTATTATGCATTGATTTGTATATTCCTTTAGAGAGAGAGTGTGTGTATTGCAATTAGGGTTGCTATACGTCAGGACCTCCAAACCGGGACAAATGTAGGACACATTTTTTGTGTGTCCTACATTTGAATAGGAGCCTCACTGAGGGGAGGCTTTCCCTCCCGGCCTGAGCCCTGGTCTCGCTGCGGCGGCAGCAGAGCCCAAGCGGGGAGGGAATCCTCCCTTCAGGGAGGCTTTCCCTCCTGGGCTGGGATCCAGCCTCACTGCGGCGGCAGCGGAGCCCAAGCGGTGAGAGAATCCTCCCTTCAGGGAGGCTTTCCCTTGCGGCCTGGGCCCCGGCCTCGCTGCGGCGGCAGCGGAGCCCAAGCGGGGAGGGAATCCTCCCTTCAGGGAGGCTTTCCCTCCTGGGCTGGGATTCAGCCTCACTGCGGCGGCAGCGGAGCCCAAGCGGGGAGGGAATCCTCCCTTCAGGGAGGCTTTCCCTCTTGGGCTGGGATTCAGTCTCACTGCGGCGGCAGCGGAGCCCAAGCGGGGAGGGAATCCTCCCTTCAGGGAGGCTTTCCCTTGCGGCCTGGGCCCTGGCCTCGCTGCGGCGGCGGCGGCGCCCAAGCAAGGAGGGAATCCTCCCCTCAGCCCGGGGGCGGGGGAAATCCTGGGGCCGGGGGCAAACCTGTTCAGACCCGCCCAAAACCGGGAAAGTCCCGCCCACAGGCAGGATATGGCAACCCTAGTTGCAATTTTAAAAAAGCCAACAGAAGCTTTCCTAAAATGCAGCTAAAGTAAAATACTATAGGATCTTCATTTTCAAGGAATATTGTAGGAGATGGCAGGTAGGTAAGATTTTTAAAATTATTACATGCCTCCACTGAATTCACACCATTTTTCCTGAACAGCTTATAACAGTAAATATAAGAATATAGCAAAAAGCTAGACCAACAGTGCCATAACATGAACCTCAATTAAAATATAAAATGGCTCTTAAAAGATTTTATTTCTTAAAAAAATCAGGCCATTATCAACTTCGTATGTGTCACAATCAGGCCATGAATACGAATTTAGAGGAACTAAGCAGAGCAAGGAGTCTTGTAGATGTCTCATCCACAGAGTCACCATGAGTCGAGTTCAACTCAAGGGTAATTAACAACAACAAATGTTTCACAACAAATCAGGTAAAGCCATCAGCACATGGATTAGCAGTCTACTATCAAATAATTCCTGGTCTGATTATTGACTGAAATTTATTTTACTTATTAATAATAATAATAATAATAATAATAATAATAATGAATTTATTTGTATTTCTTGCCTCTCTCTGCGGATCAAGGTGGGATTATAGCAAAGAATAAAAACCACAATATAATATACAATATAATATTATCTAAAAATGCAGTCAGTAAAACAACAGCAATATTACTATCAATCACTAAAAAGGCCAAATCATCGTCAATTTTCCATGCTATCAAGTCAGAGTGGGAATGTTCCATAAAATCAGCTATAAAAAGTCAGGTGGATAGGCCCGCAGGAAGAGATCCGTCTTAAGTGCCTTTTTAAAGGCTTCTAAGGTGGTAATGAGAACCATTGGTTACAGCATTTTAAAAGCTGTACTCCTTCCTTTCGCGAAGTATGTGAAGATTCTTTTCCTCCTGTACAAATAGGTCTAGATCTAAAGAACTATATGATAATTTCCACATGTCCACAGCAGCATGACTTGTGTTTCTTAAACCAACAGTCTCCTAAACCAGATGGTAGATAAACCATGTTTCAAACTGAGGAGCAAGAAAAGCACTTGATCACACTGCTGTGTATATATGTGTGTGTTTAAAAAAGTCAGACAAGTCAGAATAATAAAGTTTTCTTCAAAGTCTTATATGTTCTCTCCCCATTGGTCAGTCCTTCATACCCAGATTCAACCAACCACTGTTCAAAAATATTCACACACACACACACACACACACACGCACACACACACACAAAGCAAATCTTGATTTTGCCATTTTATATAAAGGACATCATTTTACTATGCCATTGTATATAAAGGGACTTGAGCATCCACTGATTTTGGTATCCACAGGGGTTCAGGTACCAAACTAGTGGATACCGAAGGCCCACTGTTTTTGTTCCCAGCAATCATGTAGTTATAGCAAAGTGATAGACTGCTCCATTAAAAAAAAAACTGTGACAATTAGATACATTTGGTTCCAAGCTAAGATCAGAAGTGTTTTAATAATCTACTCTTCAACAGTTCATCAGTTCAGAATAAGTTGTGGCATGATCAAATTACAAACAAGTTAGGATGAGGTGTAAAAGCTGGAATGAAGTGGAGGGGAAAAACAACAGCTACAGCAGGGTACAATCTGCTCTGCATTCAGAAGAGGGTTGCATAAAAATAAGTTCATGGGAAATATTATTGTGTATAATTACATATAGGATGGAGAATAAATATTGGATCAATTGATTTGCAGGGAGCAAGGGTCAATATGTTTTTTGCCTTTAAATTACAGACAGTGCAGAGGATCGTTACCGCCCAAGAACTGAAGCTGAATCACTGGCAGTCTGGAAAAGTGTTTCTGCCAAGAAGAGAGACAAAGATAAACCTTCATTTATGGGAGCATGAGAAATTCTTTCATCGAGCATTTCCAAAGAGTAACATGGAAGATCCTTTTCAAGACTGCTTCTGTCAAAACAGTTAGAGACTAAGAATATATGGATGCTGTGGCAATTTTAAGCACAGTCTGTGTGGTTTTGAATCCTTTGGATGTTTAACAAGAGAACAACTTTAAAGTAGTAAATATCAAAATGAAAGACAAAGCTATAGTAAAATAATGATCACATACAGCACAAAGGTGGGATGCATATTTTTACAAAGCGCAGAGGGTTAGCTGCTACGAACAGGAAGCCTCTTTACAAAAATTAAAGCAGCTGACATTACAAAATC
Organism: Sceloporus undulatus; assembly: GCF_019175285.1. Classification (NCBI taxonomy): domain Eukaryota; kingdom Metazoa; phylum Chordata; class Lepidosauria; order Squamata; family Phrynosomatidae; genus Sceloporus; species Sceloporus undulatus. Next base: position 63,700,808 of record NC_056522.1, on the reverse strand, counting down.
TAGGAATGAGCATTCTCCATTCTACTTCATTATCATTTCATAGCTTTACTTTGCAGGGATTTCTCACCAGTTTCCTTTCCTTCTACATACAGTATTAATTCTGGAATTGGTGCATGTACCGTACATATTGCTCTTGTCAGAAATTTCATTGCAGGAAAAAATATTTCAGTGCACTGAATAGTAACCCATGCTATTAGCACTACTTCCTTCCCTGTTATTCTGCCTATTTTTTCAACTAATTACACAAGTGTAGAACAGATATGAACAAGTATATACTTTGCAAATGTTTTTATTCTGACAGTTATGTTTGTCCATCTGTCTCCAAGTATCAAAAAATGGACTAGAATCTCCACCAATACAATGAGCTAAAACAAGTTGTAGTGCTAACTTCCTAAGTAGCACTTGCAAAACAGACGACTGCATTACTGTGGTACAATTTGGACAAAAGAAGCATGGACCAATACTACAGAGTATTGATGTAACCAAGGAATGAAAGAATATACTCCCCATCTTGTTCCTTCTACAAGCACAACCAAAAAGCCCTTTATAAGTGTTTTATATTGGCAAAATATGATGAACATGCTCCTAGAATGAAGCATGGCAGGGTAGGTTATATTTATATTATATATATTTATTCACAACTGTCCTTCATTCACATCCTTAGCAAGCTGTAAGGATTATGTCCACTTGTGAGTATGCCAGGAATCCGACCCTCCGAGCATTTTATGAGTAAAGAAATAGAATCTTCTTATCAGAGCAAAGCCACTTCCACATTACACTGCAGCTGCAAAAAACCCAGGCAGAATGGCCATGTTGGAGAGACTAAAGACTTTGAATGCTTTAGTAAAATTATCTTCATTTTTGTATAATGCTGCAAATCCTGTTCTTTTTACACAAAGCTGAACTTTTATGGTTGAAGACTGGACTAGTGATCTCCATATTTAGCATGATAAAACAAGCCCATAGCCTCTAAAAGAAGAGACTTCCGTAGGGGAAGTAATTCTCCAGAAAAGATTGAAGGACTCAGTGTGGTCATTTATGGTGAAAAATCTAGCTGTTCTGTAGTATAGAAATGTTGTTCATTGTTTTTAAAAGGACTCTAAAAGATACACTGTTGTTGTGTGCCTTCAAGTCATTTCTGACTTATGATGGCCCCAAGGCAAGCCTATCACAAGGTTTTCTGGGGCTGAGAGTGTGTGACTCACCCAAGGTCACCCAATGGGTTTCCATGGCCAAGCAAGGAACTAAATCCTGATTTCCAGAGTCATAGTCCAGTGCTCAAACCACTTCACCACTCTGGCTACATATATAGATATGTGCATAGCCTGTATGTAAAGGGGGTAGGGATTTGTATTTTAGTTTGCACACTGGAGTGCACCTATGCAGAGGAAGCTAGAAAAACCACACCTGACAAGAAAATGGAGGGGAAAAACAATCACACCAATGAAAAACAGAAGGAAGTTCTGCTGCATCAAACCAAGACCTCATCTGGTCCACCAGCCTGTTTCTCACAATAGCCCATCAGATGCACAGCTCACAGCTGTGGGATATAAGAGCAACAGATATTTCTCACTTTGTTCCATGCCAACTGGACAAAACACCTTGGCGCATTACAGACTGCCTAAAAGCGGCAGTCTGGCGGTGCTGCTGGTTGCTCCACGAGGGAGCCGTAGCAGCCAAACCACGCGGCTCCCGCGCAGAGCAAAAAAGAAGCCCCAAAATGGCGCTTCTTCCCATGGTGCGGTTATGACACCGCGAGGGGCCATTGGCACACTCGTGACATCATAAGTGCTGCGCGACGTGCAGACGCTATGCGTCTGACACGTAATAATGGCGCCGCCTGTGTGTATAGGGCGCCGCCATTATTACGCCCCGTCACGTGCTGGGGTGAGGCCGGTGTGGACGCTAGGTCCCCGGCCAACCCCTAGCACGTGATGGGGGCGCCTCAAGAGCCTGTCTGTAACGGGCCCTTGATTCATGCTGTGCTGTATGCCCAGTAACAGAACACCACACTTGAAAGCATGGACAATGTTCCAATCGTCAATAAGCAGAGAAGGAAGAAAGTAGGAAAGAGGAACAAACGGAGTAAGAGAAGCATAATTTGCTCTGTGTGTTCTATGTAAATTCTCGGAATTAAATCCAAAAGGAAAGAAAAAATACATCAGTACTAATCCAGTAAAGGAGGGCAATTAAAATTTCATGCAAAAACCTGAATAGGGAGAGTATCAAAGGATCCCCATAAATTAAAACCTTGTTCAGAATCAAAACACAATAAAACTACACTAAATTTTACTATTGTCTTCTTTTTAAAAAGTTTTCAGCTATCAGAAAATAAAGCTCAATACAACAGGGGATAACTGGTTGAGAAGCATCAGCTCAATTCACTTTTTTGATTCTAAAAAGTACGTCGCAAAAGAGATAAAATAAGGGCCATATTATTTATGTGCAGGAGCTTTGAGCAGGTATTGTTCAAGCAAGAAATATTAGGAAGGAGAAGAGAAAGCATTTGTACTGTCTTTTAAGATGAAATGAAATCTTGGTTTTCTAATGTACCTCTGGCTATATATTGAGGCAATCTGAAAATTTACATAAACTTGGAAAAAACGATAGGCCACATATTCTTAAAGCTTAGGGACACTAAGGAGGGGCTTTTCAGGGAGCATAGGAAGCTACAATGAGGACTGCAACTAAAAGTCCATCCATTATATGAATAAATCTGGTTTTACAACTCTAAAATATGCCATAATCTCTTATTTAAAAACTCATAGCTAGCAAAGGGTTAGATAATCTTGGATTAGTGGCTCTTAAGCAGCTGTATATAACAACAAAGTTATGTACAGTAACTGAAAATATCCCAAGTAGACTGGGAGACATTTAGTAAAAATTTACACAAGCAGCACACAAGTAAGAAATCCCAGTTTTTAGACTGCGTCCACACTGCAGAAATAATCCAGTTTCAATCACTTTTGGTGCCATGGCTCCATCCTATGGATTCCTGGGACCTCTAAGGAAGGAGACTCCACCACACTCTGAGGGAATGTGTTCCTCTGTCGAACATCCCTTACTCTCAGGAAGTTCCTCCTAATGTTGAGGTGGAATCTCTTTTCCTGGAGTTTGCATCCCATTGCTATGGGTCCTAGTCTCTGGAGCAGCAGAAAACAAGCTAGCTCCCTCCTCAATATGACATCCCTTATATTTTGTTAAGAGTTCAATATTATAAATATACTTTCAGAACTAACTCAAGAACACAACTAGAGTCATGAAAATGCAATTATAGATATGAGCAAATGTTATTGACTCCCTATATCCTACAGCTGGGCAATGAAAAATCTGACACTTTTAAATTGAAGAACACTATAATTTGTGTAATGTGGTATTAAAACTAGCTAGCAGCTTTAACCTCTTACAAAAAATTCACCTAATAGAATATACTGTACTGTGTGCAATTCTGGTTCTCTCTTTTTTAAATATCGCTGAAATAAACTAAAGTAAAGAAGGATACTATAAGAAGGAAGTGAAATGCCAGCATTCAACTCAGAAAGTAATGCTCATGGAATAAAAGTAGATCATGAACTGTTCTAAAAGTTAAAGAATGTAGGAGTGATTAATGTTATTTACACTCTGCAGTAAAAAGAGCTGTGAGTTAAATTGGTCAACAGATATGCAATACAATCAAAAGAAAAGCTTTTTGCAAACCACAAATACGATGTGCAGAATTTGGTGTCCTGTGAAATTATCAAAGATGTGTTCAGATATGTTTTAAAATAATTTACTGTTAAGGTACTACTTTAAGTGGCTATTTATCTAGGATGTTGTATTCATTCTCAAGGAACAAAACTATGCGACATCTGTCCATCCTCCAAAATCCTCATACTTGATGAATTTGGTAATCGATTGAGAGCTGGATACCTATTATGAATGATCATTCGAGGAAGGCTGAAGGGACAATCTACAACCATTGGGATATTTCCTCACACCAGCTGCCCAAGGCAGGGGATCAAAATTTCAAATCCATTTAAACCAATGCCTCCTTCTCTTTCCCCTTCAATTTGTTACATAGACTTGCATGCTTTTATTCTTCAGAGTTAGAGAAAGAGTTGAGTAAAGAGAGAGTGTGTGTATGTGTGTGCGCATGCATGCGCATGCAATCCAGTGTGTGCAACATATACTCTGGAAGGAAGCATGGGTCACTGCTCAAACATAATTTGTCCTTCTCAAATCTGCACAAGTTAGGGTTCACTGGCAGACATTTCCAATATCCTCCTTCCCAATGTACAGTTGGCCCTCGGTATCCATGGAGGATCCATTCTGGACCCACCTACAGATACCAAAATCCACACATGCTCAACTTTCATTGTCCCCAATGGCAGCAGATGCACATGGCTGCACCACCATTAGGGACAATGGAATTTCAATGGCAGTATGTGCTTGGGCTGCGCAACCATTAGAAACAGCCCCCATTGTCCCCAGTGGTGGCACGTGCAAGCAGCTGTGCTGATGCTGGGGACAAGAAAGGCTGTCCCTAATGCCAGCACGGCCATGTATGCACACTGACATTGGGCTTACTGTCCATGGATACTCCAATAGACTATAACTGATACAAGAAATGACATTTTAAAAGTCATTAACCTCAGATATGCTTCACAAAGTGACTCAAAGGGACTGTTTGTCAAAGTACTCAGTACCAAGTTCAAATCACATATAGAGAATCTATGAACAGTTGTCTGAGGTTGTGAAGTCACTCTTCTCAAAAAACTCTTAACATGAAGATAGGTAGAAAAATGTTTCTTTCACATTTGCTACCAGCAGATGACACAGCTATCTGCCTCTTTAAAGTATTAGGTCTTAGACTTTTGTCAATTCCCCTCTGAAAAAGACAATTAATCACCTGTCAGAGCCTCTTCCATTAACACTGAATTCTGCTCATACTACCTCCAGAATGCCTTCCCAACAGTTTCATATATCCGCTGCATCAAAATCCATCTAGATGCTAAAGTTGTGCTTATCACTGGCTCAGTGTATACGTTGCCTTAAGTTTCTCACTCAATCTCCATGCAGTTATGACTTAACCACTGTAGCTTGGGGTGTTAAACTGGACTGATTTAACAGATCTGGTCTTTGGAGTATTTTATTTATTTATTTGCAAAAGGTACCAAGGTCTGTGTGGCCAGTGTGGATTAATTAAGATCATCTTTGGTCTCTTCACTCTCTTTTTTCTGAAAACTTTCTGTAATATCGGAAGCAGACAGAATGCATACATTGGTCCCTTTGGCTATTCCACTGCTAATGCAGTGTCCTTTTCTACTTGTACTTTCATTGTTTGAAAATTACTATTTTATTTTGAAATTCTGAATAGATGCAAAAAGATCTGACACATATTTTCCAAGTTGAGTACTTCCTGGTTCAAACACCACACTCCTGACTGAATTTTGTTTCGCCTTAAGTAGTTCACTGTTTAAAGTTCTTTTAATATATAGTGCTGTTAATGACTTCAAGACTAGTTACAACCTCTTTTGTTCTTCTCCCTTCATCTTGTTCAGATAATCTGTCACTGACCTGGAATGGACTGATTACCCGACAACTCTTAACACACCAACCACCTGCTTCCTCAGGTGACTTGCATTAATGACACCCATGCACACCTGTTGTCAATCCCCTGAATTCCCCTCCTGCTCCTGTCCAACCAGGATGAGGCCTCCCAAAAACCATCTTCTAGCTGAACAGAGCTGCTACTACCTACTGATTTAACACACACATTCCGCTTGCACTGGGCTTTCCACTTGACTCTGCAGATAAACATACACACATACTATGAAAGGAGTATGAAAGAGAAGTATTTTAAAAGAAAGGCTTTATTCTAAGTGAGACATATACATTAGCAAAAAATATTTCTCTTCATGAAGGGAACTTTCCCTTCAGATAGACTTACAGAAATTACAAGTTATGGAACAGTCTAGATCAGTTGACTTCCATGATCTCCAACTCTTCTCTGGCGATGACCCTCACAAAAATGAAACTTTAAACCTAACATCTCATTACCTGGAGGGGGGAGTCTACTCCTCAGCTGTGTTGACTTGCTAATAGGAGCCCATTATCACACCTGTGTATAGGTTTTTAACAAAAATTCCCTGACAGATTTTAATATCACTAACCTGACTGCCCTCACCTCTACTAAATATATAGTTTCCTTTCTGACTCTATCCATTCTCGTTATTTTTTTTTAGGAACAAATAAAGTTCCCTTGTACAAATCACCTAGTTTCACACACCAAAGTAAATCCCTCCTTATTTTCATTGGTATAGTCATAAGGATATCTTTTTCCTTGACTCTAAAATGGTCTCATTAAAACTTGCAGTGTCCTTGTGTGAAACCTTGCTTACGAGACTGAATAGTTGAAACTAATATTGCTAGCATTCTTGCAAAATGCATAAGATCTACTGCCTTCATATTTTTCAGTTTGTATTACCTCCTTCATTAGATTTTGTTTCCTTTCCTTGGAAAGGAAGACACACCACTCAGTGCATTTATTTTTTCACCCAAGTGTACTGACTCTTCTTGAAATTTATTAGGAACCCATAAGCCTGTAAACTGTAATGTCGGACTAGGGTTGTGTTCTGCCTTCTATTTGCACTGACTTTCAGCAAAATATCATCCAAATACAACAACTTACAGTCTCTGCTATCTCAAAAAAGCTATCAACACAATTAGTACTTTGATGAAAACCTTGGGTGCAGATACCAGGCCGAAGGGAAGAGATGTGAATTAGTAATGACTGCCATTGTAGTTGATCCTCAAGTAGTTTCTGGAGCACAGGAACATGTAAATATGCTCCTCTCAGTTCTACCAAGAATAAGAAATTGTTTAGGATCAAATTCTCTAGAATGGTTTGTAATGTCTCAATCTTCAATTTTCAACATTGTACATACCCATTCAAATAGTTTAAGTCCAAGACAGGTCTGTGCTCCATTGTTTTGGGACCATAAAGAAAACGGAGTACTCTTTTGAATTTCTGGCAGAACAGGACCTGTTCTATTGCCCCAATCTAAATTGTTATATTTCTTTTGTTATTATCTCCTTCTTGATTTTGCTTTTTGCCACTGGTGATAGAACATATATCCCCTTCATTCTTTTTGTGCAAATTGAACTGTACCCTTGATGAACTAATTGAAGTACCCATTTGTCCATAAAGTTTTCCATAAATGACCAAAGTGAAGTAATCTTCCCCTTACTGTTAGTTCCCAGCTTGTCTGCTTGGTTGCTGTTGACCTTGTTGCCTAAAGTGACATCTTACCTTATTCCATTGTTGTTTGAAATTTCTTATGTCTCTTTGTTTTTGAGAAACTCTTCCTCCTTGAAAGTAGCAGTTTTCTCCCATAAATATTTCCTGTCTTGGGTTCTTTTTTGAATTGTACGTAGGGCTAGTTTCTTGTCTGTTCCTTCCACCAAAACTTTCTCTAAAGCTTTTCCCCAAAATACCAACTTTCCGTTGAAGGGAGTCTCCACCAAAAGGCTCTTCAGTTTTGGTTAGTCTCTCAATGTTTTAGCCACAGAAATCTCTTACCAAGCATAGACACTGTAATGGAATGTGCTGCAAATGCTAGCATCATATCCTGCATTAATTTGCATAACATTTTGAATTGTTCAAGCAGTTACATCTTCCATACCTAGGATTTCTTGAACCCATAGAATGCTAGCCCTGGTGTGTACGTAGGGCTAGTTTCTTGTCTGTTCCTTCCACCAAAACTTTCTCTAAAGCTTTTCCCCAAAATACCAACTTTCCGTTGAAGGGAGTCTCCACCAAAAGGCTCTTCAGTTTTGGTTAGTCTCTCAATGTTTTAGCCACAGAAATCTCTTACCAAGCATAGACACTGTAATGGAATGTGCTGCAAATGCTAGCATCATATCCTGCATTAATTTGCATAACATTTTGAATTGTTCAAGCAGTTACATCTTCCATACCTAGGATTTCTTGAACCCATAGAATGCTAGCCCTGGTG